>NC_051223.1:16222209-16574709 GCF_015220715.1 Pygocentrus nattereri
TAAAATTTGCGGAAAAATGTCATATTTAAGTTTGTCCTTGTAGAAGATGTGTAAACTTCATCAACTGCTGTCTTTCATTTCACTCCGTTTGGCAAGAACTGTGCTGATGTAACATTCATCTGAATCTTTCAAACCACCATTTTTTTCAGTGTCTCTTCCCAGTCAAACATAGCACCCAATCTCTTCTAACTGACATGCATTTGGATTCCAATCAGACATCAAAATAGGACTACAGAGTTTAGACAAATCGGTGACTTATTCTTCCTTGACCTGGAAGTATTCAATACTTAAATGTGGACTTGAATATGATGCAGATTTCCACAACTGCCAAACCCTCAGCGAAGGATGGTTTGGATATGGAGTCTGTGTCTGAACTCCATACCTAAACCAGTGTTTCAACAAGACACAGGATTCATCTCTTATGACAAATCTACACTATTTTCTTATGGCTCCTTCAAACAGCCCAGATGCCCTCAGTGTGGGGCCCAGACAACAGTAAAGACATGTCTAAGCAGGATTACTGGGAGAAAATCCACCAATGTTCGGGATGAAGTTTGTCTTTTCGTCTTTCCAGAGACGTGGACAAGTCTGGGGTTGAAGATGCTTAAAGCTGTGTATTTTCAGTCAGGGACTGGATTTATCCTTAAGTCATCTCATCCTGAGTGGAACGCTGCCACTAAGCCAAAAAGCTGTACACTGCAGGCGTGGATCAAAGAGTCTGGGCAGGGCCAAGTCTGGTTTGATGGCCATAATGCATGCTGGAGTAAAAGATTCATCAGACAACCTTGTCTCACAAGCATGAACATGCTTTGATTTGTAGCAGTTTGTGAGATGAGGAGTGAAACTTGGCCAACACTAAAAGTTTGGGAGATGTTCTGAGTGGAAATGCACTCTTAGAAGTCTGCGTGTGGGAGTGTGTGTAGAAGTCAGGGAGGGACTCCAGCACACTGGTTAAGCTGTGGGATGAAATCTTACCAGCCCCCTTCCAGGATGGCCTGCTAGGGCATCATGCTGATTCAGCGCTGGCACTGAGGCCTGCAGCCCCACCCTGAGCTTTAGCCTCCAGCCCCCGCACTGCTTCCTCTCCTCAGACATGCTCCTACCACATGCCCTATTCTGACTTATTTGTGGAAGTTTGTGAACCGATATTGTGTCGTAATAAGTATGACAACATAACCTTGTTACAGTTACAATGTAGTTCTTATTCAGAGTACACAGACATGGTAAACTGGTGCTTAAGTTTATTAGCACAACGGAACATTTAGCAGCATATAGGAATGCATTTGAAAACATCTTTCATTGTTCAAAAATGAAAAGGAGATATATTTTTGACACTTTGGGTTAAACTGGTTTTACCAGTATTTTTCTTAATCTCTTTATGGCAACATAAATATATGAATGTGAAAGCTAACATCTATGGAAAATAACTGTGGCCATATTAAACAATTGTGATCTGGTGATTATGTAATAATTGTGACAGGCCAAATGACTGACCTGCATATTTTCTCCACATAACAAATATTCGAATAGTGGTTTCTGTATTCAAATTCTGGCACCAGGATTGGTTATCCAAATTTTCAATAAACTGAAGTAGTATAATAATGCATTTGTGAATGTTTATCCATCCATCCATCCATCCATTAGCTTCCGCTTCTCCGGGGTTCGGGTCGCGGGGGCAGCATCCTAAGCAATGAGGCCCAGACCTCCCTTTCCCCAGCCACTTCCACTAGCTCTCCAAGGGGGATTCCGAGGCGCTCCCAGGCCAGCTGGGCGATATAGTCACGCCAGCGTGTCCTGGGTCTTCCCCGGTGTCTCCTCCCAGGTGGACTTGCCTGTGACACCTCCCGAGGCCCTGACAGAGTCCAACTCTCACTGGGAACAAGTCTGACTTACTGCCGGCCATGCGAACCAAACTCCTGCTCGGTTTGTACAGGGCCTGAATGGCTCGTGGCAAAGAGCCATGTACCCCGTACTCCCGAAGCACCTCCCACAGAATACTCCGGGGAACACAGTCGAATGCCTTCTCCAGATCCACAAAGCACATGTGGACTGGTTGGGCAAACTCCCATGAACCCTCCAGAATCCTGGAGAGGGTGAAAAGTTGGTCCAGTGTTCCACGACCAGGACGGAACCCGCACTGCTCCTCCTGGATCCGAAGTTCAACTATAAGCCGGACTCTCTTCTCCAGTACCCCTGCATAGACCTTGTCAGGGAGGCTGAGGAGTGTGATTCCCCTGTAGTTGGAACACACCCTCCGGTCCCCTTTTTTAAAAAGAGGCACCACCACCCCAGTCTGCCAATCCAGTGGCACCGCCCCCGATGTCCACGCAATGTTGAAAAGGCGTGTCAGCCAAGACAGCCCCACAACATCCAGAGCCTTGAGGAACTCAGGGCGGATCTCATCCACCCCTGGAGCCTTGCCACCAAGGAGCTTCTTAACTACCTTAGCGACTTCGGCCTCAGTAATGGACAAGCCTATTCCCATGTCCCCAGACTCTGCCTCCTCACTGGAGAACGTGTCGGTGGGATTGAGAAGGTCCTCAAAGTATTCCTTCCACCGCCCAATGACGTCTTCAGTCGAAGTCAGCAGCACACCATCTCCACTATATACAGTGCTAGTGGCACACTGCTTTCCCCTTCTGAGTCGCCTGACGGTTTGCCAGAATCTTTTCGGAGCCGACTTAAAGTCACTTTCCAAGGCCTCACCAAACTCCTCCCATACACGGGTTTTTGCCTTGGCAACGACTGAAGCCGCAGATCGCTTTGCCTGTCGATACCTGCCAGCTGCCTCTGGTGTCCCACAGGCCAACCATACCCGGTAGGACACCTGGGGTGTCCACCACCGGGTTCGAGGATTACCGCCCCGACAGGCACCAACTACCTTACGGCCACTGTGAATGTTTCAATTATGTTAAATATTTGTTTAATTTTTTCGACTCAGACTTAATCTAGCAGTGAATACTGGTAAATGACTTTCTGAACAGCCTCCTCCAACAATAAAAACTGAGCATACAAAAGAAACACAGCATGTACATGAAGAAAAATCGTGGAAAGACATTCAAATATGTAGCAAAGCCTATTAATGAACTGAGTTTAAGGCACAAGCACAATCATGTGCAAGCATCTAAAACTCTAAAAGTGACAATCCTTTTTTTTCAATCTTTAAACCCATGAACTTAATTTATGTTTACATGCTGCTTCTACACACTATCAGTGCAAATGATGGCAAAAACAGTAGCAGCAGAAAGCTGCTCCACGCATGTTTACATGTGTCTCCTAGTAATGGGAGAATGTGTGTGCTCATATAAGTTCAAACATATCAGATATCAACGGCATAACATGTTTTTTTTTTTTTTAGTTCATTCAATTTGTTGAACTATTAAAGTACAAGCATAAAGCGGCCAGTTTAGTTATTTCACTTCCTAGGAATAAAAAATTAGTAGCTCCCAACTGACAACAGACACAGCTCAAATAGACAAACATTAGTCACTGCTATATTTTAAAGAGATTATTAACAAACATCAATAAACAAACATTACAAACCACTGCCTTCAAAGGGTGTTCTAACACCAATCTGCTGCTTCCAGAAGACCCATGATGTATCTCAGTAAATAACACATTCCTGCTCTCTTTAATTTATATGCACTCAATTCATATTCTGCTTGTTGCAAAGCAAACATATGACTGTTCAAGCTAACAACTGTGAAAAATATCAGCTTAAATTACTGTGATCAGACAATTGTGACAGGCCTAATCATTGGTCTGTAATGTAACAAAGACTTGAATAATGATTTATGTATTCAAATACTGGCTGCAGGAATGGTCAACCAAATGTTTGAAAAAGTAGAATTGCAACGCATTTAGGTTTTAACAAATGTGAGACAATGGAATGTAAACTCCAAAAATATTATAATCTAAATACTGTGGCTTCACTGAAATGACTAGAAACATAAGAGATATAGTACGTAAAGGCATAGTGATATCATTATCGCTGTGATATTACAGCCTGGGAGCTTCTGGGAGTGAGTGAGTGTGTATGAATGTTTGCTGCTGACATTAACTCCAGTAGGTTAATTTGACCCAGTTTCTCAGGCTCTCGCAGACATTCTCAGCTGGACACCGAGACACTCTCAGCTGTGTCAGAGTGCGTGTGTGTGTGCATGTGTGTGTGTGTGTGTGTCTGTGTGTGTGTGTGTGTCCCTTTGTGTGTGTAGGTGTGCATGTATGTGCACACATTGCATCTACCTTCTTCTTCCAGGCATTCTCAGAGTCCTGCAGCTGGCTGAAACGGTCAGCCAGGGACACTTGGACCACTTCGCTGGCCTTGGACTTCTTCAGCTTATTCCTCCAGTCATCTTCATTGCCTGTCAGCTCAGCCAACCTGCAAAGAGAGAGAGAGAGAGAGACAGAGAGAGAGAGACAGAGAGAGAGAGAGAGAGAGAGAGAGAGAGAGAGAGAGTGTAAACATTCCTGGTCTGTTTGGATATCAGGTACCCATGTGTTTGTAATACTTTGTGAAAGTCTTAGGCCAATCAAAACTTACTTAAAACTACTACTACTTAATACTAACTTAACTTACTCACTTAATTAAACGTAGGCTTCTTTGGATAAATTTGGTTTTCTGTGATATGGGCCTCAAATCTTTAATAATGAAATAACACGCAAAATACACTGCTCAGATAAACTGTTTAAAACTATTCATCTGGGCAGTGTATTTTAAACCAGAGCTTTATTGGAAATGAGAGATGTAAGAAACAGGTACTCACTGTAAATTATTACTAACTAATCAAGAAGCATCGACATTAGTAACATGCTGTAATTTAGGCAGACAGTCTAGATTTTGGAATAAGCAAGCTCACTGGCTCACAAATGCTGATAACACTGACTACATAGGTACTGAAATTTGATACTAAATGATGTGTTTTTTTGATCCTATTTAAGTAAGTTGGTCAGTGAAATACTGAATTTCGAGACCCAGCCTTAATATTAACTAAAAATGCTGGTCTTCCTCAAGGCCAGGGGTGGAAATGTTTATGCAACAAACTAACATATCTAATATGCATCTGTTTGTCTGCATCTGTTTATTGCTTTAAAGCTTATTTGTATTATTTTTACATCAGCATTTTTCCACACAAATAAATGCCCAGATAAATATTCTTCTAATCTTCAAATATCATTTCTTCTGATGCCCCAAGAATTTTGTGTGGATCAACATCAACATGAAATGCTTTACGGTGGTTCGCACATCGGCATCATACCTCTCTTTGAGTGAAGAGCTCATGCTGCCGTCCAGGCTGCTGTCCAGCTCCTCGCTCTCCTCAGACACACACACAGACGGGGTCTTCTCCACGCTGTCTGAGGACGGGGAAGGAGGCAGGTCACTGGAGCTGCTCTCCTCTCTCTGAATCATTCTTCTTCCTTCATCCACCATATCTTCATCCTGCTTCTCCATTTCATCCATCTCTCCTCTCTCCCCCATCATCTGCTCCCGTTCATCCATGATGGTTGTCTCCTTGGTGACAGGTGTCCCGTTTCTCTCTGGTGTTGGTTCTGTGAGTTCGGCCTCCAGGCTTGTGGAGCGGCTCTTCTTCAGGATGCCCCTGAGGCTGCGCTGGCCGGAGTCCTGCCTCTGCAGGGCCACAGCGGGAGGCTTCAGTTCCTCTTCTATCTTCACATCTCCTGAGCGGGACTCCTGGAGGATGAGGAGTGAAGCAGAAAAGAGGAGAACTTCACCAGCAGTGTTTGTATATATATAACTTACATTTAAAAACAAAAATGTTGATGTTTTTAATCTACAACATACAGTTTAGGTTACGTCTCATGTAATAACTTGCTATCACCACCACTGTGAACAATTCAGACTCTGTCAGTTTTTCAAGAAGGAAGAATTTCATATCAGAGCACACTAAATGATTTTGTTTATATCTCAACAGAGAATGTCACACAGAAATGTTGGAAAATGAGAAGTGTATTGCAGTCACACTTTTCATTGCCTTAATTATTTAAGGTGACTGCAGTCATTTTCCACAATCATTAGATTTCACAGACATATTATTTTGAAACAAACAAAACAGGTTTACTAATTGGGTGCGTTTGGTTCAGGCAAATAAATGTAAGTAGAAGAAAGCGGTAAATGCAAACATTGAGACTAATTCTTTTAGTTTATAGCAAGTATGCTGGTGTTTTTTTGCATATTTTTTCCATCTTTTGTAGCTTTGTTTAACTCTACAAATAATTATTTGTAACTGTAGACATTTGTTTGAGTGTGTATTAATTCATCAGCACAGCCAGAGATAGATACTAGGTAAACATAGCTAGCAAGTAAGTTGGCCAATCAACCTATTCAGCCACATACGGTCTGTACTATTGTATTATTTATAATACACTTAATGGTCAGATAAAAGTCCATAATCTTGACGGCCCTAGCCATTGCCTTGGTATGACAAACATCAACAGAAAATCAAACTGGCTAGTATCAGGCAATATGGACTGAGTGGCCTAACTGGTTTGCTTAGCTAGGAGATACAGGCCATTCTTGTGCATTCAGTTTGAAGGATGTGGACAAAATTGATATGTAATGCTGAGGCGAGGTCAGGGGACATCTGGGATACTGGACTTCCGGGCCAGTTTTAAAGATGTCCTTCTAATCTGCATTCCTTAGGACTATAGCTTTCTCCTAGTTTTCAGTTTGTTTTGTCTGTATAAGCCTCATTGCATATCCACTATCTCTATTAGCTCTGTACAATGTATGCCTAGTTGAAAGGATTCCTGTGATCTTGTCATAAAAGTTCCAGCAAGACAAAGAACAAACCCACCAGTTCACTCCTCCCTGCAAGGCAAAAGAGCATGTTATACTTCAGAAGCACAACCCACCCCCCTCCACGACAACCTTTCATTTCCTCCCTTCCATGGCCTCCAAATTCTCCATCCTGCCCTCTGCACTGGCCAGAGAGAGAAAGAGGAAAAGAGCCAAACTAGCTAAGCCGGTGGTCTGCTTTATCAGCAGCACCAGCATGCACATGCTCTGAGTAGAGAGAGGAATGTAGGGGTACTGTGACCCATGAAGAGAGGCAGTAAGAGACAGAAACAGAGTGAGAGGGAGGTGGGAAGATAGTTGCTTTGGTGGTCTGATTTGTTGCAGAAACAGGCCAATGCACCTTACGGGATTCAAGCCGCTGTAAGCCAATGCTGATAAAAGAGAGTTACAATAAGATATGCCCCTCCATCAACCTCAATTCATGTAGCACTGACTCATATAAAAAGGATGCCACCATAACATAAAACGTAATGGTCTATAGTGAGTGATGCAACAGAGAATGGGTGATTTTCACACACTGTTGTTGCTCCTAGATGCTTCCATTTCACAATAATAGCACTTACAGTTGACTGAGGCAGATGTAGCAGGACACAGATTTCACAAACTGACTTGTGGCAAAGGTGACACACATGACAATGCCATGTTTAAAACCACAAAGCTCTTCAGCATGACCCACGTACTGCCAATGTTTGTCTGTGGTGGTGTGTAAGCTTCCATTACTTGTGAGCTACATAAGCTCCACAGCTCTAGTGCAAAACTAAAGAAACAAACTTCAGACATTAAACACGTCTTGACTGATCAACTGCATCCAGGTGAATGACATTTTGCCAGTTTTATTTTTGGACACATTATCATCAAGTGTGTCTTAGCAGTTATGAGCCTTCTTTCGCAGTACTGTTGACCTACAGCAGGTTTATGTTAACGATCACAGCACCAGCACCAGAAGTGTCTATAGAACAGAGGTTTATGGTCCTGTGGACTAAGTACAGATGTATCTGGTGCAAGTTCTCACCTCCTCTACAAATTCCTCCTCATCTCTCACCATCTGGGACCTCTTCTCATCTATCTGTGTCAGTTTTTCACTACTTTTTTCTTCAACTGCCTCCTCTGTCTCAGCTGATAAGGAAGGCGAGGACCAGCTGAAACAAGAAACAGACAAGACAATGAGAAGCTTTCATGAGACAGAATGAATGTTTTCATTCAAATTAGTATAACTTAATATTACAGACAAGATTCATTTAGATGAAAACAACAGAAAAGGTAAATATTTGTGACAAAATCTGCTATCTTGGGAATAATACCTATATTATACATTTTGACTCCTTGCTGTGATGACAGCAACAATCTGCACTCAGACATTTCAGGTATTTACATCATATTTGAGCCAAAAGAGTATCAAGCTTATAACTTGGGAAATATAATAGGTGATATAACAATATTGACTAATGTGTCTGATGTTGTTTATCCTGCCCTCACAGCTTCAACAATGCTTTGTTTCCCCATGGTCTCTTTCTGTTTAAACCAGAGAAACACTAAGTGAGCATTACTCACCAAACAAAATCTACTCTAGGAAACAGAACTGAGCTAGCTAGTCTGTCTGCCTGTTGTCTGTTCATTTGTTCTACCATGTCAGCATTCCATGTGTGTGCATTCCCTGGATTAGCATTAAACTGAATAAGAACCTACCTTCTTCAAGACATTGCCATAAAAACTCAGGATATTTTTAGTGAGTCATAAACAAAGCCGAGTAGTTTAAAAGAAACCTGCATAGGTAGAGCCATCTGCACTGTTGTGTTTAGGTCAGTATATCAGTGGCGTAGCAGGCTGGGAGTGTTAGAGAAAAGCCAATCAAGCAATTTAGAAGATTAGGTTCTTACCCATTTAGATTTTAACTAGTTCTTTAACGTTTTATCATGCCTTGTTTTTTTTCATACACACTTTGTTGGATGTACAATGCAACTCTCAATTTTAAGAATATACAAATGTTTCTGACATTTTACATTATGTTCCCTGAGACTTCAATTAAATTTAAAAAGTATATATTTTAGATAAACTATCTGGTCAGCCTGAATGACTACATACTGCATGCTACTTTGTGTATTAAATGTGCAGCTTACAAAACAAACCGCAGGGATAGGTCATATCAAAGAGCAGATGACTGAATGAAAACAGACACTTTGAACTGTAATGCCTCAGAGTGGAGCTGCCTAAGAGAGGCCTAAGTTAATCAGCGTGCATGTTTACACACATTAAAAGTGAGTCATGATGGCGTCTTTGCCAACAGAGTGAAAGTGAAAAAGAACAGGGAAGGGAAGCTCCACTTACACACACACAGAAACACGTATCTTCTTCCTACGATAACTCACATGATAACAGAAAACAAACGGGCAGGCAGCACATTGCTGTAACCAGTGATAACGCATGCACGGCTACACACACCCACTCACGCCCCACTTAAATCAATAGACAATGGTCTATAGCTTCATTTATCAGCTGTAGCCTTCTGCTTACATATGCAAAACAGAATACTACTCTGTAAATGACCGGAATGATCCAATGAGTTAATGATAAAATTCCATAAGCATTCATTTAGTGAAGTAATATCTAAAATTTGTTACAAGCCTGGCCTAATTTTTGACATGGATCATAAAAATTACCATGAGAATTGAAAATGGGATCGGTTATTGTGTAAAATGTTTCTCCAAAATGCAGTTGCTGAGATTTGAACAAAGTCATTCAGAGAGGTTTAATGTGAAATTGCCAGTTGTAGAGAGACCAATTTCTTTTCAGTTGTGCTGATGGGAATTAAGGGTCATACTGTCTATACAAATATAACCATTTTATTTGCTATCTGAACTACCAGTGAATGTTTATTCTGAGTCTTTATACTTAACGTTGATGATAGTAAAATATGAAAAAAGGTTTTTTGATGACTACATGGCTTACAACAACCTGAATGTACCTCTCCAGCAAAAAAAGGGTTATTCCTAACCCTTTCAGTTATGTTTCCTATCACCACCGCTATGAACAATTCTGACTCTGTACGTTTCTCTGAAGTGCTGCATGTCACATCAAACCAGTCCAAACGACTTTGTGAAATTCTGAAAAATCTGAGGCATTCCCATTTAACAATGAACTAGTTAAGATTGATGCAAAAATGCAGGCTATGACTGCTGTTTAATCTGCACTTTTCTGTTAACCACAGTATTTTCCAAAATTGTTACCTTTATTTGCTATGTAAAGAAGATGGTGACAATTCATAATGTTTTAATTTTGCTTAAGTTATAAACTACTTTGAGTCACAGCAAACCCAAAAACACAGTAATGCCACATGCATATTTTATACAGTGATAGAAAACAGTGTAGCACACAGAAAGACTTTGTCCTACATGCTAATATCTTTCACTCTCCTGTAGATGCATATACACAAGCCATCATCCTCTGATGGCAGATTTAAATGGGTTAAAGGCATCATTGCCAAATTCTCAGAATGGATCACATCAGGATGCTGCGTACGGTTAAATTGTAGTTATGCTGCCAAAAAGATCTAGTTTTTGGAAATTTAGTTTGCTGATTCTATGTCTCTGTTTGAGTTCCTAGTACCTATCCCACACTAGATAATTACATGGAATCAGTGTGCAACTGACCTAGAGTAACACCAGCATGCTGCCATACAGCCTGTGTTATATCACTGTTTCCAGTCAATTGAGAAGTGACTGACTTAACTGTAACAATGTAGGTCACTATGTAGAACCGTTCTGGTAATCAGAATGTGACTTAAAAATATGGCAATCATACATGGCTGCATTAAGTTTAAAAAAACGTAATATGTGGCTGCAAGTGTTATTAAAAATTACAAAGGTGTTATTATCACTTGGTTTTATTCATAACACTAACTTGACACTAACCTCTCTATGGCTACCAAAGCCAGAGTCACTTTCATCTGGCTATAGTAAGTGTAATATAGGGTACATCCCACAGCCCCTGTGGATCTGCTGTAGCTAGTCTCACAGGGTGAGAAGGGCCAGAGGAGTTCTGTAATGCTGGTCAATGAGAGAAATGGAACAGACTCCTTTACTCCAGTACAATGAGAAACAGACCTTCAAGCCTACTATAAATCAGCTTCTGTTAGTGCTGCTGAAGAATCAGTGCCAGTCACACACACACACACACACACACACACACACACACTTAAAACCTGAAATAGACAGCCACATCAGGATCCAGGCTCCAAGCCAATTCTGAAATGTTATTATCTCATAAAAGTATCTTGATACACTGACAAGAGATACACACACATGCAGACACACACACTTGTTTTTATACCTTGTCAGGACATGAGGTCATACACATGTTCCATATGCTCAGTCTCTCTCTCTCTCTCTCTCTCTCTCTATCTATATATGCATATACATATCTTTGTAGAGAAAGAGAGAGAGTTCAAAAAATTATTAAAAGTCAGTAAAAAAAATCTGACTTCTAACAACTGTAGAAGACCTGATAGATCAAAACTGTAATTCTGTCACCATCAGATGAACATTACTTTCAGCTTTCATCTGAGAGGAGAAAATCAAGCTCCCCTCTTGATTCAGATCTGAAAAAATCCACAGGTGTTTGTGTCCATCCTTCCACTGTGAGAAGACAACTCAACACTATGAGTCTAAAAGGATGTGTAGTTCTCAAGAAGCCCTTACTGAGAAAAAGAAAAAAGGAAGAACATTTGCACTAGAACACTGAAACCAGACATCTAAGATGTGGAGTAAGGTTTTATGGACTGATGACTCTAAATATGTTAATTGGTAACTGGATTGTGAGAAGCAGAAAATGCAAACAACTTCTAAGACTGAACTTTGGCGGTGTGGAAAAATCCCTGCAGATTTCTTTGAAAAACTGAAAGCTAGTCTTGCAAAAAGAATGAACGATACAAAATATCGTTCCGGGGAGCAATTGGGGACTAGGTGTCTTGCTCAAAGACACCTCGATCCCCAGTTCCGACTGTCCATGACTGAGGTGTCCTTGAGCAAGACACCTAATCCCCACGGTGCCCACCGCTCTGGGCAAGTGTGCTCACTGCCCCCTAGTGTGTGTGTATTCACTAGTGTGTATGTGGTGTTTCACTTCATGGATGGGTTACTCACTTAAACTTAAAATGTGGGCAAAAAATGATATTATATTTAGTTGTTGAGGCTTCTGTGAAATTTTAAAACTAAGTTTCTTACGTTTTGATAATGGCTGTTTTGATGAAAAGTAAATAAATAAAGGGTGGTCTCTGATTTGTATTATCTCCAAATATATATATATTATTAGAACAAAATTTCATATTGCCATTTTTGTTATTTACAGTTTTAAACAAATTTGAAAACATTGTGTGTAAATTTCATGAGGAAATGGACCAAAATAAATAGCTCAAAATGACTTGGAAAAATCTAGTTTCATTGACTTACACTGAAAAGGAAACATATTTTCTAAGCTTAAGCTTGAAATTAATCCAGACATGAACTCTTTCAAAATGGAAAATGTAATTTATGTGAAAGAACACTTTAGAAAAAGATATTGTTGGTTATATGTGTTTTATGTTTTCTCTGGTTTTCTACAAAGTCAGTCTATTCTTGACCTGAAAATGTACAAAAACACGGACACAGAGAGTCAGACATAATCAGCAGAGGCTGTCAGTGTGGCTTCAAAGAGATGCTTATCTGACAGGCATTTTGCATAAAGCTGTAGTGACTGTGAGTCACCACTGACCCTTCCTTTCAAAGCAGGAAACAAGTCAAAAATAAATAACCAGTAGGGGGTGGTGGTAGGGAGTGTTGTAGACCACAATTACTGAGGCTGGATGAATCACCTAGGAAGGATGGGTGGAACGCCCCAGATTTGCCATCAATTGTAGTCCAAAAGACTGAAAGTCCAAAACACACCAGCCAGCTGCCCACTCCCTCCAGCGCTCCAGCTTTGCTTACCTGGCCATGGCTGGCCTGTCCTGGCTGATGATTGGCTCTCTGTGTTGGTTGGCAGGGCGACCATGACCCTCTTGTGTGGCGTCCTCTGAGAGGGTCTTTGAGTTGGAAGAGATTTCAGCCATCTCTGGGTCCTAGTGGAGAGAGAGAGAGAGAGAGAGGGAGAGGAACATTAAAGAGAAGAAAGAGAGTGAACAGAGTGGAACTGTGGGTACTTTCCACATTAAAACAAACCTCCAGAGCCAGCCTATTCAACTGCTCACAATCAGCCATTCAGTCTAAGGCTTTATACAGGCCTTACACAACTACACTGGGCAAAGCAAGAGGAACTCAGCAAGGCTGAACAGGGATCAACCACAGACAACCAGCCCCCCAACACACGCGCACACAGCCTGGGAAAAACCAGTGTCTTAGACTGAATGAGGCCAGGGGGAAGGGGGGGTAGAGAGGTCACAGGGGTGAGAGAGAGAAAGAGAGAAAGAGGGAGGGCATGGAGGGCTACAAAAGGAAGGAAAAATTCAGTGAATCATTCACTCCCATAAGCTGTTCAAAGTTTTTATTTGTTTACTGGAAAAGACATATGTTTGCCATTGACATCATCTGCTCAAGTACAATGCCAATTTCCATATATTTAC
This sequence comes from Pygocentrus nattereri, assembly GCF_015220715.1. NCBI lineage: Eukaryota > Metazoa > Chordata > Actinopteri > Characiformes > Serrasalmidae > Pygocentrus > Pygocentrus nattereri. The sequence continues at coordinate 16,235,619 of NC_051223.1, forward strand.
ATTTATTTTACCCATAGATGTTATTTCTGTTTTACTAGAACCTGGGAAAATGTAATTAGACAATTATGATTAACTACATAAGTAATTACATAATTACATGTACATTTTGAATCAACAGGTTAGACTCTGATGTTTTTTTCTTTATAAGTCTCAGTGCCAAGAATGTGCTTCTAGTAAGAATCTAGTAAGAATAAATAATATCAAATTAAATCGTTCTTTTGTTTATGGCTGGTGACTTCATATTTTAAACAGCTAAATATCATTTTTTCTACATTTAGTGTGTCCTCCCTTTGCATGTATTGCAGCAATCTAAAAATTAGGATCTTCAGGTTAAAAAAACAAGCATTTCCATAGCTGTACTTCTTTCTGGTGTGCACATCACTTGGTTGCTTTTATTACTGCTTCAGTTTTTTTGTCAGTAACAGCTTCTTGACAGCTACACATCCTTTCAGACCCATAGTATTGAATATATATCTCACAGTGGAAGGATGGACAGAAACTCCTGTGGATTTTTTCAAATCTGAATCAAGAGTGGAGCTTGAATGATGAAAGCTTTAAGTACTGTTTATCTGACGGTGACAGATTTGGTGTTCTACCAGGTCTTGCATGGTTGTTACGGTGTTCTATTTCCCCTGTATTTTTAAAAAAAAAATTCCACTCCACTTCAGTATGTAAACGTGTCTTTTCATTCTTTTTTTCATTATTTTATATATATATATATATATATATATATATATATATATATATATATATATATATATATATATATATATATATGTATATATATATATTTTTTTTTTTTTTTAACCTTCTACTCTAGTTTTCCTACTGTACCATTTAATAAAGTATTGTAAATTGTTGAACTCCAGACCTCAGTTCTACACCCCTGCCATACACTGTAGATATAGGGATCAAATAAAATCTATAAGTAAACTTCTGTGTGTGTGTGTATTTTGCTGGTTGGCTGATTTTGCTCTCAGCAGACAACATACATTTTTAACATGTTGTTTTAAAGTAGGTCAGCTGGTGCAGTCATGGTGCCTCATCAGCAGTTCCTGTTAGGGGCTCTAATGGAAAATCTGCATATGATTTGGATGAACACCTCAGCAGTAAGGAAATGAGGAATGGACTATTATAGTCCAAGCAGACAGCTTTGGAGTATAGCAGAATGACAGAGAAACTGCAAGAAAATGGCAACAGAGTGTCCATGCAACCTTCAGGCAAAGTCTGCCTACTTACCTTACTGTGAGACATCCTGGCAGACATGCTCATCTTGAAGCCGTCATCTGCTTTGCCATCAACTGCCAAAACACACAGACATACAAGTATATCACACACGTCTGCTGTTCCATCCTAAACTCATTATCTATCTCTGTTTCAGCTATGCTTTCATTTCAGTGTGAGTCACACCTGCCAACTCAGATTTTCTTTTGAGAACTAAGATTGAATTCCGTAGAGGTTTTGTAGAGGTTTAGTATCAGCATTCAGTATCAGTGATTCAAATGTTTTAGTATTACTTATTATATATAGAACCACAAAAACCTAAAGACATCTTGAGGCTTAAAGCTACTGCACACCGCTGCACAAGCAGTGTGTACAAAATAAGAAAAAATATATGAGTGACAACACCATTTTAACTGTGCCATTAAAATAAAAGAAGTAGAAAAATTCATTTGGAACACAAAAAATTAAGAAAACATAAAGGTTCTGCGTGGGACCTGTTTCATAACCATTTAATATGGTTGTATTTAGCATCAAAAAAGGTTCTGCTACTGTCATTAAACTTTTTAGCTTTTAGGAAGAATGCAGTTCTTTTAAACAAAGACCTTGGGAGTTTCTGACAAATCTCATAAATCTCATTTGCACTGTTCAAATCTCAGTGAGAACTCCAGTGTACACAGCACCAGGTGAGTAATGAGTAATGATTTAATATGAAACTGAAAGACTGGTTGTTGACCAGTGTATTCTGTGTGTGCTCTTTGCAAACACAAGACAGGAAAAACTGGTCTCATCTGTCTCGAGCCTAATCTTCAAGTACACTGGAATGGCAGGGACTTTTAAGTACTATTTATGATCCTGGCCATGATATGCATTAAATTTCTACCCAAACACTGCACTGGGAAACCAACATAAAAAAGTCACAGCTGCACTGTAAATGACAAACAGTCTAAAACCGTACAGGCCATTTGGAAGCGGCTATGAAAGATTAGGAGGTGAGTGTGTGTGTTCTGCATGGGAACACTCTGACTCTCCTCCAGCTGGACTGGCTCTGTTGGCTGGTCAACATCACCCGTTCAAAGTTTGGGGACATCTTGTCTTCTTTTACAATGTTATGAGTAATGATATAATTTTTACTGTTTACTGTTTTATTGTCATACATGTTAATGAAGTATCACTTTGAGTACATTTCAGAACTAAAGCTGGAATGTAAAGTCTTAAACTGAGAAGAAAATGCAATCTGACAATGTGCCAGTGTTTTTGTTCTCCTTATAATAAAGTCTAATTCCAGCCCCAACTCCCTCAGCTAATCCACTCTGCTTTTGCTCATTCAAATCAAGTGCTTGCCATAATGAGGGCCATTTTCAAATAAGTAGTAGTGAATGGAAGTGAGTTAACAGGTGAGCAAGTATCAATGCAAACTAGAACACTCCACAGAAGTGCAACATGTTTGGTGGGACAGCAAACAAATGCTAGTTCCTCTCTACTATTTAGTCAAACAGTCTTTTTTATGTAGTATTTTTTTTCTCACAAAACCACTTCACAAAATGACAGGATGTGTGAGATAAAGTTAAAACTCAAAGTAATCTCTTTGAGATTGAGTTTTGGTTTAACATTTTAGTTGTGCATTTTCTGATATACCATTTATTACTTGTTGAATGCACGATTTTAATTTTTGCTGGCCTGTAAGCATCCATGTAGCTTTTCTTTCACCACTGTCTATAAATGTAATTTGTAGGATATTTAAGATTTTTCATTTTTAATAAACATTTAAATTCCAAGAATTTACATTTATCACATATTATTGTAATCATTTAAATGAAGAGATGTGAGGATATACTGTGGCACGAATGCAGCTATCACTTCTTGCTGTGCTTATATTGACTGTTATATATTTTTATTTTAGGTGTGTTCTGCATTTAGCTAACCAAGTTCAATTTAGCTTACATTACCTAGACAGCAGTGTACTGTGGACAGGTGCAGAGATGAGAGGACTTCTGATAAAAAGAACAAATTACAGCTTTTGTTTCATTATTGATTCGTTTCTCCTCCACTTCCTCCAGATAATGTCCTATTGGCTGATGCATGAATATGTACATTTCATCAAAAGTTCAACTGAACTTCAGACAAATGTTCTTGTTCCACCATGTGTATTGTAAATGTATTTACACACTGTTCTGTGAACTCAGTCTTAGTCTGGATGTGCTTTGTTGCAGAGGGTGAAAAACACCCTACTTTGACAGCAATGGGCCATTTTATTGATGTGCAAACAACTATTTACAAACCTTAGTTTTTGTGTGATATTTAGGGGCAGGCATTTTTAAAACAAGACTACAAACAAAAACACATTCACAAGGAACCTAGTGGTGAAGTGTTAATGCAGCACATGACAACGCCGCTAAATTAGCAAAGCATCAATATGCATCCATGTGGATGGCAGCTTATTTCTTCTGCTGGAGACTGGCAACATTTTTGCACGTGTTTATACTCTCTTCCTTCATTAGGATTGCTCTCCACAGCTGCAAGCTTCAAACACAATGACACTCTGTAATGGAGTATTAGTGTGGAGGAACTGGTTTGGAAAAGGCTGCAACCTCTGGTGAAAATGAAAACTGCTCTAAACAAACTGAATATACTATCAAATAATTACACAATAAAATACCAATATTAGTCAATATTATCAACATTAAATTAGTTTTAGTTTGTTGATTTTTACACAGGTATGTGAAGGTAGCATTAGGAGTCTTGCCCAATGAGCCTTATTGGTAGGGTTAAGCACCCTACCCTATGCTGATACAGCATAGAAGGTAGAGGTGTTACCCACTATACTATACAATCACAAGAAATGCTCATCATCTCAGCTTCATGTTCACCAAAGTGTCTTCCTTGGTATGAAGTGTATTTTTCACAGTGGTCTTTTTGCAAACTAACAAAAAATAGCCATTTTGAAATGTTAGGTGTCCTGAAACTTTTGACAGATGATGCATGTGCTGCTTTTAGTCTTCAGCGCTCCATATTACTCTTGCTGACAGAGTATAAGCAGTGTGCAGTTGCTGAGGCCAAGACTCAGAATAGGAATATCAGTTCTCCACAGCAGAGATACAGGAAAATATCATGATTAAATTTCACATCATACCTCAAGAAAATGTCATGTTCATTCCTTCATCTTTCTCTTTCTTTCTCACTCCCTTCTTCCTGAGCAATGAAAATGCATGTGCCGAGCTAGCATTCCTCTTGTTGAAGGCGAAATTTTCCACCAGTGTGTGCAGAAAAACGGCTTGTGCTGCAGCAGTGGAACAGATGAGCAGTAGGCAGGTCTGGATAAAAACCTTACCCATTCGCTCTAAATACTCACTCTGACCTGCCAAACAGGGGGATCCCTAACGGCAACCTGGGCGGCCTCGCCAGCACACTGCACTATTACTCAAGTCAGCTTGCTGTCCATATATCATCCGCACATGTGTGTGTCTGCATGTGTATGTGCATGAGAGAGGGTGATAAAAAAGAGAAAGATTATAAAAGAGTACAACTGCGTGTTTCCAGTAAGGGTGAGCAATACAGTGCCTTGCAAAAGTATTCACCCCCTCAAAAGTCATCAGATTCATTTGGATTCCAAAAGACACTTTGATATTTTTTTACTGTATTATATTTTAATTTAAAAGACTGAACCTCAAAATGTTTTTACTTCAAATTGATCAATTGATATTGTATAAGAAAATGTCCTGTGACAACAATTACTAACTTAAAAATGCTGTTTGCATAAGTATTCAAGCTCCACGCTTACACAGTTGAAAGATACTGCACTGAGTATATAATGTCTTATATTTGGTCTCTATGTGAGAATTATTTAAAGGTTTTTATAAAAAAAGCTTTTCTAGAAAGGAGACCACTTCATGTACCACTGGTCAGACTTTGAATCTGGAAGAAATTTGCAAAAATGAAGAACAAAGACCACTCTAAGATGCTACAAATGATATCCAAGTTCATCTGGACATCACAAAGGGCTGTTGGATCAACTGTAAGGAAATGGAAGCAGCATTATATCACTCTCAGACACTGCCTAGACAAGGTCGTCCTGGGGGGGACTTGTGAGGGCAGCCACAGCAAGGTCAACAATCACTTAGAAGGGGCTGCAGAGTTCAGTGGGTGACGCTGGAGAAAAGGACGCACCAGTCAACAATTTCAAGAGCTCTGCATACATCTGGTCTGTATGCTAGGATGGTTAGAAAAAAAGCCATTATTGAAGAAAAAACCACATCAAAGCAAGTTTGGCGTTTGCAAGAAAGTATCAAAATGACACAGGTAAAATATGGGATATGGTTTTGTGGTCAGATGAGACTAAAATGGTGTTTTGCATAAAACCAAGGCAACACAGAAGTGGTTGAACAACAAAAAGTCATACATAGTCAAAGTCCAGATCTCAATGCAATCAAGAATTTGTTGCATTTGGCTTGAAAACTGCTGTCCACAAGTATTCTGCAAACAAACTGAAAAACCTGGAGCAAATCCAAAGAACAGGTGAAAATCTCACCTGAACAGTGTGGAAATCTGATAGAAACTTACTAACACACTTGTTATTGCAGCCAATGTGGATCTGTCAGGCACTAGTCTGAAGGGATTAAAGAGTAGCAGCGTTTTATTTAGTTTTTGTTGACCTGCTAACAAATAATGAATTTTGACTTTCAAAATTTACTTCCAGAGCTTATTAGTTTGAAAAATAAATAAGTCCTGAAACAGTCTGTGTGTTGTTTGTAATCCAGATGAATATGACAATCTTCATGGTGGCTGAATACTTTTGCAAAGCACTATATGTCAAAAAAATTTAACACTGCAAATACTTGTAAATATTGTCTCGATACAGTTTTTCTGAGCTTGGCTAACAGGATTGAGACAATGTAGAGACACTGCAACTGAAAAAAAAACACACTGAAAAACTAATAAGTACAATTATATTTACTTCTATTAAACATAATAAGGAAAGGGAGGAAAAAACAAATGTGGCTGAGAACCACCTAGTCATGGCGGTCATGACATGCAAAATTACTAAGCTCACATAGCTTTTGTTTGACATGCAGGGGTAGGTGACTTTTAAAGCAATGCTACAACAAAAACACTTTTCAGGGAACAAAGTGATATGTATCAGAAAATGTGAGAGTATCTTACAAGAATTTACAAGCCAGTAAATTCTTCAAAGAAAACAAAGATTATCTTTTAAGCATGTTGTAACCATGTGCTCTTAATGAATATGAATACTGAGTAAATCTAAATCTACCTCTAGCATAGGTCCTTTAAGAAGGCTGATTTAATTCAACCTGACTACTGCCTACTTTGACAGGAATGGACAGTTTGACTGACATGCAAAATAACCAAGCACAAAGCATTGTTGTTGTGTGATGTGTATGAATATGACTTTGAAAGTGAGGCTACAAGGAAATAAAGTGATTTGCATTGTAAAACGTGAATGTATCACATTAAAAATCTACAAAAGTCATCAAAGGGTACAAACCAGTGGCATTCTTAGGAAAACATTCAAGCTTACCTCATTTACAAGCTATTATTTGGCTAACATGTAGTAAGCTCATTGTTAGCCTCACAAGCCAGACGTCTGTCTATCATCAAGGAGCGCTGCCTAATGAGAACTCTCAACTTTGACTGTACTAGGCTGATCGACTTGCCTTTTAGTGATGCCTTGGGGAAGTTGAGTTTTAAAGTGAAGCTACAACAATAACACATTTTTAGACAACAAAGTGATACACATCAGAAAGTATACAAGGGTATCCCATATATATGCTACTAAATTCTTCAAAGAAAACAGATACACAGATAGGTTTTTGTGATGTTTAACTTGGAGTAAATTTGTTCCTCAGCTAGCTAGCAAAGAAATTAATGTTAAATAGTAAAGTATCGCATACATACATTGGACATACATACATAATATATGGATCATATATATGTGTCTGATAGTTGGATGAACAGGTGCATAATATATGGATCACATATATACTATCTGTCTCATATTTGCCTGATACATGGATCATTAATGTGTGTATGTACGATACAAACACAAAGATTTTTTAAACCAGTAAATCAAAATGAAACAAGCCAGCAACGCACATGCAATAAAAAGCCTTATATAACATGCAGCTAGCATATATGAATAATACCATCCATATAGGAATAATGATCTCCATCATATATTGTTAAATATATCAGAAACACACATATGTTTGTATAACTTGATATATGTCTGAAATATATGTCCAATATTTGAAATATATTTGTCTAGTAGGTTGGCATATAACTGTCACAGACATCTCCCTCTGTGAAATACTTGTAAGTAAGATGAAAGGGGAATCTATATACACTAATATATGTCATATATTTGAAATCCATATAGTATTTTACACAGCAGGCTCTGTTATTACCACAAAGATCCTGCTGCTGCTTTCCATGTCCTCTCTTTCTCAACACACTAAGACATAATACTAACCTCATAAACTCCATTAATCATTAGGACAAAAGATGTGAAGGACAAGTGATTACAGTTGAATCACCTAAATTGCACCGGAAATAGCTGTACGTTGTCCATATCTATCAGAATGATGCTGGTGGGCGTGTATGTACACAGTCTTAAGGTGAGCTACAGACTGACAGTAAGGTTTTACTCATGCTATGACAGATGGGTTGCAGACTTTGTCTTCCTGTTAGTGAGAAGTCTGTTAAACAGAGCTCATTTTCCAACAGCCTCTGGGGAGGATCATGACATGCCCTTTTACCTTCAACAGAATGAAAAAATAAACCTGCTATAATGACCTTCCTGAAGCATTTAGACTGATGAGCTGATCATCATTAGAGTCTACATTTAAGAGATGAAGAGACAACAAACAGAAATCACCAATGATAACTGTGCATCACAATTAGAGCTTAAAACATTTGTCTGAAACTGACAGGACCCAACTACTGATGTCAGGTTTGGTCAGGTTCAGCCGATTTTGGCCAGACTATGTCTAGTTTGGTCAGGTTCCGTCTGATTGAGTCATTTGTCCAATTTTAGTTGGACTTGAGGAAGGTTCAACATATTTAAGCTTGCATTTAATCCAGTTTAGTTTTGCTCACTACTTTTCCTTTATTACTTTAAACATTTTTCAGTTTGACATGCTGAAGTCAGTTGTGTTGTTGTCAGCCCATTGAGGTCCACAATGTATTTTGTAAAATTGAATGGCCCACTCATCAAAATTGCGTAAAAAAGTACAGTCTTTAATGACATACAAATTACTGTGTGTCTGATTCATGAAACTACTGTAAGATGTGGAAACAAGCAGAGACTTGAGCACAAATGATGAATCAGCCTGTGAAATCAAGCACCAATCTACCAGCATTTACATATAATTTACCTGAAGTACACCATAATTTATAAAGATGTTTTGTTCGGGAGCCAATAAAATGACATGATTCAGTGGTAATGAACAATGACTGTGCTTGAAGGTGAAGTAAGGGTGAGTTCACTGCTCCCCATACTGACTAAAATTTATAGTGTTAAAATAACGACACAAAATAAAACATGAAATAAACAAAATGTCTTAATTTTTTATAAATAAATTGGTTAAAGTAAATTTAAACCCAATTTTAGATAATTCTACCTCTGATAATGGCTGTCTATATTCAATTTTTATGTGAAGTTCTATCTGGATTGCTGTAGATCATGCAGTGTGTTCTCTGAACAAAGCTGTAATCGTGATTGCTTTGATGAAACCAGTGACCCCCCAAGCAAGTTAGCAAAGGCTCTGCTCTTTCACCCAGTGGGTCTGAGATAAGAAGTCATTATGCTGAAAGGTGTCTACGTGTGTTTAGCTCCACTCTGTCTTAAGTCGGACAATCACTGCCTCTCGTTGCGGCTGTATGGTGGGATAGTGTGTCTCTCTTCCTTCTCACTTAAGAGAGAAAGGGACACAGGGCACACAATAGAGAGAGGAGAGGGAGAAAGAAAAGAGCCCTATTCTTCACAAAGGAGCCTTTGAAGGGTCTGAAAGGGAAGAGACTTACCCTTTGGCGTCTTGACTTCCTCCACTGCCAGCAGACTGTGAAATAGAGAGGTAAGATATTAGTGATGTCCGATATACAGAAACAGCACAGAACTTTAAAGGAATAAGCCACAATGGGAGCTGTGCATTGCAGTGATTTTACCCCAGGATCACTTGGCATAATGCAAAGCACAACAGCCTTCAGTGGTTTATTGCAATTTGTACAAAATACACAGCAATGATCAATAAATAGTTTCATTTATTATTAAGATTAATAAATCTTCTGCGAAGCAAAAGCAGTGTATGGATGCCAAACAACATAACAGCCAAAGCTTATTCTATGAACAGCACAATTGCATTTGATAACTTGATGCATTAATACATAATTCAGCTGTATGTGGTCATATGTGCATATCACAGCAGTGTAGCTAAAGGGGGCCTGGGGTGGGAGTTGTCTGACGGTGGCCAAGACACCCCATTTGACACCCCACATTTCTGATTGTTAAAAAAAAAGTTCTCTAGTGTCAATGAAAATATTACTTGCAATGCTGTCCTGTGCAAAAGTACAGCTTCCTTGCGTCATTACATTTACCTCTCTAAATAAAGACTTAGATTTGCAGTAAACATTATCACCATGGCAACGTTTACACATCTGCACACCACAGTCAGTCATGCAAGAGGGCACAGAACTTTTTTCCAAGAGCAACATGTAAACAAAGCATCAGTTTGCTCCATTGTTTCTCCTGATGGTGAGAACTAAGCTGAACTGTGCTCCAGACTACCAATGAGCAAACAGAAGTACTTGACCTTCATAAAGAAAACAAAGTTCAAAACAGTGAGATACCTGCTGTGGTATTCTGTAAGTTGTTATAGCAACTAATGTCAACCAAATGTGAAGTGAATAATCAGGTTGGTTTTAAGTGTGCAACTATAATAAAACTGGCTAGTTGGAGGTTGTCAGTCTTGCCTCTATATCAACCAAAATCCAAAAAAGTTAGAACAGAATATGAAATGCAAATGATAACAAAAAATCATGATTTGTAAATCCACTTTAATCTGTATTAAAAATGAAAGCAGTAAAAAGTCAAGTTTCAAACAATTCAATTTTTCATTTTTAACACAAATAGCTAATCAGCCAATCACATGGCCGCAGCTCAATGCATTTAGGCATGTAGAGGTGGTCAAGGCAACTTGCTGAAGTGCAAACAGCAGCATCAGAACGGGGGAAGAAAGGGGATTTAAGAGAATTTGAACGTGGCGTGGTTGTTGGTGCCAGACGGGCTCGTTTGAGTATTTCAGAAACTGCTGATCTACTGGGATTTTCACACACAACCATCTCTAGGATTCACAGAGAATGGTCAGAAAAAGAAAAAATATCCAGTGAGCAGCAGTTGTGTGGAAGAAAATGCCTTGTTGATGTGAGAGGTCAGAGAATGGGCAGACTGGTTCGAGATGATAGAAAGGCAACAGTAACTCAAATAACCAACGAAAATCTCTGAGGAATGTTTCCAACACCTTGTTGAAAGTACGCCACAAAGAATTAAGACAGTTCTGAAGGCAAAACGGGGTCCAACCTTTTATTAGCACCCTATTAGTACCTAATAAAGTGGCTGGTGAGTGTATATTCTGAAATTAATGCCTGCAATACATTCCAAAAAAGTTGTTAAATGTTCAGAATACATTGAATACAGAGGTGAAGTAATCATGCTTATGTCCTTTATTAGCAAGGATGGGTCAAGGCTCACCACTTTGCTAAAAAACGCATAAGCACATACAACTGATTAAGAATAACAATTCTGGATAAGCACTTGCAAGGATTTATCTATATCTACAGTTCAGGGAATCAGTAAAAATCGCTGTGCATAAAGGAAAAGGCCAACAACCACAACAGAATGTTTGTGGCCTTCAATCCTCCAGATGGTACTGCATTAAAAACCAAATACTTCTGTGATGGATATCACCACATGGGCTTGGGAATATTAATGACAAACCACTGTCAATAAACACTGATTGTTGCTGCATTTACAAATGCAAGTTAAGACTGTACTGTAATGTACAGTGGACACTGTAAGTCAACAACATTAGAAACACTGCCAAGTTCTCTAGGCTAAAGTTAATTTTAGGTGGACTGATACACAGTCCAGATATTTAGTGTGGAGAGGACAGTCAACCTCTCAGATTGTTTACAGAAATTATAGCCTGCGCAATCAGAGAGTGGAGGTGCTAGATTGGCCTGTGTGTCTCTTATTGACAATGTGTGGCATATTATCAGTTGCAATTTACAGCAACTCACATTCCATATGGTTGTGCAGCTTAAGACTTCTATAACTGAAGCTTTCAAAAGTGGATCAGTTGGTGACATCATTTTCCAGACGTTTACTTACCAATTGTTGGAAAGAAAAGTGATGTAACACAATGGTGAATATGCTGGAATGAGCACATATTTACAAAAAACAATAAAGTAAGTAACTAACAATAAAAAAACAATAAAGTAAAACACAAAACATTGTGTTTTTGTAGTGTTTTCAGTTTATTACAGGTCAGGCAGAATTTACTCATCTCTGCTTTTTGTTTTTTTTTCAGGCATTTTGTATACTGTCCTTTTTGGAAACTGCATTTGTAGATGTCTCTGGGCCTTAACGCTTGCTAGCTGACCCCCCCCAGCTTCCAGGCAGGTCGCCCCGAAAATGAAATTCTGGCTATGCCACAGGTATTTCAAGCATTTTACAACAGCTTTGAACATGGCTCAGGTTGTCAGATTTTTAAAAATATACAATCTATAAAAATAAAAAACTAGAAATATCTGTTTTATAAGACTTATATAAGATTTATTTTCAACAGAAATCCCCTCGCCTCCCCCCTCCTAATACCCACACTGTACACTAGTCAGATAAGGTCAAAGGCACTACTCTGGTCAAACGCACGATAAAGCACACTTCATCAGAAGCATGATAAAAGTCTTTACTGCCAACTCATCCTGCATTGTTGCAAGGGTTTCAGAGTAAGACTAATCGCAAAGAATCTGCCAACAAGATTCAGCTGAGTTCCATTACACCAAGGTATTCTTGCATCTGTTTGGACCCTGACTGTTAGATCGGTCTCTAAGGACTGAGAGAGCTCCTGCAGGAGAAGCATATGATGGAGCGCAGCTGCCTGCACGGCAATTAAAATATAAGACTTGCATAAGCATAACAAATTTCACATAGGGGAATAAACCTTGAAATAAAAAAAAAATTGGACTCAGGAGCAGACGTGCATCTGACAGCCGACATGTTATCGACAGCGGCCAGCCAGCGCTGCTACAAAAGATTACAAAAGAGGAAATACAATAACTTGGGCATGACACATGACATGCAGCGCAGCATCTACCAGAGCAAAGCTATCAGCGCACTGAAAAACACAATGTGCCCCAAAGCATGAAATAAACAGTCTAACCAAGACAGCTTCCCTTCCCAGACTGAGTGACTGCTAAAGCGGTTCCCACAGAGAGCCAAGCTTGAGTTACCGGCAGAGGATTTAACCAAGAGAAGAGGGGGAAAGGAGAGAGGGAGAGAGTGAAATAATAAGACAGAGAGAGAGAGGGAAAGGAGAGAGGGAGAGAGTGAAAGAATAAGACAGAGAGAGAGAGAGAGAGAGAGAGAGAGAGAGGGAAAGACTAAGAGAGAGAGGGGAAAGAACCAAATAAAAAGAGAGAAAGAGAAGACAGAGGAAGAGAGGAGAGAGGAGAGAGTGCCAGAGAGAGAAAAAGAGAAGGAGAAAGGAGGTAGAGAGAGAGAGAAGCAGAGATATCAAAGAGAGAGAGAAAGAGAGAGGAGGCAGAGAGAGAAAAAAAGAGAAGGAAGGAGAAAGAAAAAAGATCACGAGAGAGGGGAGAAAAAGAGAGAAGGAAGGGAAACAAAGAAGAGAGAGAGAGAAAGAAAGAGAGGGAAAGTACTGTAGTGGGCAAAAACCTGTTCAGTACCATCTAAAACAAACTGGTCAGGCCTTTGACTTCACACTGTTCCCTCAAAGCTAAGTGACCCTGCTGTCTCTCTATGCTCTGCCTCCGCTGCATTCTAAGTGGCTGAGCACCTCCGCCAGCCCCTGCAGAGTCACAATCGCATCGCTGATGGACTGCCAGCCATGACTCTGAACTCTACCGGCCGCCATGCCTCAGAGAGATTTGTCAAAGGTCACATGTGCATGCAAAGCAAGACTTGGGAAGAGAGGTTAAAGGATGAGAAGGGCAGACAGAAAAAACACTGGAAGGACAGTCAAAATGAAAAGGCTTACAAAAAAAGCATGAGAGGCATCACGGTGGAGGTGGGCGATATGGCACAAACACAACATTATAATACTTTACAATGTACCATTCAGAGCTCATTTATCTTACATCAGTCTTACAGGCAAAGTAACAAAACAGCCTGTTTAAAAAAAGGGTTCTTCTACTGTAACAAGCTTGACATTGTAACCCTTTTCATTGCTGCATATAACCCTTTTCAAAAATATTCAATAAAGAACTATGTACAGCACATTCTGTAGAACCGTTTCACAACTGAGCATTCATGCTTGTATATAGAACCGTTTTCTTTACTAAAGCACCCTTAAAAATTTTTTTTAAGAGTGTCCATAACTTGCACATTAGTTTCATAGCAGTTCCTGAAGTCTTATCATAAGCCCTAAGTTCAAGGGCTAAAGTCCAGCTGCTCTCAAACTATCTGCAGCTGAGGTCAGTTAGGCACGCTCGATGTGTTTTCAGAGCTAGAAGTGGAGGGCAGAGCTGCAGGGGCAGGACGATACGCCATCCTGAACTTTCACTTTCCTCAGACTCACTACAGCTTTAAACATCATCATATTACATCGCCTTTGAGGCTCCTCTTTCATGTTGCCGCGGTAAGTTTGCACTAGTTTGATGTCAGTGAAGGCACGGCAGTAAAGATAGACTCCAGTTCTATATCAACAGTTAAAACATCTGCACTCCCAGCTCACACAGGGAGACGGTCTGACCCCATAATGTGAGTGAATTCTGCATCATTCTTGTGGGCTAGGCTCTCCCTGCTGTGAAGCTTGGTAAGGTGCAACCACAACATTGTTGTGTAAACACAGAGGAAGTGGAGAAATGAAAGATGGCCCAACCATGACTGTTTTGACATCTTTATGTCCCAGCTGCACACAACAACGGCGCCAGAAAGGTTCTTTGCCATGATTAGGCCTGAAATTAACAGTTCAATTGTTTTTCACTCACTGCAACTATCAAAATCATCTCACAAGCAAACACACTGTCATGTGTTTTCTATTTTCTTTTTCATGCATTTGACTCAACCCAATGGATGAAAGTGCATCCAAATAAATTCTGTTTGCTGTGATGTAAACACATGACTGTGAAATGGCTGGAAAATAAACATGAGCTTAAATAATAGTCATCAGGAGATTATTTAATCATTGTGACAGGCCTTGCAGTGATGCCAAGAGACAAGAGAGTGTGAAGAACCTATAGAACCTCTACATAGTAAAACGATTCTGTAGTACAGCTCCTTCACGGCAAGAACCGTTTAAGAACATTTATTTTTAAGAGTGCAAGAACTCTTTAAAAGACATTTATGACACCACAAATAAAGTACGTTAAGACACTAAAAGACCATTAGAAAATTATCACTGCAGTCTTGTTCATAGGCAGTTAAGCAACACCTTATACCTCATAAGCGATACTGTTTGTTTTCCTGTACCTGTGCCTGTATCACATTAACATTTCACAAAATATTTTTGCTTGGCAACATTTATTCTATAATACGAGATGATACAATATCACTTTTTTGTATACAGTACAATGTTAAAAACATATGTACAATACTAAAAGTGAGTGTTGCATTAAACATCTAGCAAAGGTAAAAAAAAAAACAAAAAAAACACCTAACAACTAATAACACTGATTTCCAACTCAGGATTAGGGTATGAGAATTGTAAAACTACTGAAAAAAGAGGTGTTAAGCTTGGCCACACGATATATTGTCTGTTAATCGTTACTGTGATACTGGCCTTTACAATCCTGATATCACAGAAGGCTACTATATAGGTATGTTTTGATGAATGTCGGTATTCATGTAATGTAAACGTTAATTCAGTCAAAATAATACAGACCAGTCATCAACTGCATCATATTATTGATTCACCAGCACAGATCGCAGTAGTAACTGTGATGCAATCACAATTCAAGTATTTTATAAATATCATGCAGCCCTGATATTAAGTTTGCCTGATTCTCCTTTTTACTATCTCTGTCTGTCTACAACCTCCAACTTCCCCATAAAAAAGCCAAGTTCACTAAGCTACATTGAGCAGAAGAGTGTCACACTGTTCTGATTACTAGCTGCAGAAGCGTGGCACGTAGCATAGCGTCAACATTCTTCTCACCCCAAACTAGGCTGAGTGTCAGCGGACCCACGCCAGCACGTCACGTCATCACTTCAGTCTCCTGATGAATGTGTCCAAACCAGCTGACTCTGGAACACACCTGATATCTGCTGCACTCACAATCACCCTCTAAGGGATAAAGTCCTGGGAAAGACCCTGTGTGCATATTTGCCGCCTGTGTAATTGGGACTGAATCCAACTGACTACACATTTATTTCTTCTCAACCAAACTAGCGTTTAGGACTAATGCACCATCACACAAAGCCAAAATGTCCAGGTTCAATGTGCAGGTTATTACACCCTGCCTTGAACTGATTTTGAGTTCATATGTGATTGCTTTGGACTTGCAAACAGCAATCTAACATTTTTTGTAAATTACAGCTGGTGCAATTCCAACACGTAGTCTTTAAAACAGATTCCTAAAGGACACACAGCTCTGCAGAAAAACATTAATCATTATAGAACCATAAAGGAGTAATACAGAGAATTCTAAATTAAAATCAGTACAGTTTTGTTCAGGGGTGGGCAATAAATAAATTACATCTCACATCAAGGTAGCAGGCGGTATGACCCAAAATATTCAACTTCATTCAATATTCAACAGCTTTTTGTTTTAATTTTCTGTTCTACTTTAAATAGAGCATTCTGGCACCTGTACAGAATGTAACTGCTACATCATCTAGCATGAAACAGGAAATTCTAATGAGAAATAAACTTCAGTTTCATTAAATTTCTCAATTCAGCTCATACATGCTTCCACATGCTAGTGCTGCTGATCAATAGATGCTCCTGGAATTCAGAGAATATTACATTCATGCTTAAGACAGAGGCACATATCTGTGATACAGTTTTACATTTTGAAATACTATTTCAAATTAGATTTTACGATACATATTGAAATTTTACACCCTCAGAACGTGTGGATATGCCATAAACCTTGAAAAGGTTCTTAACATTTGCACTGGGGAAAATCATTCTTTAAAGAACCATAATTCAAAGGTTCTTCAGAGAACCAAAAGCAGTTCTGCATATGGGTCTATGGTGTGCTATGCACCATGGAGCTGTTCTGACACCAGACCTGTTAGTTTACCTGCCAGATTACGTCTCTAATCTAAGCACTGAGTCTTAGTCTTAAAAGCCGGAAGTCATGCAAATAGATATGCCACAGCAGGACTGGCAGGCTGCTCACATAATAACAGTCTGAAAATGAACCAACAATGACAGGCTGTCATGTTCACTGTGTTCACAACTGCGTTACTCCGCTCAAAGGCGCAAAGGGGTGAGTCACCACATACCACGTACACACAGGCCATAAGCAGACACCTTTGTTTTGAGTAAAATTCTGGCATAATTCCACATCACACAGCTTAACTGGTCTTAAATCAAGATGAACTGATAAAGGAAATTGAATAGTGAATCACTGTTCACAATACAATGCAGTACTTCTACGCATCCTAGCAGAAGCCCACTAGCGATCGCCTGTTGCACAACTCCATACTCATCCTCAGCTCAGAGACTGAAATGTTGCTCAAGGGCTGAATCAGGACCCAACAGGCTCCGTCTGCTGCTTCACTGGAGAGAAACAGTCCCAAACAAGGAGAGAAAAGTTTCACCCCTTCTTTCCTTGTTCTGCTTACAGGGCGGATTGCAGTTCAGCTGATTAATGTCATCCAGCTCTCCTTGAGAGCTCATACGCATTTGCTTCGAATCAACATGGTTGTAATTTGCCCGAAACGTGAAAACATTCCACAGCCAGCGACTTTAAACAAAAACAAACAGCTCAGATGTCATAACAGCAGGATGTATCCTGGATGAGCCCCCTGAACTGTTCAGTTTGTCAGACTCTCACCATGAGTCGCTTTGAAAGCTGATAGATATATCCATTAGAGTTCAACCAGTATAAAAAAAATGTTTTTTAACAAAAGATTTGCTGCCATGTAGCAGTTTTAAACAATGGTTTACCCACAATAAATAAATACATTTATGCAGGTGATTAACAAGTTTCTTGTCTGAAGTTAACTTCTTTAATTCTGGCATGGATCGAAATAGCTAAAAAGTAAAGCAAGTCTGCGTCAAACTTTGTCTTTTTGCATGACTTAGACTTCTATTACTTTAGCCTTGTAGCTCCAGTGCAAAACTAAAGTCTTGAATACATTTTGGGTTGGGAAATTTGTAAAACATTCCTTTAAGTTAAATTAATTACAATGACTAATAACATCAACTAATATCATTTTAATATAGATACATTTAGTGAATAAAATTCTACTGAATGATTCAGATTGCCAGATAAGATTACATCAGTTATCAACCGTCAAAATTCTTGAACTCAAATAAACAACTGTTTTGTTATTGTTTAACATTGTATTACATAAAAAGTAGATTCATTAAACAATGTTAAAAGGGCCATGAAGCCAATAATAAATCTGTGGAACCTTAATATCAAGCGATATTATCACCCATTGTGGTAAATCGGTCAGATATCGACATCCACAAGGACATCCATAAAACCATAAAATATATGCATAACTCACCTGTGCAAGGATCTCGATGCTGTTCCCCGCTCGCCCACACTGCTGCAGGTGAGGGAGGTTTTGGAGGTGGGTCCAGAATGTGTTTCCTGTTTTCTGTCAGATTGGCTCAGCGCCTCCTTCTCACCTGCCCCAGAGTTAGCTTCAGGGGTCTGACTCCGACCAGAGGAGGATACGTCCTTTGACTTCTGCTCTGAGTTGGAGGCAGTGTCGGGAGCCTCTGAGGTGTCCCGATGTCTGTCCCTGCGGGAGTATTTGGAGGAGATGTCTTCCAGGTTAGCGTAGCGCTCAGCTAGCTCCCGCCGCCTCTCGGCTTTGTAGCGGGCGATGCGCTCTGCTTTGGACTCCAGCGAGGAGCCCTGAAGAGTCTCCACTGCATCCATCACCTCTCAGTTTTGACTGATAGCAACAGGTCCTTTAGCCTTTAATGTAAATAGAATCAGCTGAGAAGAGTCCAAGGCTCCAGAAAAGCAGGTTATCTCCTGGTGGACAATGCCTTTCCTTCAATTCATCTGACTGTAGAGAGAAAAGAGAAATGGCATTAGTAGAGTTCTTGAAGTTCTAACATGCCTCAAATATCTAATCTCATCATTAAGAAAATTAAACTGTTACTAAATGCACACTAAACTCAAGTTGTTGAGCAAAGCACGCAGTCACACAGACTTGCAGTGATCTATTCATTCTTTTCCAGTATAAGCTCAGTCAAACGCAGTTCACTCCTACTCTGAACACTGCCCAATGAGCGTTGCTTCTCATATTACCTTCACAACCCAGACAGAGAGAGGGAGAAAGAGATTGGAGAGAGACTTAGAGAGAACTGTTTCTTATAAATTCTCCTATTAGGCATAAACTGAAGACAAAAGTATAGTTCTGCCAAACCACACAGCCATGACGAAACGCAGGTTTTATGCAAGAAGTCATTCTTTCTCCAACACTGCAAGTGCCTGTGACTGCATATCTACATCCATCCTTGCTCTCATTTGAGCAGGTTTACATCTGCCTATTACAGAATATACAGTGTCTTCCTGCTTCCAAGTAATTGAACATGTAGCTGCATGCTCTGTATGTGTATGTGTACTACAGTACAGAGCATATGGAGAGAGAAAGAGAGTGTGGGTGTGTTTGTATTAGTGTAAGTCTGAGCAGGGGGGGGGTTGCTCTGCCCTGCTGGATTCCTGCTGTAGAGAGCAAGGGTTAATGGGCCACATCTGGGAGCTCACATTTAGTAGCTCACACTCAGGGGGAGATCCAAAGAGAGAGCAAGCAAGAAGAACAGAGAAGGAATTAAGAGATGAAATGGTCAGAGAGCAAAAGTCTTTGAGAGAGAAGGTGAGGAAGGATAGCAAAATGGTTGAGGCAAAAGTGGGGAAGTAAAGCATCACAACGTTGAAAAATGTCTTTCAGTCAGAAACTCAGGAGGATAGAAGATGGAATGAAGAGGAAGAGAAAAAATAAGGGGACGTGGATGGAGACAAAGGGCAAAATATTGAAAAAGCTAAAGTAGCTAACAACTAGTGGAAACTTATACCCACCAATTAGCATGCTATTACGCCATGCCTCAAACCATGTCAAGATTTAAAGTTCGTTTTTAACTGTCCTTACACAAATGAGATATACAGTTATAATGAGATATACAAAAATATCACATATAGCTTGCAATTAGGCCTGTTGCGATCATGAAATTATAGCTGAAGCCCAGATAACAGAATTTTTTTGTGACATATTCTTAGAAGAGCCGATTCTTGAGAAAAGACCATTAGTCTTGGAAGTGTTGAGGGAAAAAAGAGGCAGAGGACAACCAAAATGGATGGATACAACCAGAGGCAGTAACAGCCCTTTAGAAGCCTAAAGTCCCAAAAAGAAGACTGTATATTCTGGAGAACCACTAACCAAATGTCTTAATGGCACTTAAAAAAAACAGGCCTGTTGCCATCATGAAATTTTAGCTGACAATTAACATATAACCAATTAATAACAATTTCTCTTATTTGTTCTTTGCATTCAACTATTAAAATAAAAGCCTAAACGTGGCCCAACTGACTGATCAACATCTTGCATCCTAGCGGTCAATACTTAGTAGCTCCAAATTGATAAGACACAGCTGGAGCTCAAATAAACAAACATTACTCATGACTGCCCTCTAAAGGTGTTATTAACAAACATCAAACAAACAAACATCACTCACCATAGTAACGTACTTGCCTCAACATAATAGATGACAATGCACCCACGTCACACTGTTGGTTGCAACATAGAAGTATGATTGTGAATACTAGCAACTGTGGAAATTGATTGTGATCAGCTCAAACAAGATCATGCAATTACACAATAATTGCGACAGGCCTATTCATTCTAAATAAATGTGTGTGTCTGTATAACAGTTTGTCTCTGTCACATTATAGTTTATAACCATACGTTGCAAACATCACAATGTAAAGCTCTTGTTTCCATGTAACAGTCTGCAAGATTATGGTTTGCGCATCCATTTCTGTAACAGGCTTCATCATTTCAGGTCGAGTCTGAGTCTTGTTTTTGCAAAATTACAAATTACATTCTGCAGGTCTTCCAAGAAACCCATTGTTGCAGGTTAAAATAACCTGATGTCATGATTCATTATTTGTTAACTAACTAGCCTCACAGTTCCAACAGTGCAAATTCATGAAACAAATTTTAGATGTCAAACAAACAGAAAGAGATGGCCCAAGAAATTTACCCAGAATAACGAGGTGGTGGGGGGGGGGGGTTGTCTGGCTCCATTGACTTTCTTTAGAAGTAGAGTATGTTTTTTCTTCTCATGTTAAATTCTCATTTTGATGATATCAGATTTTGTTCCGACAACAGCAACATGCTTGTTTATTAACTATTTTAAAACCAGTACAGAGTATGCAACTTCTTTACAAAAACTGAAGCTCCTGCTAAAACTTGGGTAGACTGATAAATTTCTGATAAACTGTTGCAAATCTCTACTGAGCTCTCAGTAGTGGACATGTTCATGAGTGATGAGTTTAACGCCGGTACGGTACTGGACCTACATACATGTACATACATTTCCCCATGTGCTTTATCGATACATATACCAGATGGATTATAAATACTTCTATATTATATAAATATTTCTATACATTACTAAATTCATGTACTGTCTCAACGTATGGTGTGGGGGGAGACAAAACAGTGCACTACAAAAGAGGTGGGGGGTGGGGGGGTGGGGGAGGGGATGACATTTGTAGGTGGGGTGAAGGGGATGAGAGGAAGGGAGGAGAGGAGTGAGGGAATCACAGTAAGTTGAAAATGGAGAGGGAGGAATGTATATGACCTCAGCCTCTGGGGAGCATTTCGAAAGAGACTCCAGTGACGGGAAAGTGCCTCACAAATCTACTGCAGCAGCCCAGCAGCTTGCTGGCACACCACTTCAGCTTCTGCCTAACTATAAGTAGTAGAGGGAGGCAGGGCGGGTCAGAGACAGGGCAACTCCACAGGGAACTGCATGACAGACCGTGTGTATTCACCTGTATTCACAATCGAGACTCAAGACTCTAAATACCCACTAATCTCAAGTTACTGAACTTCTGTTGACACTCAACGCCATAGCAGGCAACTCAGATTATGGAGAAGAGAGCAAACAAAAGGTTTCACTTCGTAAAAGGCTACAGACCTACAATCTTCTTTGCTAGTGTCTACAAGTCTGACAAAAGCAACAGATTGACAAAAAATAAATAACTACCACTTTAAAGAGGGTAACAATAAACGTGTAAATCGGGGGACTGTTGGCCCCGCCAAAAATGATTGGGCCCTGGAGCCACAGCACCATAAGCAAAAACACGCGAAATGCCAAAACCAATCCAAAACAAAAGCACGCAAATGACCTTACTGCCAAATCCCAAGACGGTCTCAGTAATTCTTCTAGCCATTCTGTAACTATGATTAGAAGAGTACGTAATTCTAAAAGTCATCTCGGGGTCCACTGTGTGCTTTCTAGCATTACCTATAAAGGCTGAAAACAGAGCAGCCACATCTTTCAGAGCCAGAAAACAGGGACCAGCTTCATTTGGAAACACATTGTGTTTTCCTACCGAACAACCGAACAAGGAGAGAAAATCAGAGCTATGAGTCATTTGTAAAGCCGCTGGGCATATCAGCAAAAGAGTGATCTCTGGCTTTTTTCTCTCGTTTTTTACATCAGTGCTTAAGTAATCAGTGCTTGTGCTGATATGGGAGGCTAAAGGCACTTTAAAAACCTTTTGACATCTCAAGAAGTACTAAAGAAAGGAGCTACAAGCTTGACAGCAGAGTAATTCATATACATACTTGTCTGAGTGCTCACTGCATACTTAAGATCAGTTGCTCACAATGACTAATTGCAAGCACTTTCAATCTCCGCTACACAAGAGGCAAACAATCTCATCTAAATACATTGCAGGGGTGTCCATTGTGCCTGTGGGTGTCCCTGGCCTTTGACCCCAGCCTCAAAAGAGGACAGGCTGCAGGCAGAGAGAGGAAGCTCTGTCTGAACAACAGCCAACCGTGTCACATCCTGAGAGTATACTGTAACCCATTAATATCCTGCCTATTACTGGAGTCAGCCTGGTTTCTCTCCATTTACTGGAAAGACTTGCAGATGCATTATGACTCTTTGGCCCTGTAAACAGTATTCTGACACTACTGATAAGTAGCTATAAAATATGGCATTATAATATATTTATTTGTTACTGATATATATATATACACTCTCACAAGGACTGAACTAAAAACCCCTCACACACATACTTTACACTGAGACACACACATCTCTTGTTGATGCTCTACTTGCACTGGAACATCTGGAACACTGCTGCTAATACTGTATTCTACTCAAGTAATGTATATTTCTACCTCAGTAGCTGCTGTGCTCACATATGTCATAATCTGACTGTGTATACCTTCATATCACAGCATGTTAAACATCTCTGCACCTTATCCTCACTACCTCATGTTCAGGAATGAGTGCTGTGTCTGCGCTGAACTGTCTTGTCTGTTTATAGTGTCTAATATCTGTTTTATTTATCGTATTTATTACATTGTTTATAGTTTAATGTTTGCACAATTACATCTGCATGTTTGCACTTTGTCTGTACTGTCTTATTTTGTTCCATGTTGCACTAATTGGTCCTGGAGGAATCTAATTTTGCTCCACTGTGTGCCTGCACACAGATGCAATGACAACAAAAACCTCTTGACTTGACTATTGGCATCTGTGATTCTGAATGATGTCAAAAAAGGCTGCAATATGCATATGAGCCATACATGAGATCATGATCATCTCTGTGGGTGTTTCAATGAATCAATTGATTGAGGTAATTAATCAAAAAAAGTAATTATTTTCGGTCAAAACAATCAAAAGTAACCATTGCACATTATTGATTCACCAATGCATTTTAATGTACTGCAAGCCCTATTACAATCACAATATATGAACCATTCCACTGAATTAACTCAAACTGCACTCTCACAGTAAAGTATTCAGGCTTTAAATATTTACAACCATTATGATACAACCTAGTTAAACTCAAGTCATTCATTAAGATAGTGATAAGCTACATATGTACAAAATCTTCATTTATATGGTACTTTTCTCTGGGCAGATGGCTCTGTCCCAAACACTGTCTTTTAATTAATTTAATTTACGTATTTAATTTAAATTGAAGTTGAAGGATTTAGATGTATCAAAAGGATGAAGAATGGAAAGGCAGTTGGTCCAGATGACATACCTGTGGAGGTATGGAGATGTTTAGGAGAGAAGGCAGTGGACATTTTAACCAGGTTGTTTAACAAAATCCTGGAGAGTGAGAGGACGCCTGATGAGTGGAGAAGTAGTGTACTGGTCGCCATTTTTTAGAACAAGGGTGATGTGCAGAGCTGCAGTAACTACAGAGGTATAAAGTTGATGAGCCACACTATGAAGGTATGGGAAAGAGTTGTTGAAGCAAGGCTAAGGCGAGAGGTTCAGATCAGTGAGCAGCAGTTTGGTTTCATGCCCAGAAAGAGTACCACATTTGCCATTTTTGCATTGAGAGTGTTGTTAGAAAAGTACAGAGAAGGTCAGAAGGAGCTACATTGTGTCTTTGTGGATCTAGAGAAGGCATATGATAGGGTGCCAAGAGAGGAACTGTGGTACTGTATGAGGAAGTCAGGTGTAGCTGAAAAGTATGAAAAGTATGTTAGGGTGGTGCAGGACATGTATGAGGATAGTGAGACAGTGGTGAGGTGTGCAGTTGGAGTGACAAATGGTTTCATGGTGAAGGTGGGGTTACATCAGGGATCAGCTTTGAGCCCCTTCTTGTTTGCAATGGTGATGGAAAGGTTGACAGATGAGGTCAGGCAAGAGGCTCCATGGAACATGATGTTTGCAGATGACATTGTAATTTGTGGTGAGAGTAAAGAGCAGGTGGAAGAGAATCTGGAGAGGTGGAGGTTTGCACTGGAGAGGAGAGGAATGAAGGTCAGTAGAGACAAGACGGAATACATGTGTGTGAATGAGAGGGAGGCAGGTGGAAAGGTGAAGATGCAAGGAGTAGAGGTCGTAAAGGTGGATGACTTCAAATATCTTGGGTCACCCATCCAGAGCAATGGACAGTGTAGAAAAAAAAAAGAGATCCACTGCCTCATCTAATTTTACACCAACCATCTCCATGTCCACCTTCACTACATGACTTTCCAAAACATATATTATTTGTTATTATTTATATTATCCAAAACTGTGTGAATACTACACAAAAACTGAAAGCTAGGAATCAACATAAGCCTATGATATATTCTATGTCTGTATCTCATCCATGCATCCAAACCCTAGAGGAAACACTGAATAATACAGGCCAGGCAGCCCACCCAGCCAAACCCATGTGCTGCCTGGCCTATATTATTCAGTGTTTCCTCTTGGAAGTTTTTCAGCAGCAGTGGTTGGCCTGTTATTGTAGCCTAAGCTACAAATAGCGTGTTTGTTGGGTATGCAGCCACGCTTATCACTGTTATTATTATTACATAATCACCTGATTGCAGATTTTAAAGCTATCAGCAATCAGCATTCACAATAATATTCTTACACTGCAAAGTTAAAATGTGAAATAAGTACATTCTCAATTCTGGGTTGAGGAAAATGGTGGCAAAATAAGAACGCAGAGAGTGAACTAGCCTGTCATGGGTCTCTCGAAAACAAGAACATTTCTGGCTGGTGCTATAACACCCTCAGAGGGTAGATCATTTATTATGGAGCTCTGACTGATGTCACTTGGGAGCTACTAAGTATAGTTAGAAAGAATAAAGTCAGCCAATTTGGCCACCTTAGATTTGTACTTTAATATCTTGCATACAATGAACAAAAAAAAGACAAGTCTTAATCTCAATTGTCTGTATGGCAAATAATTATCAGGCTAACATATCCTGATCAGGACAGGCCTCTATGCAAGGTTCTTTATCTTATCAGCAGAAAGACTGGCTGTTCACTTTAATGCCCTGGGTTTAGCCCTGGGAAGCTTAGGGGTTAAGACTGAGGGATAGCTCTCTGTATCTAAAGAACCATCAAGTCTTGTCTATCCTCAGCCCAAACACAGCTGATTTAAGGACA
The DNA here is from genome assembly GCF_015220715.1 of Pygocentrus nattereri. Taxonomy (NCBI): domain Eukaryota; kingdom Metazoa; phylum Chordata; class Actinopteri; order Characiformes; family Serrasalmidae; genus Pygocentrus; species Pygocentrus nattereri. The sequence continues at coordinate 16,261,376 of NC_051223.1, forward strand.
GCGCTGGCCTGCTTTCAGCGCCAGTATTCCCCTAACACCGGACACACCGCCTCGTGCCACATTTTGTCTTTCGCTCCATGACTAAGAATGTTTGCTTTTCTTCAGCGTCTGGGGACCACCAGCCAGGATAAGTAGCAGCTTGTCCTTATAAACATAATTCAGTGTGTATGAGGTAAAGAAGTCAGTGTGGTACTGTGGGCTAATCTGTGAGCCTTTATGAGCTTAGAGTCTTCACACACAGACACAGCCCTATTATCTCCTCATATCATACTCCTTATGTTGGCTGGGCCTAATCTATTTGCCCTGAGCTAAATATTCTTCACAGAGTAGGACAGCTGGAGGTCACACTGATGATTCAAGCTTGACTTGCGTAATGCTCTTGTTATGGGATGCTTTTGATCAAAACGTTATATGTGGTTTCAAATTATTATCAATATTTCATTATTATTATTGTTTTTAACCCTATTTATTTGTAGTATTTTTAGTATATTGTTTATGCCAGTTCATTTATAGCCAAGATGCACCTCGATACTGCACATCTGGAAAAGCAAAGACAGTAACATTGTCTGTTGCTGCAGCTATCAAAACTACTGTGTGACTCCACAAAGCAAAAAAAAGACCAGCAGGGCTCCTTTTCGTGGAAAACTCCAGGATTTTTCTACCTTCCTCTGTTGCTTCAGGACCTGAAATTTCACAGTCAGTTTTTCTATTTGCCAATTTCATCCTTGGCATATTTACGCTGCTCAAAAAAATAAAGGGAACACTTAAACAACACAATATATCTCCAAGTAAATCAAACTTCTGTGAAATCAAACTGTCCACTTAGGAAGCAACACTGATTGACAATCAATTTCACTGCTGTTGTGCAAATGGAATAGACCACAGGTGGAAATTATTGGCGATTAGCAAGACACACTCAATAAAGGAGTGGTTCTGCAGGTGGGACCACAGACCACTTCTCAGTACCTTTCTGCTTTCTGGCTGATGTTTTGGTCACTTTTGAATGTTGGTGGTGCTTTCACACTCGTGGTAGCATGAGACGGACTCTACAACCCACACAAGTGGCTCAGGTAGTGCAGCTCATCCAGGATGGCACATCAAAGTGAGCTGTGGCAAGAAGTTTTGCTGTGTCTGTCAGCGTAGCGTCCAGAGGCTGGAGGCGCTACCAGGAGACAGGCCAGGCATGAGGATGGTATGAGGGCCCGACGTCCACAGATGGGGGTTGTGCTCACAGCCCAACACCGTGCAGGACGCTTGTCATTTGCCAAAGAACACCAGGATTGGCAAATTCGCCACTGGCGCCCTGTGCTCTTCACAGATGAAAGCAGGTTCACACTGAGCACATGTGACAGAGATGCTGTGGAGAGTGATCTGGTGCCTGCAACATATTTAGCATGACTGGTTTGGCAGTGGGTCAGTAATGGTGTGGGTGGCATTTCTTTGCAGGGACGCACAGCTCTCCATGTGCTCGCCAGAGGTAGCCTGACTGCCATTAGGTATCGAGATGAGAGCTTCAGACCCCTTGTGAGACCATATGCTGGTGCGGTTGGCCCTGGGTTCCTCCTAATGCAGGACAATGCTAGACCTCATGTGGCTGGAGTGTGTCAGCAGTTCCTGCAAGATGAAGGTATTGAAGCTATGGACTGGCCCGCCCGTACCCCAGACCTGAATCCGATTGAGCACATCTGGGACATCATGTCTTGCCCCATCCACCAACATCACGTTGCACCACAGACTGTCCAGGAGTTGGTGGATGCTTTAGTCCAGGTCTGCAAGGAGATCCCTCAGGAGACCATCCGCCACCTCATCAGGAGCATGCCCAGGCATTGTAGGGAGGTCATACAGGCACGTGGAGGCCACACACAATACTGAGCCTCGTTTTGACTTGTTTTAAGGACATCACATCAAAGTTGGATCAGCCTGTAGTGTGTTTTTCCACTTTAATTCTGTGTGTGACTCCAAATCCAGACCTCCATTGGTTAATAAATTTGATTTCCATTGATGATTTTTGTGTGATTTTGTTGTCAGCACATTCAACTTTGTACAGAACAAAGTATTCAATGAGAAAATTTCATTCATTCAGATCTAGGAAGTGTTATTTGAGTGTTCCCTTTATTTTTTGAGCAGTGTCTATGATCAAACTCACTCACATATCACATAAAAATAAGCATAAGTTTAGTTTAGTTTAACCACCTGAAAAAAAATACCTGATCCGCAGTTAACTAACCTAAATTATCACCAATACAATCTATAATACCAATAGCAAAACTAAAAAATAGAAAATAACAGTAATACTAATAGTTTGTGCATATGACAATCCAATACAAAAGCAGACTTGTTTTACACTTTGATGCAACTACAACTGAATGGATAGATGTCACACTGTGCTATTGTTTTATATTACTGACACTGCTGAAAAAATAAAAAATACAAAACACAGAAGTATCTCATACAGTTTAAATGCATTATTTTAAGACGTTGTTTATTTTATATTTTATTCTTTCCAGCCTTCGTAAACGTAACACTATAAAGTTTTGTCAATGACCTTAAACTCCACCTACAAGCACAGCCATTGGCCAACGCACTGCTGAACGTTTTTGTTTTCTTAGTTCGCTAATGAAACATCTGCATGAATCAGGGCGAGCGTCATGTGAATGTTTTGTAAATTAGGGACTAATAGGCTGGCACTTGCATTCTGTTTTGCACAACTTTGATCAATAAGGCCATCGCGTTTTTATTTTTCATACAAGGAAATGCACTGAAATTATTGTCTGTGGGAATACTAGAGATACAGCACTTAGAAATCAAATTGAAAAATTCTGGAGTATTGCTTTAACTCATTTTTCCCTGTGTATAATCCTACAATCTTATTCAAAGGCCTTTCTAGATGCTGGGTTGTTTGAATCCAAACATTCAGGCCCATTTGGCCAGGCATCAGATCATAAATGAAAGCTAACTTGCTCCTTTCAACACCAATTAATAATGGCAATAAAAAGGAAATGGCTATATTGGTGCCACTACACTAGGGCTCTGGCTTCACAGCTCAGCGCTATGAAGACAGCACTGATGAGTCAACATGAGGCAGACCAAAAGCGTAGATTTCATGTGAAACACTGTCAGCACTGAGATTTCATTGCCACCACAGCATCTGTTTGTCATCAGCTCTGACTCCCACATCTCTAGCTGCTCACTGTGACGCCTGACGCCATGTCAGCAGTACATCACGGAAACCAAGGATGTACAATCACAAACAGCCAAGGTCAAAACTCGCTCAAAATATGCAAGTGACTAATTTAATGTTTTTTATTTTGGCAGGTGGGCAGCATGGTGGGCAGCACTATTGCCTTACAGCAAGAAGGGCCTGGGTTTGTGTGGAGTTTGCATGTTCTCCCCGTGTCCATGTGGGTTTCCTCCGGGTGCTCCGGTTTCCTCCCATAGTCCAAAGATATGAAGCCTGGCCATTGGACATGCTAAATTGCTCTTAGGTGTGAACGTGTGAGTGTATATGTCTGTCTGTCTGCTCTGCGATGGACTGGCGAACTGTCCAGAGTGTATTCTGCCTTCCGCCTAGTGGCCATTGGGATAGGCTTCAGCACCATATTGTACCATATTCTGTTGCAGTTATAAGTGCATATTTTTAAGTACATTGATTCCATACACCCTGGTTATGTGTTATATTTTCTACTTTAAAAAGTTGAAGTACAAATATGCCCTTTGCTATTGAAAAAGTAAAAGTAGTGTACCTATGAAACCCATTTAATCAGCACTAAGTATGATTTTTTTTGGCTAAAACTCAAAGAAGTAGCATTACTGAGTCAGGAAGAATAAATATACACAGATATAGTCTTTAAAGCCATATAACATTTGGCAAGATTTTTTTCAGACCACGTCATATGTCTTTACATATAAATATCACATGCACATGGTCAAAAAAAGGTCTCCAATGCAAAATCAACACTGTACTGATGAAGATACCATAACAACAGAAGTTAATTCACTTACATCAACGATGGAAATGTCCTTCACCAAGTTTTGACTAAGTTCTCTTTCAATGTTCTCGTAATCAGCAGATTCACCTGCTAGAGTAAGGGATCCAAAGCACAACCAGCATAATCACCAAAACCTATATTGCAACTTTAAGTTTCACAGTTGGACTAGCTGTACATTTGCAGGTACAAGTTTTACACCTTGTTTTCTAAGAGTGGATGGAAAACACAATTATTTGGATAAAATCATTGACACCAACACAAATCCTGCACAGTAATGCAAATTATGATGAGACATGACCAGGGTTGAGCTACTGAAAAATTATAAGTTCACAAAATTTGTAGATAGCTACAATTTAGATATTTGTCTTTTTTGAAAAGTAGTGCAGTACTTTTTAGCTACTTTCAAAGCACGATTGTCAGAACATTTGTGAATCTCCACCTGACACACCAAACAAGCCCAACTGATAATGTGAAGAAGACACTTTAATCCTGCATTTAATCCTGTGCCAGAAAGAAACACACAATTGAAAATCTGCAAATTTACAAAAAGATCACGAAAAAAATGTAAGTTTAAGTGTAGCCAACTATCAAACTTACACAACCAAAGGTGTGATATTCAACAAAAATTAAGACTAAATTCAAAGTCAATCATTCCAGGTTTTTACTAACAAAAATCTACAAAAATAACCGAATACAAACCAGAGAATTTTGTGCAAAGCACTGTCAACTGTTGAAATAAAACTGCTCTAATTTAAACATTTCAGCAAAGATACACTGATCAGGCATAACATTATGACCACCTCTTTGTTTCTATGCTCATTGTCTATTTTATCAGCTCCACTTACTATATAGGTGCACTTCGTAGTTCTACAATTATAGACTGTAGTTAATCTGTTTCTCTGCATACTTTTTAGGCCCCCTATTAGCCTGTTCTTCAGTGCTCAGGACCCCCATAGAGAGCAGGTACTATTTCGGTAGTGGATTAATCTCAGCACTGCAGTAACACTGACATGGTTGTGGTATGTTGTGCTGGTATGAGTGGATCAGACACAGCAGTGTCACTGCTGGACTGAGAATAGTCCACCAACAAAAAAAATCCAGCCAACAGTGCCCTGGGACCACTGATGAAGGACTAGAGCATGATTAGCTCATACCGCACAGCAAAAATACAAGCTATCGTCTCTGACTTTACGTCTACAGGGTGAAGCGACAACGCAGGTGTGTCTAATAGAGTGGACAGTGAGTGGACACAGTGTTTAAAACTCCAGCAGCACTGCTGTGTCTGATCCACTTGTACCAGCACAACACACACTAACACACCACCACCATATCAGTGTAACTGCAGTTCTGAGAATGATCTACCACCCAAATAGTACCTGCTCTGTGAGGGTCCATGGGGGTCCTGACCACTGAAGAACAGGGTAAAAGGGGGCTAACAAAGTATGCAGAGAAAAAGATGGACTACTGTCTGTAACTGTAGAACTTCAAAGTGCACCTATATAGTAAGTGGAGCTGATAAAATGGACAATGGGCGTAGAAACAAGGAGGTGGTTATAATGTTATGCCTGATCATTATATATACAGACATGACATTCAGAGTCTTTGTTAAAGAAACACTTTAGCCTCAAAATTCTCAGTGACTCTAGCTCTGTTTGGGGTGGGAATCAGGCCTGAATAATCTCTTCACTGCTGCAGAGCTGCTGCAGCTCCACAGCAGAACTAGATTTTTAGGTAAAATAACATAATCCTCATTTGTTGTAAAATTGCAATAATACACAGTTTTCACAATTAATTGTCTTAAACGCTGGATTTAATGCATAACTGCTAATTCACCAACCTTTAACACTGAAGAAAAATTTGTAGCTAACTACAAAAAGTAGTGCGCTACTTAGCTACTCCCCCATCCCTGGGCATGACGAGCTGAAAGTTCCTTCTGCAAACATACCATACACACTCATAACCCAGTGCAAGGTCAAACCCAGGCCACTGTCCCTCATCAGGCACCCCCAACACCCAACAGCAGCTTTGAGCTCTGCTTCTTTCTTTTCCAGACAGAGCAAAGCCTCATTGCAGCAGAGGAGCACAGAATGACCACACACAAACACAGAGACACTACCACACTACCACACTACCACATAAATCCCTCCTGCACCATTCCTGACGACACACAATATCTGGTAACGATTTACAGTAACTACACGTGCATAAGGCATTCAAGTAACTTGTAGCACAGTCACACTCTCACATATATATTAGACATATTAGTATCTCACATATACATATATATATATACACATATGTGTGTATAGTACGCATCCCTGAGTACATTTACAATTCATTATGTCATATATGTTATTCATGAGTGAATGTATGTAATGGGTGTTTCAAACTGATGATGTGATTGTAAAGTCTTACTGTGCTGATCATAAATTTGCCATGGATGCTTAATGTACTTGTATTTACTGTAAGGTATTACCCAAAATCCTAATAAAGACACATGCTCAACTAATCTTCTGGTACAGAATTTCAGGCAAATATCAGTGCCACCAAACCAGCAACATCATGCAAAGACAGGTCGAAAAATAATCCTCAACACAATCAAGTTCCTCATTACTATAGCGTAAAAATAAAATAAAAAAACAAGGAAACATAATACAAAACCACAAAGAATTATGTATTATTATATCTTATTTAACATTTTTTTCTCTTGTTTATGAGTTTAACAGCTGAGAACTGGCAATCACACCTGCCAGTAAATAATTTCATTAAAACAACTGGTGAATAAAATTAAAATATACAATCTAAAATTAAATTAGATGATATTTTAGGCCCCTAAATTCAATATCAGAGTCAGACAGAGAGACACAGAGAGAGACAGAATCGGGCAGAGTGAGAGAGACGGAGAGAGACAAAGTGAGAGAGAAAGAACAGAGAAACAGAACAGAGATCTAGAGAGAAAAAGAACAGAGAACAGAGTCGGAGAGAACAGAGTCGGAGCGAGAGTCATAGAGAGGAGAGTCAAACAGTCAGACAGAAAGAGTCAGAAAGAGAGAAATAGAGTCAGAGAGACAAAGGATCAGAGTCAGAGAGAGAGAGAGAGAGAGAGAGAGAGAGAGAGAGAGAGAGAGAAAGAGTCAGAGAGAGAAAGACAGCCTGAAAGACAAAGAGGGAGAGACAGTGTCAGAGAGTAAGCTTTAGACAGAGAGAGAAAAAGAGAGAGAGAGTCTGTTATGTTGGCTGAAAGAAGATCTGAGGCATTTGTTAAGTCTTTCTCCCCCTGTGGTGGTTAAAAAGGATTGGCTGTGATGCGTAGTGATCCATGAGGAGGATGACAAGCAGAGTGAGAGTGAGAGCATTACACACCCCACAGCACCTAAAAGCACCATAAACACACTCTTACCTCTGCTCAGACACACACTCCTCCTCCTCTCATCCAAAAATACACAGCCTCAGCACAGTGCAGCACGCTATGGTGAAGTGCCAACTTACCAAACGAGCTATTAGTGAAAGTGTGAGCGAGAGAGAGTCTGTGAGGGCATCTGTGATCGTGGCAGGTCATGTGACCAGCCACGGGGAGATGGGGCTCAGCATGCTTCATCAGCCTGTAATCCAATAACTCTATCTGACATCTACATGTGCTAAGCAGTGGCTTACGCCTAAAACAATTCACTATAAAAGCTAGCCGAGCGCTCGAGTCTGGACGGCTCTGGAGTCATTACACCATACAGTTACAGTGCTGAAATCCACACCAGCCACTCAGCGAAGGACAAAGTGAATATGGTTCTCATTATGGACCCTGTCTGCTGACTTCATGCCTGCTCAGGGTCCACAGCCCAACAGACTTAGCTATTACGACTACGGGGCTTTTTAAATGCACTCTTTCTCTCTCTCACTCATTTCCACCTCCTTAGTTACCCCCTACCATCCACTATGTCCCAGTTTTCATTGCTTTGTAACAGGGTCACTCAAAGCTGAACTCAGGCAAAAGGCATGTTTACAATTGTGCTTGTCTCATCTCCTGTACAAAGAACTTCACATTCTGGAACTTTCATGCAACATTAGTCGCTTAAAACAAGCGTGAAACTAAATTTCACTTTGCATTATTTGAAGCATTGAAGTAATTTGAAACTGGCCTGAAACTTCAAACAGCTGAAACAGTCAAAGTGTCATGAAACTCCAATCAAAACATCAGTAATGTCAAATACTGTCATTTCAACCAAATCAACACATCATGGGCAAACCCTAAAAGAGATGTCACTTAGAGTAAATTTGCTTATTTGCTGATAGTTTATTTAGCAGGTTTGCTAGCCTGTTCATGTTAATATGACAGCTGTTTACTCTGCCTGCCTGCTGATAATGTAAAAAACTACGCAAAAGACAAAGACCACCCCCTATTTATTTAATTTCCAGTCAAAATGACCAAAAAAAAGCAAACTGCCTCCCAAGAGTCTCCCAAAAAAGGAAGCTATGATAAAGGCAGACTGGAGACACTTAATACTGAAAAATACTGTTGAGGCTTCTGTGCAATTTTCTGTTAAACATGTCTTCTGTTTTGAAATTTGACATTGAAAAATTAATCTTGAAAATGTTGGTCTTTTGGACTGTAAATGAAATAAAGGAACTCTACAAACCTAGGTCATTGATTTTCTTCTCTCTGGGCTTTAAAATAAAGCAAAAGTGAGAATGATATATAAAAATACTATCTTCTAGACTTATTAGCAGAAAATTATTGTTGAATTGTTTTGTGCAACTGTTTATTTGCATGGAAATTAGTCATGTGAAAATTTCACCATGTAAAGCCACATTACACAGATGGGGAGACAGTGGGCCTGTATTTTAACTCCATTGCTGCATACTGACATGTGATATACCTTGATTTATATTAAAAACAACTTGTAGTCGCAATATGTAAAACATTCAAACAATTAACTTTTGTAACTTGGATTGTATGAATTACAATTACGTTTCAGATCCTCAGATAAGTTCATGGCTGTTGAGTGTAAGCACAACAGACTGAGAATTTTGAACATAATTGTTACATAATTTATTAAACCTAATGAGCCTAAGCTCGGAGACCTTACAAAAAATTAATACTGTCATTTGACCATGGGGTGCCAGAAACCTTTGCTGAGCTATAAAGGAGCTATGTTACTGTCGTGTCCACAGTGGCCACAGTGGATGGAGAAGGCTGCAGGGGGCCTTGCTGCCCTCTTTTTTGTGTAGCCATGGCATTGTGTAGGGAAAAGCTCTAGTAATTGTGTAGTGAAATACTGAAGCAGTGGGGAGCTTTATGTAAAAACACAGCACGCATGCTCAACACACTCACCTGCACATACACAAACAATAAGTAATCTCTGCCCATTCGCACCCCATGACCCTCAAACTTGTTTAATGCCCCCTCCCCCCATCTTCAACTAAAATCCTTCAGACACCCTGCCAAATCTGAGCACAATGAACAACCATCTACCAGCACCCACACTGACAGCACAGATCCCAATCTGGATTATTAATGTCTTTTAAGGTACATAATCTTATCTGGGTGAAAGACATTTCTTTGTACAATATATACATATAATTTAGAAGATGTGTTAGAGCAGAGGATGTGTTAACTTATTTTTTTCACCCACACACACATACATATATATACTTTAGCGCACGGTTGTCTACATATTGTATATGTAGATAAGCAGACTCAAGGTCTACTGTCACAAACCTTTTGGACAATATTGTCCAAACAGACTTTTTTCTTTCAAGCAAAATGCTAACCTTTCCAACTGCTGGTCACATTTTGTCTTTATCAGTAAAATGCACTTTAGCTCTTCAGGCTCAGCTGGTTCCCTGATGAACCACAGGTTAAAAAGGTCTAAATGTAAATGTAAAAATCTAAATTTTATAGAGACCTCCTGTACTGTGTAAAACATCTCTGGTATGGACAAGCCAAAGTTGACCCACGACGCAAAAGAATTCATTCTGAATAACATTCATGCTGCAAATGAGTACCGACAGCATTATTGGCTAGACGAGGTGCTTTGTGTCTAAAATCTATATGGTACACTACAGTTTCTCATTTTTTCAATGAGATTACAGCCAATGTTCTGTAAAACTTGCACAATCTTGGCACATTTGAACAAAAGGACACATTTTTGGGGGAGCATTGACAGATCATTTAAAAGCTAGTCTTAAGAAACTCTTAATCTGAAGTTTGAACATTTATTGGTAGAGAGAGCTCTGACTAGAAATGCCTTTTCTCCGGGTATAGATTTGTTGACTGAACACATATTCAGCGTGCATCAGCAGTGTGCTGTGGGGTGTACAGCTGTGCCAGTACAGCATGAGTGAAATGTGTTCCTAAATCATTCCCTAGGCTCTTGTGTCTCTCACTTTTTGCTCACTATTCACTCTCCTCACAAGAGAGGCAGAACAAACATACACATTTACTGGACAAATAAAAAAAACCCCACAACCCCACAATCCTGCACGCATTATACAACCCTGAACCAAATCAGCATGTAAACACATAAAAGGAAGAGAGCAGGTACAGTGGTAGAAGAGGAATTTGAGACATGTATTGCAAAATCATGTACTTACTCTCGCACCAATGATTTTCATACACAGACACACACACACACACACACACACACACACATAGACCCCTAAAGCTGTCCTAGGATCATACAGAGAGGAAGGGTGGGGTCTGAGAAGTCCCTATCAGCCTAGAGGATCAGATACCACTGACCAGACATGTCTACATGGATTTAGCCATTTAATCTTTAAAGGATCCACATCCTATTTTTTTCTTGTATTTTATTCTTTTTTTAAACCTCTAATGTTTGTGTAGTTTTATTTGCCAAAAAACTGTCTTTCATTTTTACACAGTCATCTTCCAACCTAGAATTAAACAGGCTGTGTTTGTTACTGTGCCTTTAACACTGATATTTCGACATGAGCTCTGATTGGCTGCAGTGCATTTTGCCTCATTTAAAAGGTAGTGTAACACTCCTTATAACTTCAGTGTGAAGGGGCTGAACTAAAACTGCTGAAAAATTGATTTTCAAAGATATGGGCCCTTCAGTGGTACTTAATACACCTACCATTGAAAATCATACACTAAATGCTAAACATGTGAACACTTAACAATAACTGTCACAAGGTACCTGTGTAAAACTAAATAATTACACACAGAGGTGTAACCATTCACAACACTGATCCAACACATTTTTGATACAGCAAAAATAAGTGGGTGAAAATTGCCTTAATAGCAACAAGTGTATTAATGTTTCCTTTTTGAGTTATTTATTATTGTAAAAGTGCAGTATTCAAAGCAAAAGCTATGCTTTATCGTGTCTCAATCTAACACTCTAGACATAAGCTAAAACACTAGCGACAAGCTAATACATAATACAATATGCTGTGATACCAATTACCGTTACTTCCCCTTTAGAATTTTAACCTGCCTGTACTTCATATATAGCTTAAAAAAAACAAAAGCAACGTTGAATAATCAGTTATTGGTATTAATCTCAACTGTCGGTTAACTGTAAACTGTTAGTTATTGTTATCAGCCCAGTGGAGCTCTCTCTGAAGCAGACTCTCTTTTTCTCACTGATTTCTGGGCAGGCGAGGGGCGAGTGAGGGCATATTCCTGTCAGAGGGATTTTCACTGGGCGAGTGCACTCCACTGTGATAATAAGCCCTGACAGACTACAAGAGAGAGGGAGAGAGATAACAGGCTCAGATTTAACACACTGATCTCAGCCAGTCTACACACACACAGAGAGCTGGTCGGAGTGTAAGAGTGGGCTAGGTCAGGGCGTACAGAGCAGGCCAGAATTTGACTGATCCAGGCATTCCAGCTCATTAGTTTTAAGTGATGGGGATCCCAGCTGACTGCAGATGGAGACTTCATTTACTCTAGGCGGAAAAATGGAACGACTTCAAAAAATGGTCAGGAGATGAGAAAAAAGGGAGAGATCAGTGGAGGGTAGGGAGGGGCTCCGTTTACAGTCATGGGGTGTCCCGAGACCCGACACCATCTGGACAGAGGCTTAACTGAGCAGAGAGAGAGAGAGAATGAGAGAGGGTGTGGTAAGAGAGGTCCAAGCCAGGAATGTTAAAGACTAACAAGTCCACAACCGTTAAAAACATCTTAAGTGTGAGCAAGCATGGAACTGAGAAGGTCTACAAATCGCAATCCCAGTAGCTCAGCTACTGCCTCACTCTGTAGTGATGCACTATTAAATACTGTCAATCATTAGTGGCCTAACTGATTACATCATGCTTTTCCACATGCACATGCTTTGTTAACAGAACAAAAAAACTTGGGGCACATCAGAATTCAATGTTTTTTTAACCCTTAGAACTCAAGAGTAATTACATTTTGCTATACTATTTGACTGTAATTAAGTAATTACATATCTATTTACCGAGTTATGCAGTGAATTACCTTTACAATTAGGGCTGAACAATTTGCAAAAAACATTTCATTGCAAATTTTCTGACCAATATGGTGATTTAAGCTTCAGGCCTTTTTCCTTACGAAGCTCAGCGCGTCCATATTTTCAGACTCAAGGCTTGAATGCTGAATGCAGACCGCCAGTTCACGAGCTCTTCATTATTACGTTGAATAAGCTCACCTAAACTTGAAGACATTGAAGATGTATATATACATACACAACACAGAATATATATTTAAAACTGCAGCTCTTTTGAGTAAGTACCTTAAGCAAGTAACTTAAAACTGTAAGGTGATGAAGAAAATACATTTTCATTATTGAATTTACTATTATGATTAAAGCATGTAGGGTACAGAATGTGCCACAAAATACAATTTACTCAACAAAAGAAAACAGATGGTCATTAAGGTTTTTGTTATTTTCATCTACAGATGGCGCACTGGGTTGCGTTAGGGCTTTCCATTCCACTTCTGTAGATGTATTGTGTTCTGCGTTTCGAGTGGTCATGTTTTCAAGACCTGTAATAGAGAAGCTCTTCAGTTCTGTGCCCTCTCCAGACCGTTGGCATGAACATAGATTATAAATCTCTTGTCTTATGGCCAAAGAAACTGTGAAATAGTTCTACCATGCATGTTTTTTTTTCAGTGTTGATCTGCTGCCAGCCAAACTGTCTGAACGCTGAACTGTGTGGGGAGGCAAAGGATAATGTGACAGTTTTAATCACTGTTCCTCATTTTCATCACCATTTAAAAATTGTTAAGTATTATATTTTGGCACATTGTCATAATCCTGTTTAATCTTCCGTTATTTGGCCAAAATTTTCAGCCTTTTTTCCTCTTTTGGCTGATAACCAACAGTTCCACACAAAAAAGCAGCAGAAAAGTCTTGAAGGGCAAAATTACTGTATTTACTGTATTTGTTGAATTTCACATAAAAAGTGGCCTCTGCAAAAGTTATGTCACATTTTATATTTTGGTTTTTTATGTTTATATTTTAATTTACAATAATATATGACACCATGCATGCAACAATCCTTTTCTAAGAGATTTTCTTACAGTGACAGCAAGAAATTAGTTTAAAAAACTGAATTTCTTCAGTTCTTGTATTATGCAAAAATAGCTAAAACCCACTCAATAAAGGAAGCAAAGCATCTGAGAATGTGTGATGACTACAGCATGTTCAATATAAATTTCGTCACTTATACAGACTTCTCATAAACTGTAACTTAGGGGAAGTGTGGTGAAGTCAGTATTGGACAATACTGTACAGCTATTACTGCACAGCCCCCGGTTGTGCAACTGCATTCCTCTTACAATGACTAGCTGTGCAGAAAAGACATCATAGGATGTCAACAACTATTTAACCGTGACATTAACCACGACCCTCGCTCTCCCTCTATGAAGGCACTCCATACATAATGCACTCCAGACGCAAGTGCTTTAACAGGTCTCGCTAGAATCACTCTGCTCTCTGCAACCCTGGGTCTCCATAACAGAAGCTACAGTCCTTATGCTGTCAGGTCCCTCCTCAGCCTGAGTAAATATTTACAATGAAGGATTTCCTAGCCAAGCCACCATTACTGTCACTGAGCAAGAAGGGGTGTGGGGGGCAGACAGAGAGAAAAAATAACTTTGATTTCAGATGGCTGTTCTTCAACTACTGTTAAAGTGCCCTTATCTTTCTGATGTAGTATGTTAAACAATGTTGAAGTTTCAAGACCTGTCATTCACTACCCATACAGTCCATATTCCAAAACTAAGTCACAGAAATGGTTGGTTTTACATTAACTGTGTTTGCGATGTCACAAAAACGGATGCATTTACATAAATCCACCTATTTAGCCTGTAACAATTTAGTTTCGCCCCATACCAAAGTTATAAGCAGGGTTTCAGCCTGCACTGCCTTTTAAATGGGGCAGCCAGTCAGAACACATTGACACATCTCTGTCTTACATGCACAGCAGTGAAAACAGCCTGTTGATAAAGAGAGGATACATTTTAAAAGTCCTAAAAAAAATCGAATTTACAGTTTTCTCTTAAACCCACAATGTAACTAAGCAGCTAAGATATGACTGCCCTGGAGCAACAATGATCATAGCTAACAAGTATTAGAAGATTACACCATTGTAATTTAAAAATTACAATGGTAATTTGTAATACCTCAAATTTTTAATATAAAGAAATTTAAAAATGTAATCCACCTAGATATTTTTAAAAGTTTTTTTAGGCAAATATCTACCAATGATTCTGATATTACTGTGCACTTCTAATTTTAACAGTGTCAGATACAGTGCCATAAAACACAGTCTGACAAAACTAAAGTAGCAAACTTTGGAAAACAATTTTGTCTTGGCTGATGAACAGCATTTAAGGTAAATGTTTGAATTTGCTTTTTCACTGAAATATTCTAACTATTTAAGGAGGTCCAACAAGCTAGACAGATGTTGCGTATGATGCTCTTTGTGTTAAACATGGTGAATAGGTTGTATATACTGTAAACAGTGAAGGCCTTCTCCACATCAGTGACATACTGCCAGCCTTGCTTTCTGTAAACATTCCTAAAGGATCTGAGAGGATGTTTCTACATCTGGAGTGAGGGAGAAGTCTATTAGGAAATACTGCAAAATACTGGAGGCAGAAAAGCTGCATGTACTGCAAAAGCCTCAAAACAGGCGTAGTCCTTATCAGACTGTGGTCTATTACTTTGGAGTGATATTTCTGGGATTCCCAAACAACAACAGAATGCACTCCTAAAGGTTGTGTGTTCAAGAAATCCAGACTATGAGGAATTGTCTTTCCTCTGACCCAGAAATGCTGTTCCACAAGTATGACTACAACAGAAGAGGCCTAGCTCAGAATATTGCACAAAAAGCCAGTCCAATGCACAATTAAATACAGGGCTGCTCGAGTACAGAACCTTTGTGTTGATAACACTCACAATAACCTTCGCCATGCAAATTTTACAATATAATCCAGATATAAATCACTATGAACATATGGCAGATTAAACATTTAAAACTGACATATTAAAAAGGAAGGTGCCCAAAAAGGTTATTTTAATCCAAGACACTATGCCAGGGCAGGCATCTGTTAGCTGATGAAACAGAATTGGCAGTTAGCACTCTCCTCCAAGCATGTTGAGCCTTCACCCTCCCAGCTTGGTATGATGGGGAGAACAAGCTAGCATGAGGAACAGGCCATGCAAAACTGGGAAGAAAAAAGTTTTCAAATTTTCAAATGAGAAGTTTCAATTGGGGTTTTTAGTGAACTATTTCACTGCAGAGCTCTTTAAAGAAACCATGTGAAGTTCTTGTATTGTATTGCCAAGTGGTAAAGAAAGAGAGGTTAAAAAATACAAATGGAATTGTGACTGTTTTAGGTGAAAACAACACTAACATTACAACACATAATATCTAAGTAGGGAAAAAATAATATACAAAACAAATGGAGAATATGCATATTAAAACACTTGAAGAGCTCTCACTGTGAATGCAAGATGTTTTATTTAAGTATTAAACATAACACAGCCTATTAGACTTAGTAAGTGTTGCGCATTGAAACCAGATCTGATCAGTATCTATAAGCTACATTTGAAAAGATCAAGTGTAAACATGTCCTGATTAGATGATGATCTAAGTGTAAAGTGTATGATCGAAGTGTAAACAGGGCCTAGACATGCGTTAATGCATGCATGAGCAAAAATAGGGCGCCAAGATTCTTATCACCTCCAGTTCCAACACTGGACCAATGAACATGGTGTTTCTCCCTTTTATCGGCAGGCAAGACATTGGCTGTGATATTTTGTGCACCTTCCGTAGGATGAATAACTCACCTCTATCCTTCAGTCCTGGTAAGCATTGAGAAACAAAGCTTCACCCAGTTGAACACAATCACTTAACTTTTCAGTAACAAAGAGGCCTCTGTGTACCTCTTCCTTTACTGATCAAAATAAACAAGGCCAGAAGGAGAATGCTGAGTCTTTTGCATATCTGCTGGGACTTGTCTGAGCTCCTCAGTCATTTAGGAGTATGCCTAACAGGCAGGAGGTCTTTAGGAAAGGGGCGTGTGTGTGTGTGTGTGTGTGTGTGTGTGTGTGTGTGTGTGTATGAGTGTGCGTACGTGTGCACAGTGTCAGGTTTTCTTTTCAGCAGAGCAACAGCTCTATCAGCCGCTCCACTGCCATTATTCTCACTCGTTGCTCAATCAAGGACGCAGTTCAGTTAAACCTTGTCAGTTAAAACCCTACATTTAATGAAAATCACATCACTGCCAGACTGCCAGCATGTTGGCCTAGTATTTAGACAGTATGGTGACAACAGGTCTGGATATTGGCAGTGATTTCAAGATTTGATACAAGCATCATGATACAACATGATACAGAACAGCACAAGGCATGCAACACAAGTGATTTTTTTTAAGTAGGGTCATGTTCTGGTAATTACGTAGCTTGCTAATCTTCTGGATTATTCCAGTTCATCATCCAACTTGAGGAAGCTACAATAAAGAGGAATTCCTCCCCGGAACTAGCATTTAACATGTTTTTGCTATGTTATGTAATATTATGTAGTGTACATGAAACAGGTTTTTGTACTATTTCCAACTTTTCATCTGTCAGTGTTCTCTCACTACAACACCCAGCATGCATTATGTACATACACTATATTTCCAAAAGTATTCACTCACACATCTAAATCATTCAAATCAGGTGTTCCAATCACTTCCATGGCCACAGGTGTATAAAACCAAGCACCTAGGCATGCAGACTGCTTCTACAAACATTAGTGAAAGAATGGGTCGCTCTCAGGAGCTCAGTGAATTCCAGTGTGGTACTGTGATAGGATGCCACCTGTACAACAAGTCCAGATGTGAAATTTCCTTGCTACTAGTTAAATATTCCACAGTCAACTGTCAGTGATATTATAACAAAGTGGAAGTGACTGGAAACGACAGCAACTCAGCCCTGAAGTGGTAGGCCACGTAAAATGACAGAGCAGGGTCAGCAGATGCCAAGGTGCATAGTGCGCAGAGGTCGCCAACTTTCTGCAGAGTCAATCGCTACAGACCTTCAAACTTCATGTGGACTTCAGATTAGCCCAAGAACAGCATAGAGAGCTTAATGGAATGGGTTTCCATGGCCGAGCAGCTGCATCCAAGCCTTACACCACCAAGCGCAATGCAAAGTTTCGAATGAAGTGGTGTAAAGCACAGCCACTGGACTCTAGAGCAGTGGAGACGTGTTCTCTGGAGTGACCAATCACACTTCTCCGTCTGGCAATGGATGAGTCTGGGTTTGGCGGTTGCTAGGAGAACGCTACTTGTCTGACTGCACTTTGGCATGTGTAAAGTTTGGTGGAGGGGGGATTATGGTGTGGGGTTGTTTTTTAGGTGTTGGCCTGGGACCCTTTTAGTTCCAGAATGGGATGTCACTCAAGTTCACATACGTGTGAAGGGAGATGAGCAAATATTTTGGCAATATAGTGTATCTTTACAGTACGCCACAGATTCTGACTGCGAAACACTGATCCAGAACCCAATGACTATATCTTTGCTGTTAGCTAGCACATCTAACCTAACACTAACTTCAACTTGTCATCAAACTTTTTTCCTGGAAAGAATAATTCAGTTCAAGAATTAGCCAGCACAGCTAGCCAAGCCAATCCTCATGTATGGACCCACAAGGCTCTTGTAGTCTTTCAAAACTTACCTTCACCTTCAGGATACATCAGCAGAAGGGAGTTTTGCTAGTCTTTACAGGAGGAAATCTCACTTTAGAGACTATTGTGACACTGCTGTAAGAGGTGAGCAGGCATGTTTACAACAGAGAGCAACTGGTTACATTTTTCTTTTTGGACAGAGAGTAGCTTTAAGGCATTTTTTAAAGTCTATTATAGCAGAACTTTGCCTCACACTCATGCATTATGAATATCTCAAATTCACTCTCCGGCTTCATTAGCATATTTTCTTATGTACACCCCCCATTGTAAAAGCGGACTGATTGATACAGCCATCACCACACTGATTCGCATATTGCCAAGAGTTGATCCACAACAAACTGTGTAACAATATTTTGAACAGAGCCCTAGAAGACACTGTCATTTATCATCCCCAAAGTGTGTGCTTACAAAGAATTACGTCTGCAAAAATGGTTCACATTTAAAAGATACTCTGATCATCTGTCTCAATTCTCTTATATTGACATCACTACTGGCAGGGCTGCTCGCTGTGTGATGTGGTAAAATCACTCTCAACCTCTGTTTCGCTTAGTTTGCACTCGCACTGCTTTTGTTTTTGCAGGTGCCTTTCCCAGAAGAACTCTTTAGGAACACTGTTTGTCCACATTCAGTCATGACCTTTTCTTTCCCAATCAAAGAATGATTGTGCGTCCTGTTGCATATCCTTACTGAGCTGTTTTCATACAGATGACTTCACTGAGAAAGAGGCTGCGGGTTTATGAATACAGTTGCACAAACTTCATCATATTCAGCACACATGATCCTCTCACATGCAAGCCATGCTGACCACACAAGGCACTCAAAGTGGAATCAACAGGATCTGGACCGTGGAGTAAAGGACTGAGTCACATCTGTTTATATAAGAAGCCTTGGCGGTCAAACACTTAATTACCAAGTTATTACATTAAAGAGAGTACGGTTCAAATCCCAGCATTCATTAAAGTTGTGATATACACACATACCACAGTCATATCACTAAAACCACCTTCTAGTTTTTACAATCATTGTCCATTTTATCAGCTCCACTTACCATACAGACGCACTCTATAGTTCCATATTACACACTGTAGTCCATCTGTTTCTCTTCAAACTTCGTTATCCCACTTGTACCCAGTTCGTTAATGACCAGGACCACTGCAGGACCATTACAGAGCAGGTATTCTTTAGTATTGGATCATTCTCAGCACAACAGAGACAGTGACATGGTGGTGGGTTAGTGTGTGTGGTGCTTGTATGAGTGCATCAAACACAGCAGTGCTACTGGAGTTCTTAAATATCTCAGTGACCCTGCTGGACTGAGAATTGTCCACCAAACAAAACTATCCGGCCAACAGTGTCCTGTGGGCAGCGTCCTGTTGGCACTGATGAAGGACTAGAGGATGACCAACACAAACTCTGCAACAACAGATGAACTATTATCTCTGACTTCAAATCTACAAGGTAGACCAAGAGGATAAGAGTGTCTAGAGTGGACAGTGAGTGGAGTCCTAACCCCTGAAGAACTCATATATCACTTTTTCACATTAACAGCGTCAGATTAACAGAGTATGTAGGGAAACAGATGGACTAGTCTATAACTGTAGAACTACAAAGTGCTCCTATATGGTAAACGGTGCTGATAAAATGGACAATGAGTGTAGAAACTAGGAGGTGGTTTTAATGTTGTGGCTGATCGCTGTAAGGTAAAGTGACACTTTGGCGTGTACTGTTGATTAAGATACTGTCGACCCAAATGTCACACACCGACTATTAAGGTCAGGTAGGGTACACGTACCTGTTCAGAGTGTATTCAAATCTGGTGCAGAGTTGCAGACTAAATCAGGCTAACTCCATTCCCTCTGTGGAAATGAAGGCGAGGAGACTCTCAACTCTTCAGCCAAAGGTTGTAGCTCGACGACAGCACACCATCTGTGGGTTTCCTCCTTTTAAAGTGTATGAATTTAGTTTTCCGCCCCGAATGTGTAGCCAAAATAAAACCACAGGGCTCGTGGAAAATGGCAAAAGTCTTTGTTTATGGATTCAGAGAATCCGCGAAGAGGCGACTCCAGCGAGCGGATTATACCACTGAATGGACTGAACGTGAGGCTAACGAGTCCTTTCTCGATATGACTGAAACATACACACTACACTCAGGCACACACAGGTAAACACGACTGACCGTGAGACTTAGGCTACTGCAAGCGGAATTAACTACAGCGAAGAACAACTCGTGAACTAATCGATTCTTCTGAACCGGTTCTTTTCATTCAACAGGTTGAACCGATTCCAAATACATTGAACTCTTTTTTTTACAATCATCTGTACTTTTTTACCTCCGCATTACAGACTGAAGATTTCTATATTTCTAAGAGTAATCTCAATTTAATCTAATAAAATAACCACCTACAGTAAGACAGGACTTTGGTCTCTCTTAAGACGCTAACAGTCCTCTTTCTTTTGTGAATTGTGAATCTGGCTTCATAAGTGAGTACAACAGCTACATCAGCCTCACTCATTGTACACACTGCATATGCAGGAGATGGAAATAAAGTTGGTTTGATGTGAGAATCAATCGTCAACTCGTTCGATTCACTGAATCGAGCGGCTCTGAAGACTCGGTTCGATAAAACTGCCCGGTCAGTTGGAGAGTTGAAGCCCCGCCCTCTTCGCGCTCATTCAGCTCGCATGCAGTTAAAACTGTTCAAAAAAATGAGTGACCACTTTTGGGCACAACCAGTCTCGCCACAGTCACATCCACTGGGGTCTTAGAACCAAAATGACCCAGTTCTACTTTTAGAAATGGCTTTTAACAGTCGGCGAAAGATACCAAGAGGGAAACTTGTTTACGTTTAAATAATCACGCACATTCGACTTCCTGTTATTTGGTTTGTTTGGTTTTATTAGATTGCTTTTTTCCCTGAACTACAATAAACGGCTGTAAAACTAAGAGAAATGCTTTCCCCAAAAACCGCCACAGAATAGTTCTAATTTATATACGTGCTTGTAAAAGTCTTCCATCTGCCGTTAATACTGAGGTATTACACATTTTTCTCGCTCGCGTTAACGGTAGGTGACCTAAGGTTTATTGTAAACCGGCGGTCTGGATATCCATGCGCACTGTTTACGAGATGAACAAAGCGGATTATTTGGCGTTTCCAGCAATTGTTGGGACAAGTGGCCAGTACAGTAACATGAGGAAGATATGGGATAATCATCACTACAAATACCACATGGACAGAATGGCGAATGGCAAGTAAAATATAAAACTTTTGACACATCACGCATTGAAGAAAGGTCTAATCTAATCTACTGACAATGTCATTTCCACTTTTGGGACACCCCTCCAGTCAAATCAGTTGTGGACAATAAAGCTCCTAGAACGTACCTTCACTGCCATCTGAAGATGAAAAAAATTCAGGTAAATGGGGAAAACAAACACAGCAGATATCGTGTCTCTCATTTGATCTCATTGGAAATGTCTGTCCTTCAGCTTGAGCAGGAGCGGTTCATGGATATAGAGAAAAACAACAGGCTGCTACTGTACAGAATCGCCCATACTAAGGCCGGCGGTGGTCAGGATAACTGGAATGTATACAAGCCCAAGCACAGGTAATTAAGTCCACTGTCTCTATGCAGAGATCCATCTCTATTTAGAAGGTTCAAAACTGAACTCATCTTAGACTTATTGCTATCTTCTCACTCCCTTTATGGTGCTACTATATTTAAGTGTGTCTGCTGAAAGAATGGAGTTTATCAGACAACGTCATATTGTAGTATAGCCTAGTTAAACTGTCCTATAGCCTAAGACTTTAAATTGCATTGCATTGAACCTGCTTGACTTGTATGAATCCAGTGTGAACACAGATTTTAGGAAAAGAGAACTGGTGAAAATCTCTCTGGAAAACCAGGTCATCCTCAAGAGGATAAATATGGCCAAGTCGGTGTACGATCACAAGAAGTGGCTTGACGATTATAAAGTAAGACCTTAAGAGTACCTTTAATGACATCTTCAGCTGCAACCAAATCAGAACTTATCATATTAGCATATCAGCATAGAGAGAGACAGTAGATAGCCGTTATTGTGACATGAGGAGTTATATCTGGACCTGCTTCAACTGAGCATAACAACAGAACTGGTGGATAATTATTAATTACTGAAAATAAAAACCAGCTTGCATGTTAAATTTAAGAATGTTTTTATTAATTTAATTTATGCTGGCAGGTTACAGGAGGATATATGTCTCGAATTTCGAAGTACCCGCAAGAACCAAAGCCAGTTAAGATGGTATTAAATATATGTCTTACAAATGTTTCTTGCCTCACATTAAAATAAAGTATTATAAGAAATCATTCATTAAAAATTTGTATATTTTAAAAGATAAGAAAGTAAATATTATGTAATGTGTAATATTAATATGTGTCTTTTGATCCAATCCAGCTGTCACCATTGCACCTCCTCAAATGATGTCACATCGAAACCATGATTCCTCTGGCACAACACATTGGGACCGTTAGGCCGAGGAATTAAACTGATCTATAAGCAAGTATTTGAACACAATCAGTAAAAAGATTTTGAAAGCAAAATGTTTGATGTTCTCCATGTTCAGTTTTGACCTCTCCTCTGAGGACTCTGCAAATACGGCTCCCTTACTTGAGCAACATACCGACCTGAAACAGGGACAAACAGGTTTCATGTTTAATTCACTGCCTCCATATCCATCGATGTCTATATGCAAATCTATAAAGTATGTGCAAAACCAAACAACATCAACAGTCAGTCTCAGATTATTGTAATTCTGTGGTCACCTTGTCTGGTGTTATGTTGGGGCATCTCCAGTTGTAGAGATAGTAGTGCATATGGACGTCTCCCTCAGTGAACCTCAGAGATTCCAGGAACGTCTTATTCTCCATCACATTCAGGGCAGTGAACACATCAAATCCTCTCTGAAAGTTGATGGTGAGTCGTATATTGTAATTGGAACAACTTAAATGAATAATTTGGCAGAAAAGCAAATGCACAGTTTTCCCCTTAATCCAAATGTAGTAGATCAGCCAAGAAAAATAAAAAAGTACAGAAAAAAATAGAAAGGCAAAGTTCATGCATAAACTGAACAAACTTAATTGAACAAACTAAAATTAAAAATGCATCAGAATTTAAGGCAGTTTCAGAGCACTGTTAACTGGCTTTAAAATTTTAATTGGGCTTGCATAGTATTTTCAGGTGGTTGCTACAAGTTAGCTATGGTATTCCAGCTTGTTGTACTTGCTCAAAGGTTGGTAGGTTGTTGCTAAGGTGTTGCTAGACCACTGCTGTACTATCTTAGGTGGTTGGTAGGTTATTGCTAGCTCATTGCTATTGTATCCCAGGTGGTTACTAAGGGGTTGGGAGGCCATTGTTATGGTATCCTAACTGGTTGCAAATGTATTGCTGCACCAATGCTATGGTATGCCAGGTTGTTTCTAATGTGTTGCTAGCATATTTATATGATGGTGCTATAAGAGAATGTCTAGACATTTCTGGCTACAAAGTGTACACTGACTGTGGTGGAATAAGAGATAGAGGTATAGTCAATAAATATCATATAACTGGAATTACTCAGAAAGCTGTAGGAGAAGTAGTGTTTCTACTGACCATAGAATAAGAATAAGAAAATGAAGAACTGTAAGCTAGTTTTGTCAATTCAGGCTTCGGGATGGCTGCTATTACCAGCTTAGCTATGTGAGGTACTTTTGTCTATCTTTATAGACGACTATGTCATACTGTGTCCAAAACCACATAACAAGTCTATTTGTGACTGATTAAGAACACAGCATGATTGGACACAAATGTATGTTGAAAGTTAATTGATGGCTATATTAGCCTTGTGGTTTCAGTGATTAACAAAGCAAACTTCAGGCCTAAACATATTTTGGAAGATGAACAACATTTGGAGTAAGTGGGGAAACTGTGTACAGTTGATTTTTTACAAAGCGATCCCTTTGTGCTGATAATACATTCCAACATTCTAACTGCTCTTTAGATGAACTCTAGTTTCCACAGCCACCCACATAATAAAGATTTCACAAAACATACTGCCACTCATTCACACGGACTCACAGCCTTAGCTTTGACGAGGATGTCCTCTATCAGCTGCTGCAGTGAGGTTGCCGTGGTGACTGTGTAGAGAGCATACGCCGCCTTCAGGCTCCGATGGGCAAGATGGTTCAGAACTGTCGAGGACAAGGTGTAGAAACTCACCATATCAGTTATAACACCATCTGCGCCCTGCAGGAGCAACACAAATATTAATCACATGTTAATGAATGGAGGTCTTCCATGGTGTGTGCTGCATGAAACATCTGCTCATATGTCCTGTTTTAGTATTTTTTCACTATTAGCTCATTAATACAAGCAGATACACTCTGTCAAAACTGCAGATTTTTAAACTTCAATAAATACTACATTTGTGTTTGTATGCAGAAGAGGAAATATATTTTGAATTTGCTGAAAGGTTGTTGTTTTGTTTTGCAGAAACCTGTCATTTTTTGATCCAAACAGATTGAAAATGTCAGACATTCAGACTCAAACCTATCAATACAGAAAGTAAATCAAGAGTGTTTCATTGTGTCACTAACTATATCATGAATTATTGAGTCAATAATTATGTGACGTATAGCAAAAAACAATAATAACTCTAGACTTCTGAGGATTAATGCGGTACAGATGAACAGTCCCAGGCAGATATGACTAGTAATTCATGTGGTAATATAGTGTTGTTTCAGTCTCTATGTCTCTCTGGAACCCAGAGCATGTTTCCCCTTTCAATGACATTGGCCTGACCAAAACAGAGAAGTGAGCAAGGAAAAGGGTGAATTTGTATTCCTGTGAAAAGCTTACCCTGAATATAGTGTGATGTAAGAAAACTGACCTCCACCACATAGGTGTCAACAACGCCGTCTCTAGGTAGAAACCAGTGCTGAACTTCCTCCTGGTTCAGGATGGGGAACAGATGGAAGCCTCTGAGATACTCATTCAACAAAGTTTGAACCCTCGGTATGTCCTCCAGGGCCATGAGGCGGAGGCCAGAGGTTTTGGTTGTCTGTCAAAAGGAAGAGGAACCAAAGAAGAGGAAAATGTCAGTATATACAACACTAAAGATATAATAAACCAGTAACAAGATACTGCTTGTGTTGCCTGATGTGAGCCCATTTAATATACAGTGGCCCAAAAATTATTTGGACATTTTAACTATTTCACCATTGGTAATTGGTTACCAAAATGTCTTTGTCCTTTATGCTGCATTTACACGTTGGCAGTAGACAGATGATATTCTGTTGTTTTCAGTGGAGCCACAACAGCATATATATATATATATATATATATATATATATATATATATATATATATATATATATATATATATATATATAAAAACTAAACTCTGTTCTGATTGGCTTTGTTCAAAAAACAGTAAAGCATGAATGGTCAGAGCTAAACTTCTTCAGGTTGAATAGGCTGATGCGTAAATCTAATGGCTTTTGTGATGTCACAAAAACAGTACTTTTTAAATGGGCTGTTTTTTTTGTAGCCTAGTATCCATTTAGTGATTAAATAAACCTGTAATTCCTGAATGGCTGAAAGAGAACAAAATAGCAAACTATGAAATGAAAAGTTCTGAATTTGTTGTTGGTTGTTCATATAATGGTAGGCTAATGCTTGAAAAGAAAGGCTAATGAATCCTGGCCCTGGTTATGACATGGACTGGTCTGTAGACGGCACTGTATGCACTGACCTCAGGCAGGCGGTTCAGCTTGAGTGCGCGCTGAAGGGTCATGTTACGGGTGAGCGAGGAGAAATTCAGCTCAATCAGCTTTCGCGGGTTCAGGGAACGGTGCCAGTACCTGTTAACACCCAAACAAAGAGAGGAAAACAGCCATGCTCAATTAAGCCTGAATAGAAGCTCAGGTTTAATTGAGGTCCACTTTTACAAAAGAGGGGGGTCTGTGTGTACACTAAACAGAAGGGCCGGGACAGTGGGATGGCTAATTTGTAGTATACCTGCAGCTTGCCATGGGCTTTGGCAGCACAGCACTGGTGCTGTAGACAGCCTGGAATTGTCCCTGCCTCTGGACCCGCCTGCTGATCTCACGGATGAGCACCGGAGCCACACGCTTAGAGCGCAGCTTCTTATGCACACACAGGAAGTTCACCTCCACCATCTTCCTCTCTCTGTGGAGTTTCAAATCACAGCTTATTCCAAATCATTCAGCTCTACTAAAATCAGTCCATATTCTCCACTTTTCTTTACTGTCATCTACTCTCAGTTGTCAGTTTATTAGACACATCTACCTTGAAGCTATAAACACAATTCCAAAAAATTTGGATGAGTATGTAATGCAAAAAAGGAGTGATTTGTAAAAACACTTTAACTTATATTTACAAGAAAGCAGTTCAAAGACAAGATATATCATTGTTTTATCTTATTACCTTCATTGTTTTTTGTAAATATAAGCTCATTCTGTAATTAATGCCTGCAGTACATTCCAGAAAAGTTGTGACAAGCAGTCTAAGACTAGAGACTTTGTTATACATTCACAAAAAAATTTAAAAGAAAAGATGTAATTATGCTTGGCCACATGTCAACAACATCCAGAAAGTCCACTTATTTCTGGACATTATCTTATCTGAAATGGATGCCTAATCAGAGAGTGTAGGTGCTCCTAATGCAAATGTTTGTTACATTATGAAGTGCAAAATACATCAGTGAAAGCCTTCTGTTGCTGTACATTTTATCAGCCTCCCTTTATCTTGTCTGTTAATGGAAAGAGATCAGCACTGGGCACCATAGGATCAACACTGACCAGATGTTATTTATAGGATTGCAGCAACACTAATATAGTACTGTCTGTCACACTGGTACAAATTGCTGTTAGTTTTTACACATTAGTGTCACTGCTGAGATGAGACAAATATCCAGCCAGTAGTGGTCTTGTAGTCAGAAACTGACCAGTAGTAAAGGGCTAGAAGACTATTACAAGTTTTGAAGAAATAGATGAACAATAGTCTCAGTAATTGTATTAGAACAGCAGCAAATTTCTCCCTTTCTTGTTTCCTTTGTAAGCCTTAATTATGTAGCTAAAATGCTCTTAGTAACAAGAACTTCAGTCTCAATCAAACTTGGTCTTTTAGGACTGGACTTGAATGTTTGGTTAGTGTAGCTGCTTTCTGAAGGTCCTCAGTGGCAAAATCTAGATAAATAAAATATTTTCCCTATTACTCTGTGATCAGATTAAGTAGGAAAACATTAGCTCTCTGTGTGTGAAAAGTTTTGACGCTGTGTTGGGCTGCTAATGAGCAATGAGGAGTGAAAGGGAGGGTGAGAACCTCCTCTTGTGAAAAATTCACAGCTCTCTACAAAATGGTCATGCAATGCATGCTAGCCTATGAAGAGAAAATGCAGTTCATTTCTGGTCGTGTAAATTAAAGCCATCTAAATATAGTCTAATCATGTTATTAAAAAAATACTGGCTTTCAAAACAAGTGGAAATTGCATTTGATGGCTACTGTGAAAAAGAAACTTCCATTTCTTGAGAACATTTTTGACTGTTGAAAGTCTGGCAGTTTTTAGAGAGGTTTTAGTTAATGCAACTCCTGTACTTCTGTTTATTTATTTACTTATTGATATGATATTATTATTTTAAACCATCTGGCAGCTCCTTTAGACCCATTAAGAGCTCATTTAGATCTGGAGTCAAACTTGCAGCTGGACACCTTTGTTCATGAAAGAAGTGAAAAACCATTTCATATGTCAAATGCAGAAATGCTTATTTCAAACATTCTGTGTAATTAAGATGTAAACAAAGTGATTCAGGTGAGTTTTAATAAGTTGAAATGTTCAGTTCTACAAAAATGTAATGGTCAGAATTGCTCACAGTGGTGGTGATAGGAGCCAGACATAGCAGAAAGATACATGTAGAGTATTGTGCGTAAAATATCGAAAGAATTTTTAAGTTTAACAATACATCACCATTATCAACATCGCAAATAAAAATTGAATGACTTGTTTACATTTCATTGAATTATTCAGAAATTTAAAAAAAAAATCATTGAATTCCCCTTTACAGTTGTTTAAAATGCAGAAGCAGCAGAAAATAAGCTGTCCATATCATTCAGATCTACTGGAGTCAGTGCACCCTTGAGAATGTACTTACGTGTCATATATTTGAACAGTGGCAGGAATAGCCCCAATGAACCCCACTAGTTTTCTGTTGGAGTTGACTCTCACTCCACAGTGCCACTCACGCTGCCAGCCTGGTGGGCACAGTGCCCTGAAATGATGTGGAAAGAAGCAGAGGTAGAAATGATCAAATGAAGATTAGTGAATAATTGATGAAGCTCTTGGCTCAACACCATCTGATCTAGCCATGCTGTACAGCTATGCTGCAAAATGAGACAACACTGGCCTCCAGAGGCTGCACTTACCATAGCAGGAACTCAGAGGTATAGTGGATGCGAAGCGTGTTGTCGTCCTCTTCTGCGTAGTTTTCATTCAGCAGAGTACACAGCTCCCCTAGCTGCAGTCACATGCAAGACCAACATGGAATAAATGAGGACCTCAGTGAGGAAAACATGAATTAAAACAAAACAAAGCCATTCAGAGTGGTTGAAATGTTCCATTATAGAAAAAACTTACAAAGAATTTTCACCAGATATCTGAAGTGACTCTAAAAGCTATCACACAGAAAGCTATTATAGCGTCATGTCCTACATTTTTCTTGTATTTTATCTTTTTCATTCAGGTGCTCGCTATTGTGGTTCTACTAAAAACACGTTTAAATGACCACCATACATGACGAACCTCTCTTTATAGATTAGAATGAAATAGGCTTGTTTTGTTACTGAGCATTTAAGAGTGATGTATGTAAGAGAATATATCTGTTCTGATTGGCTGCCCTGTATTGTGCCTCTTTTAAAAAGCACTTCTTATAACTTCTATCTTAGAACTTCAGTCTGAATGGGCACAGCTAAACTACTGTAGGCTGAATATGCCATGACATCTCAGGAAAAGTGAGCACTTAAAAAGTGCTTCTGTACTACATCAAATTCTTTTACTTAAAAAAAGTGATGAAAATGTATTTTTCCAAGATGTGGACCCTTTAAATAAAATGGGTCAAATATGTTGCCTGATGCCTGAGACACTGTTTTACAATGATTTAAAGATCAAGTTTTGGCTTAAAATGTATTTTATATATTAATGGTGAAGAGGTATCCTATTGGTCCAGAAGTATCCTGACAGTGCTCTTACTGTACTGACTCTCAGTTGCACACACATAGATTTTATAATCTACATAGATAAAGCATTGACCAATAGGATAGGGCACTGTGGAGCAGTCACCCATGAGCATAAGGTCACCATGCTCAATGGCAAGTGGCTGCTAGAGGGGTATAAATCCCCTAGTCATTTAAATGTGAAACAGTGGAACTGTGTTCTCTAGAGTGATAGAGCTCTATCCATTAGCTTTTGGATGAGTTGGGGTGATTATTTGTGACCCAGAACTAATCATCCAACATCAGTACCTGACCTCACGAATGCTCTTATGGCTGAATGCAATCTAATCCTCACAGCAAGGTTCCAACATCTAGTGTAAATCCTTTAAATGTGAGCAGGAGTTACTGGTGTAAGAAACGGTAGATTTTTCACATTTAACGCTTTTTTATCTTTTATCTTGTATATCCAAAATGGCAACTTTACAGGAGAAGGGAAAAACATACATTACTTTCAATGTAAGTCAAGGGAACCAGACGTTATTTCTAAGTCATTTTTGGCCATTTATTTTGGTCCATCCTTCATGAAATTTGCATACAAGGCCAAGATGCATTTTCAAATTATGTCAAAAACTGAAAATCAACAAAATTGGAGATAAGAGGTCTTGTTCCAACAACAGCGATATAAAACATTACATATAAAAAGATGGGTAACACTTTACATTAAGGGTACATGACCTGTCAGTAAATAAGGCATTTACTAATTAATAACTAATCAGAAAGCAATGAGTCATTAACCAGAAACAAATGAATAAGTCATATATTACCAACCACAAGACTGAATTACTAACCCATGTAGTAATGAATGAAGATGAAGGTAATAAAGGCTTTATTCAGTGCCTGAATTTATTAGGGATTCGGGTGTTAATTAAGCATACAAACACAATGTTAGTACACATTGGCAAATTGCTAGAAGCTCTGTTAGATTCATTCTATTCATGCAATTTATGATTACTTATGTCACACTGCAATGTCATACTGTTATAGCATAAATATAAACTGTTGTATGTTTAATAAACTGCAAGCTAGCTTATTTACTGAAAATAGGCTTTTGAATGAATTAAAACTGAATTATCTTAATATATGCCACAATTATTCTGAAAAATACCACCTTCAGAAAAATCACCAAAAGCAGCTGGAAATTACTGCTATTTTTCTTCACCAGTAAATGGCAGTCATGCTATATGTGAAGCGGC
This sequence comes from Pygocentrus nattereri, assembly GCF_015220715.1. Classification (NCBI taxonomy): domain Eukaryota; kingdom Metazoa; phylum Chordata; class Actinopteri; order Characiformes; family Serrasalmidae; genus Pygocentrus; species Pygocentrus nattereri. The sequence goes on from NC_051223.1 coordinate 16,292,029, forward strand.
CATAGAGTCTTGAGTGAATATCTCTTTTGCCTTTTTGCAATATTTCACATTTATCTTACTTTTAAAGGTGAGTGATGCATCCTGTATTATATACGTAATTTACATCACAGATATATTTACACGCGGTATTGTGGTCTGAGTGTTGTGAGTGGTAGTATGTATTTTCGTGCCTCACCTCATTTTAGACTAATGTGTAAAATATGCAGCTGTTTTCTGTGGTGAAATCAAATGGATTTGCAGATGCTAATATTTCTAAATTCGTTGTACAGGAGTTTAAATATTTATTTTGGTTGCTTACTTATTTGCAATAAACCTTTTTGGTTTAATAGTAGTAAGGTGTTTATGTTTCTCAAGAGTGTCGAATGAATCTAGAAGTAGTATGTGGAGCAGGCTCGTCTATTCTGTTTGGTTAAATTCACATGTTGATTTTATGCTGCTTGGCTCATGTTATTCCTCCTTTGATAGGGACTCTTATTTTGAAGGGCTATGTGTGCGCGGTGGCAGTGCTTTCAGGGCCTAGTAAATAGACTGAGCCGAGACAGCGAGAGGGCGCTAACTGCGCTTAGCCGAGCGCTAACCTGGCGCGATATTCTCCTCTTTCGTTTATTCTGAGTTTTTCAGTAAAGCTGAGTCACAGACTCGATCTTCAACTTGTGTAAGTTATTTGGAAACACCGCTCGCTACAAAATAACTATTAATTGTCCTTGTACTACAGTGACATTCACATGCTCTGGTTCTGTGTACTGTGTAGAGGCCATAAGACGATAATATAATAAGATTTTTTTATCCCTGTGAATTTCGTCAATGTCATGTTTTATACGAGCCATATTGTTCTGATCTTTCATCAAAGTTCCTGAGAGGGCAAAAGAATGACTGTCATTTTGGTAAGTAAAATGATTAACCCCTGCTATTTTATTAGCTTTTAATCAGTGATATAGTTAGTGTGACTGGTTTATCACTTTACTTTCGTGGGCACAAACATTAAATGAATTCATCATGAAGAATAAGGGTGGCACAGTGGGTAGTGCTGTCGCATCACAGTGAGGAGGGCCCGGGTGACCGGGGTCCTCTCTGTGTGGAGTTTGCATGTTCTCCCCGTGTCTGCGTGGGTTTCCTCCGGGTTCTCCAGTTTCCTCCCACAGTCCAAAGACATGCAGTCAGGCCAATTGGACGTGCTAAATTGCCCCTAGGTGTGAGTGTGTGAGTGACTGTCTGTGTTTGTCTGTCTGCCCTGCGATGGACTGGCGACCTGTCCAGGGTGTATCCTGCCTTCTGCCCGATGACTGCTGGGATAGGCTCCAGCACCCCCCCACGACCCTGACGGAGAAGCGGCTTAGAAAATGGATGGATCATGCAGAATCAGTATTTAAAGTGTGATTGGGTCATCACTTTTCTTTAAGGGCTACAAACATGAATTCGTCATGAGTGATCAGTAATCATTGCTTTCTTTATAGTGAATTGAGAATTGACTCTGCACAGTTTTGTATTTTTCTCACTCTGACACACCTCAATCAGCACAACAGGGGCTTATGAATTAGCAGTTCAATCAGGTGTACTAGATGTGGGAAAGCACAAACATGTGCATACAATTAAGGATTCTTATAACTCTATGAGAAAGGCACTGCACTTTCCCTATCAATAATTAACTCATTTCTGAGTTCAGTGGTAACGTGAGGCCATGTGTATCAATATAGGAGTTAAAACATGTCATTAATGAGTAGTAGTTGCAAAACAGTCTGTGTAAGCCTTTAATTTTATACAATAAACTTAACCTGACAGATAGAAACAGGCAAATACAAGGGCTGCTTACAGAGCAAGATGATGACGATGGACAGGATGATGAGAAGATGGAGCTACAGAAAAAAACACAGTTGACTTTGATAGGCATAATATTCCAGAGTGCTGTGTCTGATGGGGATCTGACATCAACATTAACATGAATTCCTAAAAAATTCAGGCTCTGAAGAAAGCCTTTATTACCTTCATCTTCATTCATTATTACATGTGTTAGTAATTTAGTCTTGTGATTGTTAATATATGACATTCATTTGTTCCTGATTAATGACTCATTACTTTCTTATTAGTTATTCACTAGTAAATGCCTTAATTACCGGCAGATCATGTACCCTTAGTGTCACCAAAGGAGGATATGTGTAGGCTCGCTGGTCAGTTTTTATAGTAAATAATATAGCTATATTTTCAACATTTTGGCCCCTCGTTCCCATCAACACCACTAAGAAGAAAGTCTTATTTGGTAAGTTTTTCTACAGTGAACCATTTTACATCAGTCGACTATGAATGACTAAATTACCCAACAATCGAACTGTACAGTGAAAATAGGGATGAGGGTTCACCACAGCTAATGATGGCTGAAAGAGAACAAAACAGCAAGCTAGGGAGATGAAACCTTTAGGAACGGATATTGGGTCACTCACCTGTTCTGGGTTTCCCAGGTCCAATGTGTCCCAGCAAAAGCCTTGCGGGAGAGAATAACAGTCCTCTCGAACACTCGGCATCTCAGGCTGTATGGGCCCATGGGATGTCACCTCCTCATCTTCAAAGAAACAAAAACTTAAGTGACATGAACTGAAATTATATCACAATATTTTCCAGGATATGGGTAATAAATACATGATATTATGATTGCCAATAAATTGAGAAACAAACACTAGGGGTGTAACAATAGACTGCAACCATGATTCCTGATTGATTTATGAATGCTGTGTTCATGATTCTGTGTTTTCATGATACTTTAAACAAAATTCCAATGAAGAAGAATAATAACTATGATTGTGTTCTTGCACAACTTACTAACAGCACTAGAATTGGGAGGCAAGGGGAGTGCTGGAGTGAGTTATTGATTGATGCTTGTTTGCAGACCTTGGTGTTTAGGTGATGCAACTGCATTAGATGGCATAAATAATAGAATTTCTATTCTCCTTGATGCATTGCCACATCTCCACAATGTACACTGCCACAGTTTTGTGCTGTGATAGCATAACATCACTATGCAGTGTTACATCCCAGATAAATGCATGTTAAAGGGCTCCTTTTACTCTTATAGAAACCAAATACTGAAAAAGTCCCAGCTGAAAATTAATCTAAGACCAGCTTTTGCTGGTAGCTGGTTCCATCTAGTCTAGGTGGTACATCTGTACAAACTGTACATCTAGCTGGACTAAATGGCTAGAAGACTTTGACGGTTTAGCTGGTGTGCCAGTTGGTTGTGCTCATCATGTTTGTTAATCAGCTTGGTCATGATAATCGATCAACTTGCTTGTGCTGATCATTCTGGTCAAGCAGCTAAACCATCAGCCTCAAATGAAAACATATCCTGTGGTCTAACAGCTTAACCACTTTGAGCTGTATTATTTATTTATTTTATTAATTTATTTTCATGGCAGGAGTGAGATCGTGAGATAGAAAAAGCTTAGCTTCCCCTAGTAAAAGTATTACAACACCATGCACACCATTAAATCCAAACAAGCACTGTGAAAAATCACAATTCAGCAATGTCACTATCAAAGGGTCTCAGTGGCTCACTGATTGTCCAGAGAGTATTTCACACCAGCCTGTGATGAGAGAATGCACAACTAGTCATTAGATGGTCATTGTACAGCTAGTCATTAGATCTGTACCTATCTTCGGCACTGGCTGGGTGTTCCAGAAGCGGAAGTTGTGTCTGCGGGCATCCTGCAGGTTTTTGGGTGGGCCCTGGCCCAATGAGAAGAGGTGCAGGGCTCTCTGGATCTCCTGCTGCTTGTGTTCAGGGAGAGCATCCAGCTGGGAAGAGGGAAAGGTCAGTGAAAAGATCGAGGACATGAGCATCACAGAGTTTACATGTAATGTGAAATCTGCAATATTGACAAGCGTACCTTATTAACAAGACTCTTAAGCAGAACTAGCGGAAGTAACACAAACCCAGACATACATTGTGCCCTTATTAAAATATTTGCTTTGTAGCTCCGACCTCACTGATGTATAGTCAGACCCTATAGCTCATCTGCTCATGTACATTTTACCAACGGTCAGTTTTTCACCATAGAGCCAGTCTTGACTGGATATTTTCGCGTTGTGACCCCTGACCTGGTAGTCTATGTGGTGTTAGTTGTTAGTGTATCAGGCACAGTGGCATTTCTGGGATCCTCCCACACATCTGCATCACACTGCTAGGTTCAGCGTAGTCCCCCACCCTAAATAATATCTAATATTAATATAGAAAATCATAAAAATCAGTTAAAAACATATTAACAATAAAAAAGACATACAGTAAGTATCAAAATGTAAACAACATTAATGTAAGCCCTACAAAAACAGTGTACAAAAGACAAAATTTCATATTTTATGTTTTATTTTTTCCAATATATTAGTCTCTGCAGATAAATTGTGTACTAAAATTAGCAGAAAAATGTCACTTAAGTCATTAAAGTGTCATTTAAGTGTGTTCTCTGCAGACAATGTGAGGAAATGTAGGCCCAATGTTTGAAAAGGTGTGTTCAAACTTCTGTATACAAATGTATGAACGAATCGAATTACAGAAATTCAATAATACAATTATTTAGCAACAGATGGGATGCAGTCTGTATTTGTACACCTATATAAAGGCTCTGTAAGGTAGATTTATCTCATAATGTGGAATAGAAAATGGGCCTTTCTAAGAAAGTGGACAATGAAATTCCATAACTGCAACATTACAGTTGTGCTGTATATCTTGCCAAAGTATCAATACAGAAGTGTCACAAAAACCCACCAGTTCAAAGGGGTCCCGTGGTCCCTCCTGAGCCCATGCTTGGCCCTTTTTATTCTTCTTTGGATTCTTTTTCTTTTTTACAGCATCGTCGCCCTCTGAGCTCTTCTCACTGAGAGGTGGACACGAAATACACTCATCAAGACAAAACCATCAAGACCGAATACATGATGGTAAGAAAGTGTTTAAATAGAATACGTACGGGCTTTGGTCCTCAGCCATATGCGTGTTTTCAGGCATTGGAGCAGTCACTCTCCAAACTCTGGTCTGTAACTGTTCTGTGCACTGAGTAAAAGAGGAGCTTATCTCACACTGCAGTGGGGGTTGAAGGGGGCCACCCAACTTTCAGCAACAATCTTCACCCACCCCACCCTTCTGATAGGCTATCTGAACAAACTAATACAGGAGCTGTGTGGACAGCTATAGCACAGGCTATAATCCTTAGCCATGCTGCGGATCATATACTCACTTAGGCAACTTGGATAAGCACATTACTTTACTGCACAACGAGCAGAAAACACTTCCAAATATCCTCAACCAGAGGGCCATGCTGTCCTCACTGTGGTTCTTAAGGAGATAGTGACTATATTAACCCCAAATACAGTCAATCAGAAAAGACATGTTTAAGTTTGCTTCTTTAAAAAATGTACAGAAGTATATTATTTACAATCTTAGCACAAAGAGGTTCTATATACCAGTAATAGTATGGAAAATGTCAGACTTCAGGAAGACTGCTGTTATTATTCTTAACTGCGCCCTTAAAAAGCAGTTCTTTCAGGGTTAGTTGTTTAGTAAGAACCCTGGCAATATAGAACCCTGGCAACTCATGGAATCATCTGAATACATAAATAGTTTAAATAGCTTAATCATATTTGTTTTATTAAAATAATGGAGGATTCTGTTTCAGTAGTGACTGTTTCCATAGATAATATTTTAGTTCATTTTAAGTGGACTCACAGCTTTGAACAGTACAAACATAAAATCATAATCATTCATTGCATAAAATATTTGTTTCATTAGTGACAGTTTTTACAGCGTTACCCACTGAGTTTCAGACTTTGGGACACATTTAATTCAGAACAGTGGGATCTAACTGCTCACCATGTGACTATGAGGGACAGGCACAGTCTCATTTCCTGTTCTAAAATGCAGGGGTGTGGCTAAAATAACTTGTGGACTGAACCCAAAACCAAATATTTCTATACTAAATAGCTTGTTGAAAAAGTACACCACCAGTAGAATCCCTCCATTAGTGTAGCATGTGTAGTGTAGTAGTTTGTTGTTTTGGACTTTGTGTTTCTGTAGTGACATGAAAATGTGGGACAGAATTTTTTTTGTATATTTAAAGTTTTTTTTATATATTTAAATATTACACCTATTATAAATGTAATTCTTAATACTTCACTTAAATAATATATATATATATATATATGAATGTACTTTTGTACTTACATAAGTATATGTAATTATATACAGTGTACTTGTATATATTTAGGATAATTCTTGGTTAATCTTCTCAAGAAATATCTTGGGTTTAAATAGGTCAGATAATTCTTGTGAATATCTAAGGTCTATATTATGGAAAACGTAAAAAGTTCACACTACGGTGATATTATATCATCAAAGTAAAGCATTTAGTAGTAGAAGCATGCGATGGTGATTTCCTCATCTCAAACAATTTATTGAAACAAAAGCCAACAACAGTGGAGTGTAAACCCCAACAAAAAATGTCATTGTCTCAATAACTTGTCATGTGCCCTTGAACATCAATTACAGCTTGACAACGACGTCTCATGTTGTTCACAAGTCGACTTATTGTCTGCTGCGGCATCCCACTCTTGAAGGGCGGCCCTCAGGTCACTGAGGTTCTGGGGTACACAGTTATGAGCCTCTACATGGCGACTCAGCTGATCCCATAGGTTTTTTATGGGATTCAGGTGTGGAGAAAGTGCAGGCCACTCCATCTGAGGTACCCCAGTCTCCAGCAGCCGTTCCCTAATGATGCAACCTTGATGACCTGGAGTGTTGTCATCCATGAAGATAAAATTAGGCCTGTGTTCATGCAGAGGCACAATGACTGGATTAATAATGTTATTCAAGTAGTATGGGCTTGTCACTGTACCATTCACAAAGTGTTCTGTATTGACTAGACACACCTGCCCACACTGTAACACCACCACCACCACCTTGCCGTTAAGCTCCTTGTTAGAGAACAGCAAGTTGTGCAAAAAGTACTGAAACATTGAACAGTTGGACATGTGCATTCAAAAGTTTAGAGAAGGTTACATTAAGTTCACCCGATTTTTTGTGAGTAGTGTATATACACTCACTGGCCACTTTATTAGGTACAATTTGTTGTTCAATTGCTTGTTAACACAAATAGCTAATCAGCCAATCATTCGGCAACTCAATGCATTTAGGCATGTAGAGGTGGTCAAGACAACTTGCTGAAGTGCAGACCGAGCATCAGAATGGGGGAAGAAAGGTGATTTAAGTGACTTTGAACGGGGTGTGGTTGTTGGTGCCAGACAGGCTGGTCTGAGTATTTCAGAAACTGCTGATCTACTGGGATTTTCACACACAACCATCTCTAGGGTTTACAGAGAATGATCAGAAAAAGAGAAAATATCCATTGAGCGGCAGTTGTGTGGACGAAAATGCCTTGTTGATGTAAGAGGTCAGAGGAGATTGGGCAGACTGGTTTGAGATGATAGAAAGGCAACAGGAACTCAAATAATTACTTCAAGATTCAAGAGTTTTATTGTCATATGCACAGCAGAACAGGCTGTTACACTCTACAATTAAATTCTTACTTTGCTGTTCCTCCATTCACCAAATATAATCTTAAGAGAATAGAAAAAAAAGAAAATATAAGAATAACTCTAAAAACAGTAGCAAAAAAGGAAAAGTAAATAATCTACAGTATGTGCAAAGTTGAAATAAAATTAAAGTTACACTTTACTTGTTACAACAAAGGAATGCAGAATACCAACGTAGAACACGTCAAACCTTGAAGAAGATGGGCTACAGCAAAAGGGTGTCACAAATTTTACTAGCAAGGTTTACCTAATAAAGTGGCCAGTGAGTGTGTGTGTGTGTGTGTATATATATATATATATATATATATATATATATATATATATATATATAGAGAGAGAGAGAGAGAGAGAGAGAGAGAGAGATTCCGTATCGTTCCGTATCAACCAGTTCTCTGACTTGGAACAATGTATTACTTTTTCACCATCATCCCAATGTCATACAATCTAGCCTTCAAACAATGCTTAAAACCAAGAAATACAAAACACTGACAGAATGATAGAATTTCTTTACTTAGAAAAAAAGACATAACAGATACTTTTGTGAACATCATTTATTTTTTTTTGCTTATAATATGCATGAAATGTTTAGATATCTGAGTACTGACGGAGTCAATTCTTCAACAAACTGTCTAGCCTGGCATCTCTGGAAAACCTGTAGTGACCAGAACTTACTATTGATGTGAAATTATTATTGACATGTAAAATGTATTTACCCATAAGTCCCCTTAAAAGGCCATGAGTGGCTGCCTCAGTTGACCAGTAATACTCTGCCCCACTTTTTCAATGGACGAGTTTCCTAGACAGGATTAAGCCTGGCCTTGATCCTCTTCCAAAGGAAAATACTCTCCCTGACTAGGCTTAATCTCTGTTCAGAAAACTGGCCCTATATGCTGTAGTAAAAAAGTAGACAGGAAAATTGCATATAATAACACATTTAAAATTATTAGAAAATATGTTCTCTGCTATACTTTTACATCCCACTTCTATGCATGTAAAATTTACAAATCCTAATTTTAGTTTTACTTCTTTATAATCTTAACATGACTTGCTTCATATTGTTGTTGTTTCATTTACCATTGATTTTCACAATGGAGCCAAACATGACATCATGAGCACAGAACTCCATCAACTCCACAGTGATTTGCAGTCACTGAAATATAAATAGATCATTCTTTTGAATTCTTTCAAACTGAAAAAAGAACAAAAAAAGAATTCAGATTTTAGATCATTAAAAATTGTTATGATCTGTTTAAATCCAAGGCATTAATTGAGACAATAATAAGCTAAATGTACACAAAAGGATCATTTATAGAGTTCTGTCTTTTGGGAGCTTTCTTTCTCAAACCCTAACCCCTAAATTTCAATATTTGCCTTTTGTGTGTTTTTTTTTTTTTTCAGAAACATAATTGTGATTTTTTTTAAGTGAATTTAAAAGATTTAGATTTATCATGATTTAATTTTGTACATCATTTTTAAAAAGTTTGAAAATTTAAAATAAAAAATATTCATGTCTGTACTGAAACAAAGTTTCAGGTCATGGGCGGAGCCTTCTTTTAGCCACACCCCTGTATTATAAGGCTGGAAGTGAGACTGCATCTCTGTCCCTCACTGAGCAGTTAGAGCCCATTGTTTTGATGTAAATGTGTCTCAAAGTCTGAAATCTATCTGTAGCATTAAGAATGGACATAACCAAACACATGTTCTGCAGTTCATTCTTGTGTTGTGCTTAAAAAAATGTTTGTGTGTGTATGTGTGTATAAGTTGTGTTTGCTAGTCATGTACTGCATTTAGATGTGGAAGATCAAGCGTACGTGACTCACTTTATCCTTTGTCTCACTTAAATGCATTCACCCTCTATCATACTGTCTTAGAAATCACATCAGCAGGTGTATTTCACAAACTTGGCACAGTACAAGGCAAGTGTCTGTATGCAGTTTGCACAACGCTAATCAGCAGCTAGTAGCTTCCTGCTAGCGGTTTATATTAAACATGTCTTGGAAGATCATTTATATTTAGGGTAAAGGTAAAGGTAATGGTAATTTATATAAATTCATATAAATAACTACTGTAATATTGAAATGAACTCAAATAAACAACACAAAGAGAATGAACACATTGTTCCTACCACATACAACTAAAAAGTGTTAAGTGGCACATCTGTAGGGAAATGATCTTTGATATTAAAACACATGGAAGTTTTACAGGCAGGATTTATTTCAGACAGGCTGCAGGACAGATTTCCTTAGGTCATGTAACGTGCTGTTATTAAAAGCAGTCTGACAGTTATATACATAACAAACATCATCAACTGACTTATAACAGTGCAAATAAGTAATTGTTTCCATTTTTCACCAAGGCTTTGTTATTTAAAATATCCAGAAAGAAAGTGCTTCTCAAGACAAACGCATGACTTATTTAAACAAGGCATGGCAACTTGATACACAACACACAGTTTCATTTTTTTGTCTCAAAGTGCCAAAGTGAACTTTTTGGTACTTTTCAAAGTATATCTGAGAAGTATGACACTATAGACTGTATACGTTATAAATATAAACATCATAAGGACATCATAAGAAGAATAGCCTGTATAACCTGCATTAAAATCTAAACTTGGAAAAAAAACACATAATAAAAATAACAGTACAACCATCTGCCACACTGACTTGTGACTTCACCCTGGTAATAACTATATGCTTATATGCAGCAGTTGCATAGTGATGGTAAAAGTGAGTTTATTTCTATGTAAACAGGACCTGAGCTACAAAATTTCTATAGTTCTGTAGTTACCAAACCATAATTACTACCATTACTACTTAATTGCCTTTCTAGATTCATAACAGAACATGTCTGTATGGAATGTGTGAATGTTGGCAACTATTTGTTAAATTTTCATAACAATGCCTTCCTATGATAGTCTGGTTATTTACTGTAGATTGAAAATACATGTTACATACAGTCATGAATGCAAAATTGAGGCACTTCAGTCCTGTTACACTGACAATGTTTTGGAGGTATTTAACAAAATGGAATTTCCCAGTTGGTTATATAAACCAAAAGATGTAATCGTTCAATAAGATGTGTTTAAATCTTCCTTCAATGGACAGCCTTCTGTCTAAGTGCAAGTTACCATGCTAATACAGTGATTATGTTGATTAATAAGAGCTTCATTTCAGCCAAACATTTTAACAGGTATTTGATAATATATGTCGACCTTTTTGTCTTTATCCAACACACGTCTTGGTCTTTTAATTCTGGTCTTCATTGCAGGTGAATTTCAGTCAGTTTCCCTTCCTTAACTTAAGTAGTAAATATGTCACTGCAGCTGTATTAGGAGGTAATTGTTCCTACAGAGCTACAGTTAAATTCTGAAGTACTTTGTTAAGCTGTGTAACATTTGGACCCATCTATTTATGAGAGTCCCCAAATTTGTGCTTCAAAATGTAACCATTTATTAAGAAATGCAGGAAATCACCAGATTCATTTTCTTACAGTTCTAAGGTTGCATTTTGGACAGGGAGAAATGACTGAAACCTACATTTTGACGCTGACCAAAAATCAGTATATCAGAAAAACAGACACAAACTTAAAAAGGAATAAGGAGCTCATATTCCTCTTTTCCACGAAGCCATTTGCTTCCCTCCTCTCATTTGGTAGGTTATTTGTTATTAGAGGAGGCATTAGGCCAGCAGTTACCCTGCAGGCTCTCTCTCTATCACATGCACTCATGAACTACTCAGTTTCTTTTAGCCTGCACCACCTACCCATCCAACACAATTGAAAAGAATAATGGTGTGTTAGGGAAGGTTGTACATACTAGATGGTGAACTAGTAAAAACAAAGAAACACTGCTTGAGTGTTTATTTACAGCTGCACCCACCATATGGAAAAAAGAAAGTATGGAGGTCCAGAGAAAACATACCTTGCCTTTTCTGTGCTGTATTAAAAAACATACGGATAGAAAATGCATCAGGTAAATTTTTTCACTATCATATGACTTTGTCGGCCATTCAAATGCAATTCAAATGCAATTTAGTGTATATAAAAATTGCTTTCGTTTATAATAACCATCGACCACATATTACAGTTCATACTTTTGAAAGCCAAACTGCAACCAAGGAGTGCAAGCATGTTCGCTAAAAGTGAACTGGACTGTGTGATCCCTGCTTTTTCTAACACAGTTAAAGCACAGTATCAAGTGACAGACAGTCCAAATAAAAAATCTAATGTACACAATTTTCCACCCAAAATTTACAGTTTTACGTTGCATAGCTAAAAAGTAGTAGCAGCCTTTTTGAAGCCTGCATGTTGTCTGTACTTTTTTCAATTTTCATAGATAAAAGCAAGTTTACAGAGTCAGAACTCACATAAGCAAGTCTGTTTGAGTCTGACTGCTTAACAACTTAAAATGGTTTCAGACGAGTGTGTGATTATTTAGGCATGTAGATTGTACTATGTTAACTATGACCATAAGCTTCCATTTCTTGTTTGCTACTAGGTAACACCAGTGCAAAACTAAAGAAGCAAACTTTGGACATCAAACATGTTTTGGCTAATGAGCTACATTTGGACACGAGAGGAAAACTGTAAATTTGATTTTGGCAGAACAAATCACTTTAACAACGGAATTCTTCAGCTGCATAGGAAAAGAAGTCTAACAGAGTAATACGATGATTGTTAGTATAAGCTACATTTGAAAGATGCTACATTATAAGTAAAAACCTAAAATCTAAAAGCCAGTCTACTGTATTGCTTTGTCATTTTAAAGACACATTACATGATTATATTATAAATACTTTGACCTGTTTTAAGTTCCTTCATACAGGCATGCAAAACCTCTGATGCATGCTAGAACCTGAAAAAGCCTTTGCTAAGCTTTACTAAGACAAAACTGATATTCTCTGAAGTTTGTCATATTTGCTTTCTCACTGAGTGATCATTAAAGTCTGAACAAAGATCTACATGTTACACATTATAAGGAAATAGTTACAGTAAATCAGCGAAAACCACTGTAACCTGTTCAGACATCAAGGAGCATCACAGCTGTACTTCTCGTGTTCTGCTAGGCTTTGGGTGATGCGGCATGCTTGGGGCTGCCGTAATTAGGTGTGACTTTCACATGAATGAAGAGGCTGGCAGGAGAGAGGCTGGAACCGTCAGCCTTCAGTAGCCGCACATGTCTGTAACCTGCAGGACAGAAATACAATCAGCAGCAGAACTTTAAGGAAGCTGGTACATACTTGTAGACCTCCACCATTGGTGTGGGCAGAAAGCCAAAATTTGCTTCTCGCACTCTCAAGTGAACCTGGAGGATAAATTTAAATCTGCCACTAATCTCCTCCAGAGCTTTACCTGTAGCACGACTAAACTGAAACTTTACCCATGTTGTTGCTGCATCACAGAAACAAGGACACACAGTATCACTGATGTGCAGAGCCATTCTTAATACTTTAAGGCCGGCACAAATATTTAGAGAAAATATATTTGCTGTTTGATTTCTGCTCCTCATTAATAATACAATTCTGGTACATATATATTGTTGTCATGTTTACTTGATATGTAAAGAATGTGATGTAAAGCCACCATTTTGAACAAGAAAACACATGAATAGGAATATGAGTCACATTCTGTATCAGTCACGCTTCATTGTTATTCCAAATTCTGTTCTGAATGAGCTCATTGGCTTACTCTAAAAAACACGATGCACCAATAAAAAAGGAAGCCTCATGCATATTCTATTTAGTGACAGAAAACACAGTTGAACAAAAAAAGCTCTGATTCTTTTCATAGTAACATTTGATAATGTGAGTTTCCTGTTCCAAACCAGAACATGCACATGGCATAGCTCTTCTGGCGGCAGATTTAAATGAGCAGCCTTATTGGGTTCATGTGCTTTGTAAGCCCCAAAATGTACTTAAGTGCTAATCGCTCCCTCTAGTAAAGAATCCTCAGCTGGGACGGAGGGAGGCAGGGACTGAGTGAGAAGAACAAATCAGTTTGACAGGAAATATTTAACTCTTCATAAGCTTTCATAACATCCAAATTTGTTTATATAAATGAAACTAGCTGACTAGTTAGATGGCTTGGTATGTGCATGGCACACTATATGGCCAAAGGTTCATGGACACCCTCCTAATTGTTGAATTCAGATGTCTCGGTCACTCCAATTGCTAACATTGCTGGACTGTAGATGATGAAATTCCTAAATTCCTTGCAATTGCACAATGAGAAATGTTGTTCTTAAACTGTTGGACTATTTGCTCACGCAGTTGTTCACAAAGTGGTGAACCTTGCTCCCCAGCCTTGCTTGTGAACGACTGAGCCTTTCAGGGATGCTCCCTTTATACCCAATCATGACACTCACCTGTTTCCAATTAACCTGTTCACCTGTGGAATGTTCCAAACAGGTGTTTTTTAAGCATTCCTCAACTTTCCCAGCCTTTTGTTGCCCCTGTCCCAACTTCTTTGGAACGTGTTGTATGCATCAAATTCAAAATGAGTGAATATTTGCAAAAAAAATATCCGTTTATCCGTTTGAACATTAAATATCTTGTCTTTGTAGTGTATTCAATTGAATATAGGTTGAAAAGGATTTGCAAATCATCATATTCTGTTTTTATTTATGTTTTACACAACGTCCCAACTTAATTGGAATTGGGGTTGTACTTAATAATTTAATTATTTTCCCTTACAAAAAGATATTATTTTTGTGGACAAATATTTAAAAAAAACATTTCTTGTTTTAATGTTTTCAGGAAGATATTATCTCTATTAGTAAATATACAGCAAAGTCTTTCCATATGCAGCACATTGCCCAGATCCCTAAGCCACTGCTGGAATAGAAGCCTTTTGGCCAGTAGTGTACAGAGGGAAATGGCTTGGCATTCATACTTGATTAATTAATTTACTACTACAACGCAAGTAATGGACTGGTGCAGTAGTTTTATTAAAGACCTTTAATATGTAGTTGAATATAAGCATCTAAAAGGAACTTTTGGACTAGAACTCATATCCAGATCTCTGATATCTGATACTTGAACCTTTTAGCTGAATACCCCTGGTATAGGGTTACTTGTGGTTTAGCCTGCATTACAAAGAAGTGGAGGTGCACACCTGTGCGAATGCTGGTGAAAGGCAGTGTAAACTGGCCCAGGAATTCGTTCCTGGCAGTGTAGTCATGGTCCTCCACCACAAAGCGAATCAGGACCAGCTCAGGCACATGCAGCAGAAACTTAAAGGTGCAGTCCCACCTGGGGTTAAAGCCTGGGTGAAAATGCAAAGAACAAAATAAGTCACATACACCCAATAGAATAACAAACAGAACACAGGAGAGAGAGAAACCTGAAACCACATAATATATTCTGTACTTAAGTATCCAGATACCCCTTCTAATTAGTGAATTCAGGTACTTTAAGGTAAACTTACTGTTTACATGGCATTCTATTGCACATTGTTGTATAATCTTATAGAATTAGAATAGAATTCAGAACCATTTATCACTGTGTTTGCACACTGTGAAATTAGACCTCTGCATTTAACCCATCCATGCAGTGAAACACCCACATACATGCACACTAGTGAACACACACTAGGGGGCAGTGAGCACTCTTGCCCGGAGCATCGGGCAGCCCTATCCACGGTGCCCAGGGAGCATTTGGGGGTTAGGAAAAGGGCACTTCAGTCATGGACTGTCAGCCAAGGGTATTGAACCGGCAACCTTCTGGTCACAGGGCTGGTTCCCTAACCTCCAGTCCATGACTGCCCCCACAGATTGCTAACAGAATGGGATGTTCTGGATAAGCTGCACGTGCCTAAGGCTACCACGCCCAATGTCAAGAGTCAGCTAGAGGGGAATACATTACCAAAACTGAGCTGTGGAGCAGTGGAACTGTGTCCTCTGGAGGGATGGAGCTCCACCTAATACCCTTGGCATGAGTTGGATTGGCATTTCTGATCCAAAGCTAGTCATCCAACATCAGTACCTGACCTCACTAATGTTCTATGGCCTTTTAGAAGGGTAAAGGGAGAGCAAACTCCCTGTTAACATCCTTGATTTTATAAGAAACACTGAATGAGCAGGTATCTACAACTCCAATTCCAATGAAGTTGGGAAAACATACGTTGTGAAAACATAAATAAAAACAGAACACAATGATTTGCAAATCCTTTTCAACCTATATTCAATTGAATACACTACAAAGACAAGATTTTTAATGTTCAAATGGATAAACTTTATTGTTTTTTGCAAATATTCACTCATTTTGAACTTGATGCCTGCAACATGTTCCAAAGAAGTTGGGACAAGGGTAACAAAAGACTGGGAAAGTTGAGGAATTCTCAAAAAACACCTGTTTGGAACATTCCACAGGTGAACAGGTTAATTGGAAACAGGTGAGTGCCATGATTTGGTATAAAGGGAGCATCCCTGAAAGGCTCAGTCGTTCACAAGCAAGGATGGGGCGAGGTTCACCACTTTGTGAACAACTGCGTGAGCAAATAGTCCAACAGTCCAACAACGTTTCCTAACGTGCAGTTGCAAGGTATTTAGGGATTTCATCATCTACAGTCCATAATATCATCAAAAGATTCAGAGAATCTGGAGAAATCTCTGCAAGTAAGCGGCAAGGCAGAAAACCAACATTAAATGCCCGTGACCTTCAATCCCTCAGGTGGCCCTGCATTAAAAATTGACATCGTTCTGTAACAGAGATTACCACATGGGCTCAGGAACACTTCATAAAACCATTGTCAGTGAACACAGTTCGTCGCTCCATCTAAAAGTGCAAGTTAAAACTCTGCCATGCAAAGCGAAAGCCATATATCAACAACACCCAGAAACATCGCCGGCTTTTCTGGGCCCGAGCTCATCTGAGATGGACTGACGCAAAGTGGAAAAGTGTCCTGTGGTCTGACGAGTCCACATTTCAAATTGTTTTTGGAAATCATGGATGTCGTGTCCTCCGGGCCAAAGAGGAAAAGGACTGTTATTAGCGCAAAGTTCAAAAGCCAGCATCTCTGATGGTATGCGGGTGTGTTAGTGCCCATGGCATGGGTAACTTGCACATGTGTGAAGGCACCATTAATGCTGAAAGGTACATACAGGTTTTGGAGCAACATATGCTGCCATCCAAGCAGCGTCTTTTTCAGGGACGTCCCTGCTTATTTCAGCAAGACAATTCCAAGCCACATTCTGCACGTTTTACAACAGCGTGGCTTCGTAGTAAAAGAGTGCGGGTACTAGACTGGCCTGCCTGCAGTCCAGACCTGTCTCCCATTAAAAATGTGTGGATTATTATTATGAAGCGGAAAATACGACAACGGAGACCCTGGACTGTTGAGCAACTGAAGTTGCACATCAAGGAAGAATGGGAAAGAATTCCACCTACAAAGCTTCAACAATTAGTGTCCTCAGTTCCCAAATGCTTATTGAGTGTTGTTAAAAGGAAGGGTGATGTAACACAGTGGTAAACATGCCCCTGTCCCAACTTCTTTGGAACATGTTGCAGGCATCAAATTCAAAATGAGTGAATATTTGCAATAAAACAATAAAGTTTATCCATTTGAACATTAAATATCTTGTCTTTGTAGTGTGTTCAATTGAATATAGGTTGAAAAGGATTTGCAAATCATTCTGTTTTTATTTATGTTTTACACAACGTTCTAACTTCATTGGAATTAGGGTTGTACATATATATACACTTTGGACATATAGTGCAGATATTGTTTGAGGCTTGTAAAGGTCTGCTGACATACCATTATTGTCGATTCGGTGTGTCTTTTTCTTGTTGTTGTCTATGGGAGCCCCATGGGTCTCCACCCACACCATAGGATCTACAATGGAGTTCAGCTTCTCTGTGTCTGGCTTAGGCAGCTGCTGGGCTGAGATGACCTGGAACACAACAAACAGTATTATAGTCTTTACAAACATACTGGTCTTTGAGATGTTTGGTGGAAAAGACAATTCTTTCAATATATTGTTTATATTCTAGCTTGTAGGCTGTTCTGTTGTTTGCCTTTAGCCTTGAACTGTCCTTCCTCTTGTTACTGAACACAGATTGAGTTATTGGAGCCAACCAGGCTTGAGCTGCCTCAGATATCACTTCAGTGACAAGACATAATTCTGTCATCCAATTCTGGGTGGGTCACAACATCTTCGTTGGTGTAACATTCCTAAGGGCATGATTCACATCTGCTAGAGTAAATGTTTATTCAGAGATAAGAGAGGAGAGTAAATCTGCAGGCTAGCATATCTCAGCTGAAGTGATATTTTGGCAAAAATCTAATTTACACAATTTTCCTTTTACTGAAAATGTAGTCAATTTTGTCACCTTGCAGCTACAAGGCTAATCTAGCTATCTAGTAGCCTCTGTAATCTGGCAACAAAAACATCTAGGGACAACCATATGATATTTTGGGGAGAGAACATAACATTTATTTGGATGTGCTTGTGTTATCAGCTGTACTCTTGATAAACATGGACTAGAGGATTTCGGGGGTGGGTTTTAGAGTAGACATTACCCTTATTAGCTGCAGATTTTGCTGCAGTCTTGCATCAAATGTTTACTGATTTGTTTCTGGATGTGCAAACACGTAATGCAAGCCTATAACACTTCAATTAGCACTGGTCAACATGCACACTCAAATCATCACATACTTGTCTCAAACCACATTGAGCTGTTAAGTAATCTCAAGTACACTTGCATATGTTCTTTCTGACACTGTTTGTGCAGGGGCATAGCCAAGCCTGACAGACAGACAGCCTTCAGGCCACTCCAGTTATGCAAAGTGAGACAGCTATCACCAATAGGCAGCTGTCCTGCCTATTTTGTTTTAAATGTTCACAGTTTACTGTGAAAATCTGCCATCAAGGTAGTTACAGATAAGTTATCTGTCAGGTGATAGAATCTGAAGCATTCAAAAATCAGCTACTTTGCTGAGAAAAATATGTTACTGTACATAGGTCAAAACCTTCACATTAGCCCTGGTTATTTTGTTTAATAGAAGTAACAATGCACTTCTAAATTAGGGAAATACAGTTAGAGACACCTAAATAAATTTCTACATCAATATAGTACAGTATTTTTGTTTTGTTATACGTTATGGTGTGGATCGCATGACTTTAACCAATGACAGTATTCAGCAGTAGAAATAATATAAAGAACAACAACAATTTTTTCATGGAACCTTATCATTAACAGGAACAAAATCAGCTTCAGCATCATGCTAATTGGTTGAATAGGCTTTCTTGTTAGCTAAATTAGTCTTGTAGCTCCAGTGCAAATGTAAAGAAACAAACTCTGGACACTACACATGTCTTGGCTGTTTGACTACATTAGGGAAAAGGGAATAATGTAAATTTGATTTGTTGTTAGACTATCACTTTAATCACTCTAAGAGTTGAGATGGTGCACTAACCTTAATGGTGAGGAGAGTGGGGTTGTGTCCTGGTCCTCCACCTGTGTTCTCAGGGTTGAACTCGGAGTCTGGCTGGCACAGGAAGCTGGGCTTTAACACATAACCACAGTGACCATTGGGTAAGAAACGTCCCCGATTTAGATCCATCTGTTCCCCGTCAGTCTGGAAGTTCAGAGCCACTGCAGGAGACAATAAGTCACATGGATGGATTTGGTATGCTAATGCAATGCCGTTTCTACACTTCGCTAAATCTGTTTGGTTCTTTTAGATTCACAAACTGAGGTTTACCAATCTGGCAACCGGCATTCCACATGTCCTGAGGGTTGTAGTTGGACGACTGCAAGCGTTGACCAGATGGGTAGATCCTACTCAGCTGCCGACTGTTATGCCGTACAAAGAACTTTCCTGTAAACAGAAGGGCATCCAATGAAGGGCATCCATGCAGAGCTCAGTAATCACATGCTGAGAAATGTACTACAGGACTTTTCATCTCTCAATGATGAGAAGATTTAAAAAGTTTCAGCAAGTTTTAGTTTTCCTCTTATCTCTAATGCTTGGTGTCCGCAGTCTGCTACTTCAGTTTTAAACTGGAGGCTAATGTAGTATACAAATAATGGCTTACACCCCACCAATTAGCAACATGCAAACGTCATGCATAAGTCATCATACACTTCATCCAAATCATGTTGAGTTGTTGAATAATCTCACATAGACGTTTTGCCACTGTATGACATTCTATAACATATAAAAATGGACAAAATCAGGCTTCGAAGTGACAGCTGTCCCTGTTTTTAGCTATCCACCTACACATGTTCGTTTTTATATATAATAATGTGTCATACAGTGGCAGAAACTATGTAAGCAAGTCTATTTGAGAATACATAACTCAACACAGTTTGAAGCAAGTGATGATGACTTACATATGCAATTTGCACAATGCTAATCAGTGGGGTATAATCATCCATTACTTGTTAGCCACATTAGCCTTATAGCTAATATATAGCAAAACTACGGCGGGCTTTGCATTGTACACAATCTTTAAGGACACTATTGTTTTCAAATCTAAAAGACCTGCTTTTCTCATTGTTTTTGTGGTCTACTTGATCGCTTCAAGAACTTCTTTTCACAAAAACATCAAAGCTGGGTGCCAAATGCGAGCACTTCAGATGCCCCAGTTAAAAAAAAAAAAACTTGAAGTAGTCAAATAACCTACATCTTAAGCATTTTTTCTGTGCTGCTTAATCTGACCAAAAGGAAGGCAGGCTTTCAGTGATATTTGCATTTTCTGAGTCCAGTTTCACAAATCAAATATCACAACATAAACAAATTGTTCCAAGTTTAACTTTTTACAATCAACACCATACTTGCTAATCAATAGTAGATTACTTCCTAAAAGAAGCAACAACTTTCTGAGCACCCTATCAAAACAATAGGTAGCTAATACAGCTAACTGACAGTAATGATGTTATTTCTTATTAACAGTGAGATGAACAACCAGAAGCAGAACACAGTGTGAAAAAAACAGTGCAGTGCACCTCACAATTTTTCAATATAAAATCACTATAAAATTTTTCACTATAAAAAAATAAGCTCCAAACACCAAACTTGGCTTGGCTGATGCTAAACTAGCACATGCAGGACATAGCATGCAGGACATAGTCCAAAGCTATTGTTTTTGTGACTTAAACATTTCCATTGTGTCTCATGGACAGAAATATAAATCATTTATAGAAACACATTCCACACACACAGGGTACCTGAGTTTTTGATGTGTTTGAGGGCCTCACTCTCAGAGAAGGAGGACATCTCATTGGGGAGTTTTTTGGCTGCCTGATCGAAGCCCTTGAACGGGACACTGCGTGTGTACACCACCAGATCAGAAAGCTCTGGACTCAGCTTAGACACCTTCAGAGTAGAAGCACACGTACACTGGAGAGCAGTAGACAGTCACAGACATGCAGCAACACACGCAGACAGACAGCACAACACAACACAAAAAACATCAGAAGGGTGGACAAACTCTGAAACACAGGCACAAAAAGAAAACACACAAACGAGCCAAACGGTACACTGAGCATGACCACACACAAACATATTTGCATGCACACACAAGCAAACAAATCAACGGAAACATTAAGGTTCTGATTAGCCACCAAAAGGAGCAGACTTGTTGCTTATTGACACTCTGAACTTGTCAGGTTATAATTGAAACCTAGAATCCTGGTGAGCTTACATTGAAAATATGTATGTGTAGATATGGCACCACTCAAACAAATCTCTGGATGCATTGATCATTTTTTGTTACTTAAAATGCATTTTAAATAATAAAAACCTAAATTTTATTTAGCTTTTTTTTTTTTTAGGTTTTTTTTGCATGTTATTTCATGATGACATTGCTTTTTTACATTTTCTTCAGGTTTTTAGCTCAAACTATAGTACCACTTAAAAAAAAGGATTAAAAAACAATTAGGCGTTCAGACCTTAGATATTTACAAAGATTGTGTTATGATCTATTTAAACCCAAGGCATTATTTGAAATATTAATAGGCTAAATATGCAAACTCATTTCCAAAAAAGTTGGGAAAGTAAATAAAATTCAAATAAAAACAGAAAGCAGTAATTTATAAATCTACTTTGACTTGTATTTGAATAAAAACAGTACGAAGACAAAATATGTAATGTTTTACCCTATCAACTTTATTATTTTTTGTACATATACAGTCATTCTGAAACTGATTCCTGCAATGTGTTCCAAAAAAGTTGGGATGGGAATAATTTAAGACTAGGAACATTGTAAAATTTTCTATGGTGGATATTCTGCTAATGTAGACATCTCACAATTGATCAATATCGTCCTTTGCTCAAGTGAGTTTTATTAATGCATGTTCTTCTTGAAAACAAGCCTGCAAGGGATTTTGGCTTCTGCCTTTCTCTCAAAATAGATTAGATGGTGTGGGGTTTTATACATCATAACTCCGCAATATAAGTGTCTGTGTCATGATTGGTCCCTCCCAGTCATCCATGTGCTTTTGTTTACTTGTCCATGTGCTTTCTTTGTTTTGATTCTTCCCTGTCCTGCCCCCTTGTTTCTTGACTCCACCCCTGATTGTACCACCTGTTTTCCACCTGTGTCATGTTAACCATTGTTATCCCTGTTGTATTTGAGCCCTGTGTTTTCCCTAGTCCCTGGCTGGTCTTTGTTTGAAGTGTTTGGTGTTTGTTTATTCCGACCTCCGTTGTTTGTTCACCCTGTACTTATTTTGTCATGTCTGTTCCCCATTCCATCCGTGTTGGCTCTATGACCCTGGACTGTTTTGACCCTGACTATGGATTTGCCCTTAATAAATCTTGCTTATCTCAGTGTATGCGTCCACCTCATCATCACTCCCCATCACTCCCCAAGTCTGAAGTAGCATTTAGAGAAAAATTTTTGACAGTTAGAATTACTTACACAAGTAAAAACTTTCACTTAAAGGTTAAGACCTTTCCTGTTATCTTCAAAAAGCGCAAGTGATATAACCCATGACTGCAAGCTGTTTGAGACATTAGCTCATATAGGTTTTTAACCTTTTCTGACCTAATATACCAGAGAATTGTGTTCTGGCTCTGGATTAAGGCCTTAATTGTTGATCTCAAAAAGTCAGGACAGAGTCCACAGAAAGGAATTGCAAGGTGTTCATGTATTTCACACTCTACACTGCTTAATATCAGAGAAGATTCAGGGAGTCCAGAGAAAACTCTATGTGCATGTAAGAAAAAGCTGAAAACCACAAATTAATACCCACAACCCCTCAAACAGAACTGCAACGTGAACAAGCATGCTTTGGTAACGACCATGACTGCATGGGCTCACAAGCCTGACAAACCTTTGTCAGTAAACATTGTCTATCGCAATGTCCACAAATGCAAGTTAGGGCCATATTACGCATAGTGGAAGTCATATGTCAACAGAGATGCTGCCAATTTCTCTTAGTTGAGCTTATCTGAAATGTACTGATACACATCATGAAAATGGGGGGGTTACTAGTGGGTATATCTTGTATATCTGTGAAGACACCATGAATGCTGAACACATTTTGGAGCAACAGGCTGCCTTTTACATGCCGTCTTATTTAGGGACACCTTGGCTTACTTCAACATGACAACATCAAGCCACATTCTGCATGTGTTACAATCACTGCCTAATCAGAGAGTGCAGGTGCTAGACTGGGCTGCTTGCAGTCCAGAACAGTTTCCCATTGACAACGTGTGTCTTATTAAGCTCAAAATACAAATATAACTTGCATAACAGAAGAACAGCAAAAATTCCACTATCAAAATTTAATTATTTGGTGTCTTCAGTTGCAAAATGACAATTACATGTTGTAAAAGGAAACGTGAGGTAACACCATGGTAAACATGCTTCTGTCCAAACTTTGGAAGGCATTGTTGGCATCAAATTTAAAAAGCATACATTTACAAAAACTATCATAAAGTAAAACACAGTCTGTCAAAATAGGTCAAATAGAATTTACTAATCACAGCTTTCTGATTTTATTAGCATTTCCAATTCTGTGCCAACTTTTTTGGAATTGGGTTTGTATACAAAATCATCATTTATAGGGTACTTTCTACTGGGAGGTATCTGTCCCAAACCCTGACCCCTAAATTTCAACTTTTCAAATTAACACAACATTTTTTAAAGATCCATTTGATGTCTTTTATAATGAAGTTTAAAGATTAAGATTTATCATGAGTTTAATTCTTAAATACTGAACATATGTTTTCACGTCACTACGACACACAAAGAGCTTTAGTTCATAGACTGAGACTTATTTTGGTCACACCCCTGCAAGTTAGAGCAAGAAGTGAGACTGCATCCCTGTCCCTCATGACCACATGGTGAGATCACATTGTTTTAAAGTAAATGTGTCCGCAAGTCTGAAATTCAGTGTGTAACATTAATAACAGTAACTAATAAAATACATATCATCTGCAGTTAAGTACTTTTCTGTGTTTTACTGAAAAATATTACGATTTTATGTTTGGACAACTGTTGAAAGCTGTGTTTACTTGTCAAGTCCTGGCTAGCGTTTTTGAATTATGTTTAAAATTAGCCAAAATTGTCACTACAAAACCACCAATGAAATATCTGGTAAAGTTTCTGTAGTGTTATTACTTAGCATTGTATTTTTGTTCCAATAAAATGATTTATTAAAACAATATTTTGTTTAAAATAAACAAAATTAAGGTATACAGTCATTTAAAGCAAAATGATTTTAGTCTAAAGTCCAAGTCAGTTAAAAGTCTGAAATGTGTTTTGGCAGAATGGTCCACATACATTTGCAACAACACTGGTTTGGTTTTAAATTAGTAACAAAACAAAACACTGATTCTTAATGGTTGAGCAAGTAGCGTATATAGTGGCCTATGGACTCACCTTCTTGCCTTCTTTCTTTCCCTTGGCTTTACCCTCAGCTTTAGATTCATCCTCAGAGCAGCTGGACTCAGATGAGCTGGAGCTTTCCTGCTCCACTCGCTCCTTTTTTCCCTTCACCAGAATCTTCCCTTTCAGCTCCTAATGCAACATAAGCACACATATCAGAGCAAAATACAACAATTACATTTCTGAATCTGTTGGACAAAAAAAATGATGAAGAAATAAAGATTTGGATTTGGGAGTTGCCAGTACTACCAGGTGTGTTGAGCAGTGGCCAAAGGCATTTTTTTATGTTTACTTAGACGTGTAAACCATTTGCTACATTGTAAATTCCAGTATTTCACGAAGCACTTTTGCAAAAGCTATATTTATATATTTACTCAAAAAGATTATAATTCAGTACTTCATGCCAATATTTGGGTTGAGAATTGCGTACTTCACAATTTCCTAAACAAAAAGCAGAGCAGATGAGATGAGGACATAACATTTCAACCTCATTTCTGATGTGTACACCTGCTAGTTCAGAAACAGCGATAATTTCTGGTGGCTAGTCTGTAGAATGTTGTGGCTGATAACATTCAGTACTGTGTTTGCATTATATATAGGGAAACACCTATCTTACACAAAGAGGACCTCTTAAACACTCATTGCTACCAGTTTATCCAGCTTAGAGGCATACAAAAAAGTGTAGAAGTTTATATATATATATACACATACACACACAAAGTTTTAGTTATTGTAATCAAAATAATGCCAGAGAGTTATTTTGCATTATTGGTTGACCAATGCATTTAGCATAGTATTAGACTTTAGTCCATATTGTGTGGCCTTAGTAGAAACACAGTACACATTCGCAAACAAACACAAACACACACACACACACACATGTCCACAAACAGAATAATCCACAAGACTCCATTTGGCTCTGTCCTGATTTGAAGAATTTTTTTTTTTCTGGACAGGATTAGTACAACCCCAATTCCAATGAAGTTGGAACATTGTGTAAAACATAAATAAAAACAGAACACAATGATTTGCAAATCCTTTTCAACCTATATTCAACTGAGTACACTACAAAGACAAGATATTTAATGTTCAAACAGATAGGAAACTTTATTGTTCTTTGCAAATATTCACTCATTTTGAATTTGATGCCTGCAACACATTCCAAAGAAGTTGGGACAGAGGCAACAAAAGACTGGGAAAGTTGAGGAATGCTCAAAAAACACCTGTTTGGAACAATCCACAGGGGAACAGGTTAATTGGAAACAGGTGAGTGTCATGATTGGGTATAAAGGGAGCATCCCTGAAAGGCTCAGTCATTCACAAGAAAGGATGGGGCGAGGTTCACCACTTTGTGAACAACTGCATGAGCAAATAGTCCAACAGTTTAAGAGCAACGTTTCTCAACATGCAGTTGCAAGGAATTTAGGGATTTCATCATCTACAGTCCATAATATCATCTAAAGATTCAGAGAATCTGGAGAAATCTCTCCAAGTAAGCGGCAAGGCAGAAAACCAACATTGAATGCCCGTGACTTTCGATCCCTCAGGCGGCACTGCATTAAAAACCAACATCATTCTGTAATGGATATTATCACATGGGCTCAGGAACACTTCAGAAAACCATTGTCAGGAAACACAGTTCGTCGCTCCATCTACAAGTGCAAGTTAAAACTCTGCCATACAAAGTGAAAGCCATATTTCAACAACACCCAGAAACGCCGCCAGCTTCTCTCAGCTTATCTGAGATGGCCTGATACAAAGTGGAAAAGTGTCCTGTGGTCTGAAGATTTGTGGTCACATTTCAAATTGTTTTTGGAAATCATGGACGTCGTGTCCTCTGGGCCAAAGAGGAAAAGGACTGTCCGGATTGTTATCAGCGCAAAGTTCAAAAGCCAGCATCTCTGATGGTATGGGGGTGTGTTAGTGCCCATGGCATGGGTAACTTGCACATCTGTGAAGGCACCATTAATGCTGAAAGGTACATACAGGTTTTGGAGCAACATATGCTGCCATCCAAGCAGCGTCTTTTTCAGGGACGTCCCTGCTTATTTCAGCAAGACAATGCCAAGCCACATTCTGCACGTGTTACAACACTGGCTTCGTAGTAAAAGAGTGCAGGTACTAGACTGGCCTGCCTGCAGTCCAGACCTGTCTCCCATTGAAAATGTGTGGTGCATTATGAAGCGCAAAATACAACGGAGATCCCGGACTGTTGAGCAACTGAAGTTGTACATCAAGTAAGAATGGGAAAGAATTCCACCTACAAAGCTTCAGCAAAAAACAAAGTTTATCTGTTTGAACATTAAATATCTTGTCTTTGTAGTGTATTCAATTGAATATAGGTTGAAAAGGATTTGCAAATCATCATATTCTGTTTTTATTTGTTTTACACAATGTCCAGAGATTTAAACAACTCACCAGTTCAAATGTCTTTATGTGATGATAGGAACCAGGAGCCATAATGACTATAACCCAAATACAGCCATTTTATTTACTATTCAAAATCACCATACACGTGTGTTCTGAGTTTTTGTGTTTTTCTGATATTGGTAAAATTGTGGTAAAACTGAAAGAATAGCTTTCTTTCCAAATGAATTTTCCTTACAATAACCTAAATGTACTTCTCCGGCATGAATGTATTTGAAATAAATAAATAAATCCACACTACTGTAAAACATTATCTCAGGCATCAGACTGCATATTCATAACCCATTTATGTAACAGCTTTCTGTAAGGGAGTTTTTAGAGGCATTAAAGGCTTCAGACATCTGGTTCCTATCATCACCACTGTGAACAATTCTTCTGTAAGTTTCCCCTGGAACTCATATCAATCCACTTGTTTACATCTTAATGATTTAAATATTAATGATTTAAAATCAGTGCAAGTCTGATTCACAGAGCACAGCAGCAGAACACACATCAAGGCTCATCATTTCATAATTATAAAGATGGAGAAAAGAAAAACAGACATGGCTCCTGGGGCATTTTGAGCATATGGCAATGTGATGCCAAGCGGAAAGTCAAAGAATAGAATGAACCTGGAAAGTCAAACAAGGGAAAAAAACAGCATATATAACTACAAAAGGCTGAAAATGAAAAAAGCAGACAGACAAACAGGATCATGAATATGAAAATTGCAGTATGCATTTACTTGTGCAGTACCTCGGGTGAGGGCAGGCTCTCAGAGAGCTGGTCATTGAGGGGCTTTGTGAGCAGTTTGTCTCCCAGGATGGAGCGCAGCTGCCTGGCCATGATGGTCTGCTGCTCCACTGAACAGTGGTTCTCCAGAGAGAGAATCAGAGGATATGGAGAGGCCTGGAGAACAAACACAGGAGCAGGATAGTGCAAAACTAATCACACATACTCATGACGACGGCGAACAAATCACACACATGATTATATAAGTTCAACACACAAATAACATAGCAATACAAAATAAGCAAAACATAAATTCTACAGATTATATATATATATATATATATATATATATATATATATATATGTGTGTGTGTGTGTGTGTGTGTGTGTGTGTGTGTGTGTATATATATATATATATATATGTATGTATGTATGTATATAAAGGATGAGCCTACATCATTTTTATACATAATTTATTTCCTTTCTTGAGGTCTACTTATGCAGTTTGTGTGGATTTACTTATTGAAAAACAGTTATAATTACTGTGTAATGACGATTTTCCATCCTCTCTTTATGCCTTAGAATTAACAGGCTGTTTTTTGTTATTGTGCCTTTAAGACTGATATATCTTAATGACCTCTTTTCTGACTGGCTGCCCTGAATTATGTAATTCAAAAAAGTAGTCTGGGCTGAAACTCTACTTTCAGTGTGAATGTGTGCAAAATCACTGTTGGCTAAATAGGTGGATATACGTCAATGATATTTTTCATGACATCACAAAAACAGTGACCTCTAAACAGGCTGTTTTTGTTATTAGTTAGTTATTAGTAAGTGTTGTATGGACTGAACGGTGCAATCTATTGCTAAATTAAGAAATGCGTTATCTCTACAGGATACAGAAAAACTAGTTCATGCTTTTATTACTTCATGGCTAGATTACTGTAATGCTCTGCTGTATGGATGTCCCAGCAAAAGCCTCAACAAGCTTCGGCTAGTTCAGAACGCTGCAGATAGAGTCCTCACAAGAACCAGAATATTTGACCATATTAGTCCAGTTTTATCAACCCTGCACTGGTTACCAGTTAAATTGTCGCACTGACTATAAAATTCTATTACTCACCTATACAACTCTAAACAGACTTGCCCCTCAGTACCTGAGTGAACTTTTCTCCTACTATGAACCATCACGCCTACTCAGATGACAAGGTGCTAGCTTACTACTGGTACCTAGAATTATTAAAGTTACATCGGGGGGAGAGCTTTCACATACAAAGACCCCCAGCTCTGGAATAATCTTCCTGTTAATGTTCGGGACTCAGACACAGCCTTAGTCTTTAAGTCTAGGCTAAAAACTTACTTGTATAGTCAAGCCTTTGGTAATTAGACTTCCCTGTCAGATCTAGACCTGCTGGAGTCTCTGCTGCTCTGTTATACTGTAATCTGTGGTCAGTCACTCTTTACAGAACTGACTCTGTGTTTTCTTCCTGTCTTTGCAGAGTTGAACAGCTGCCCACCCTGTGCGTCTGATGCTGTTGGCCCTTCTGCCCTGATCGGGTGCCACTGCTCACCGGCCATTGGCTTGACCACTGCTATTGCTGCTGCTGTATAATCATAAACTAATCAAATTAGCCACTGCTTTCTTTTTTCCCCTACTTTGTTCTATAATACTTCATAGTAATGTGAAGTATTATGTTTGCTATCCGGTGTCGACCAGAGGAGGAAGAGTTCCCCTTCTGAGTCTTGGTTCCTCTCAAGGTTTCTTCCTCTTCTAGGGAGTTTTTCCTTGCCACTGTTGCCACTGGCTTGCTCATGAGGGCTTGGACCCGGATTTTTCTTTTTTTTTTCTCTCTGTAATACTGATTGTTCTGTAAAGCTGATTTGTGACAACGCCTGTTGTAAAAAGCGCTATATAAATAAACTTTGCTTGCTTGCTTGCATTCTGAAACTGTTTTCTAAAAAAAGAGATAAAAAGCAGGTGTTAATGTAATTCAAGTTTACAGAAATTGAAACCAAATGTAGTAAAATAGGTTTACATTAACATTTGTACATTTTGCAGACGCTCTTATCCAGAGCAACTTATAACAAACTATAACATCCAGAGCAACCTATGTTAATCCTGTTACAGAGATTGTAGTGATATGTAGTGTTAGGAGTCATGCCCAAGGACTCTTATTAGTATAGCATGGTGTGCTTGCCTTTGCACCATGCAGAGTGCACGCCTAAATCATTTCACACTTGCCTCCAACTGCACCGATGTCATGGTTGGCTCCTCCCACTCCATGTGCTTTTTGTTTACTTTTTGATTTTCTACGTGTGTTTGATGTGATTTGAGTTCGGCCCCCTTATTTCACTACTCCTCAGTATGAAACCATACTGGGATGTAAGAGTATACAAGTATTCTAAATACATATTCAGAATACAGAAATTAAGTATCTGTGTTCAGTCGAAGTTATATTTTCTAAAGACAAAAGACAGAATACTTTTTTTACTGCATTCAGAATAGTTCCTTTTTAGATTTTTAGCAGGAAACCTTTTTACTTATACTAACATACTAAATTTAAAAATACAATCTGTAAAGAAACACCATTAGTACTTGGTTATTTTAAAACCAGTGGTATTCTAAAAAAGAACTCAAAAAACAGCTTGAAGCTTGGAAGATTGAATTTCCTGCTAAAGTAGACTAATAAATCATTCTGATAAGTCAATTAATAATCTCAGTGTTACTGAGCTCTGCCAAAGCCTGAGTAGACTGATAAATCATTGTGATGAGTCAGTTATTAATCTCAGTGTTACTGAGCTCTCCTAAAGCCTGAGTAGATTGATAAATCAATTTGACAAGTGAGTTATTAATCTCAACATTACTGAGGTTTGCTAAAGCAACAGTGGGATTGTGGGAACAGCAGCGGATGGAAGCGGGTGATGAAAAAGTAATGTTGAGAATTTTGTAATTTAATGTAAATGTTTTGTTAAATATATTAGCTAAAGAATTACATGAGGGAAACTGAAACCAATAACAGCAAGGATTTACTATAAAGGTTTTATAAATGTATTCTCAATACAATATTTTTATGTATTGTAATGGATTACTGCCTTTTTTCCGAGTATACAACCCCCCACATGTCCGGCCGGACACTGATGGAAGACTGACTGTCGAGCCCTCCTGCTACCCTCTTCTGACCAGCTGCCCACGCCCCAGCTACCACCACCTACCTTGGACCAACTGCCCACCCTACACTGATGTTTTCATAGACTCCTAGCTGTCACTACTACTAATACTACTGCTATTAATATTAGTAATATAATCACTTGTAGGTAGTTTGACCAGAGGAGGATGGGTCCCCCCCTGGTGAGCCTGATTCCTCCTAAGGTCTCTTCCTCAGTTGTGAGGGAGTTTTTCCTTGCCACTGTCGCCCCTGGCTTGCTCACCTGGGGTTTTTTTTACTCTTCTTGTTAAAACTCTGTCTTTTCTGGAATTCTGTGAAGCTGCTTTGCGACAACATCCATTGTAAAAAGCGCTATACAAATAAATTTGATTTGATTTTGATTGTTACAGAATGTATTTAGCACCGTGTGTTTAGTATTCAGCCAACACATCCAAGTATTCTGTCTAACATTGTGCATGACAGACTGTTATCTATAGAAATAGACAAACATACACACATTTAAATGTTAAGATGGCTGCTACTACTGTTTAGTTATGCAGCACACTTTTTTGGAATTTGTTACAAAGTGTTATTCTCCATGCAATTATGCCACTGCAAAACATATTAAAATATGTATTCATCCCAGTGCAGTGGCCAACAAATGGCTCTGGGAACAAGAATAATACAGCAATTTATGGCAACAAATTTCTATTTCACCTTAAAGGCATATTCAGCAATGGTCTCAACCACCTCTCTGAAAGGCACTTTGGAGGTGAGGGTGTGTCCATGGTAAATCAATGGCTCCTTATCTCCGTCCCAACAATCCAGCTCAACACAGCGGCAGCCGTGGCTAAGAGCCCTGCACAACACACACACACAAACACACACAAATTAAAAAGGTGTGATTGAATTTACAGGCAAAGGTGTTACATTTGTGTGTCTGTGAAAGTAAATGTGGTTGTTTTACCGGATGTATGGATCCGTGCTGCTCTCACCCACAAGCTGGTCTTTAGTAAGGTAGGTGTTGTGTGAAGAGGAGATGAAATAGTTACTGAGCGGTCGGCTCATGTCCTGATAGACTCGGCCGTGCTCTGGATCAAACACGTCATTCTCCTTTGACAGCATGTACATGGTGAAGCCGTTGGCTGTCATCAGCTGGTTCTTCTTAGCTGTGTTGACCAAAACACATGTTTGTTAGATAATAGTGGTAAGCCAACAAATGGTAAGTTAGCTCACTTACTGGGCCTACATTCCTTAGCCAGCACTTTGCCACAAATCACAAATCTTTTACCTGACACTGAAAAATGACTTTAAATTTAGTGATTAATTAAGACAATCAATAACGAGCTCACCCAAAAGAAATTCATAATAGACATTAGCCTGTCTTCCATGGTCTGTAAGAGGAGCCTTTCAGCAAAGCTTGCACGCTCTCATCAAAATCAAAATTCTCTGTGTTTGATGAGATATGCCTCTAGCAGCACCTCACTTGTGACTCTCAGGTTAAGAACCGCTGTATTGAAACATGTCTTTGGTTCAATACTCCACGCTAAAAAGTTACATTACAAAAATACATGATACTGCACAACTAATAACAGTGTTTGAAAGCTGTTCACTGCCCTTTTTATGGTTTTACAGCATAATATGATGCAAAAGAAGATTCCATTTCAAGTATAGTACCAATCTCAAAGCATTCTTAAGCAAGTCTTCTTCCTCTTTGTGTCCAGGGAAAAATCCTGACAGAGTGGTTGAGCTGTTTTTATTTATTTATTTATTTATTTTGCCGAGATGGTTTTGTGTTATGAAGGAATGAAGGAAATGAAGGAAAAGTACTGCAACACCTCACAATGCGTAAGCAGTAAAACACACCAGTAATTCTCATTTATGAATGAGCAAAGATGTTACTGCCGTGCTATATGCTCTTAACATCAGTGTAAATCTGACTGTATTATGAATTTGGCTCAGAAGCTCGCTGAGGATGAAACAGAGGCTGCTTTGAGAGCATATAATAAAGCAGGTTGCTGATCGTACCCCAATCGTTGAGCTCATATGTTAGGATGAGGCTCTGTGCGTGTACAAGTGTGTTGTCCTCTCCCTGGTCATTCAGGAAGTCCCGCAGGTCCACAGTGGACAGCACACGGCTGTTAGAGGAGTACTGACGGAAAACCGCATCCAGCTCAGGACGACGCAACAGCTCACGACAAAACAGCTCGATCTCTCCGTATTCCAGGCGGCCGTTCGCTGACTGGTCACACTTCTGTTGCATACACATGAACACAGCTGGTCTAAGACTATATAAAATCTGAAAAGTGGTATAAGGTCAGGAATAAATACGCACTGCTCAATTTTTAGTCAGAATAACTAGTCTTCTATAACTGACTTACTGATATATGCACTATTACACTCTACCAAATTTGGAACCATCATATTAATTTTTATTTTACATACAATACAATACCTACTAAATGTTACAATTTTAATTAATCACAAGAGAAAACGTTTATAAAATGATGAATATTATACAGTATTTTCATTTACATTCATTTTGTCAAATATGTTGACGTTTTGGATATAAATTTTATTATAGCTTAATTTTTGTTGTTATACAGGTTTCTCAATTATTTCAGAATCTTGTACAGCTCTGACACATCTAACATTTCTTCATCTAGTGTCCTAATTGTTTGAAACCTATGACATTGCACCAAATTAGCATATTTGAATGATTGTATACATATGTATTAACTACAAAAAATATTATTGAAAACACTGACCAAACTTTTGAACGGTAGTGTAGTACATCAACAGATCTTTTTTTGGTTTACCAACATTTGCCATTGATTGTGTTGAAGTAGTATATGTTATTCATGTAGAAATGATGTCCATATGTCAATTAGGTAAACTCACCTCAACCCTTGTGCATGTCTAATAAAAAGCAGCAAAAGAGAGAGTTAACCTTGAACAGGCTGAAGGCATACTGCTCATTCAGGTCTATATTGATCATCTGAAGCAACGTCTGCACTTCATCATACGTCATCTTCCCATCATGGTTCAAGTCTGCTTGTCTCAGGTATGCATGGATCCAGGTGGGAGGAGTCAAGGGTTAAAACAAAAGGCTTCTGATGCCACATAAACAAAAAAATGTGGAATGATAACCTTATACTAACAGAAAAAAGTCCCAGTCATGATTTGCCAGAATTAGGGGTGGACAAAAGGAGATAAAATAACTGTTTCAATGAACATCAAACAATCCAGTCCTTTACAATAATGAGAAATAAAGAGCAAATCAATACTGACTGCAGTTCTCAATATGCTCAATTAAAGAAGAAGCAACTGGTCAGGAATAACAACTGGAGCCGTTCGATTTACTAAGTAACTCTTAGAACGAACAGTGGGCCTCATTCACTAATACCTTCTTAAGTTTTTTCTTAAATTTGCTCTCAAGAAAGGTCCTAAGAAAAAGTCTACGTCAGATTCACGACATGTTCTTAAACCACAGAACTGCTCACACCTTTGTGCTCTTGATAGTGTGTAGATTCTGTTCTTACCTAAGAACAAATCCCTAATAAGAAAATTGGTGAATGTCAGAATCTTCATGAAAACTGCATAAGTGTGTTTTAAGAAGAAATATTGTCTTAAGAATGATTGATGAATGAGGCTCATTGTTCTTAAAGCCACAAGGTGTCCACCTCTCAGGGGAAATGTTTAATTGCACACATGTGCAAGAAGATATTTACACCAGATTTCAGTAGAATTTGATTTTGTCAGTTCATTGTTGTGAGAGCACCAGTTTTGTTTCAGTTGCAAATTTTCTGCTTTTTGGCCAATTCCCAGTAACAGTATCTTAACAGCTACACGTCCTTTCAGATGCATAGTGTTGAACTGTTTTCTCACAGTGGAAGGATGGACAGATCTGAAGCAAAAGTGGACCCTGATTTTCTCCTCACTTTCAAAGACACTTTGCATACTGTTTATCTGATTGTAACAATTTTGGTTGTCTATCATGCCTTGCACAGTTATTGGGACTTTTCTATAACTTTTAGTAAAAAGTCTGGGGATGAGCAATATAACGATATTGACAGTTATTTTGATAAATTACATAAAACACTTCCCACCTGCATATTTGATTGAAAAGGGAGCATAATTAACCCTGTTTAATTAGATTTAGTGTATGTGAAATGCAAAATACAAATCATTGTATTCATAGGTCTGTACAGTATTTTTTACATGATACTACTTTGTCTGTTCCAGCATATCAAATGTCAGAAAAAAATAAATACTGTGACAAACTGTGCATCATGAAAAATTTCTTGCAGTATATTACAATTTGCCACATTGCCCACCTTTACTGTTTTTCTATGCATTTTCCTTTGACTTTCTTTTTGTAAGTGGATTACCTTCTATCTAATTTTCTCAGAAACATCCTGAAAAATTAATACATTTTCTTAATGGCTGCTTTGACGGGAAATAAAAATGAAGGGTACTCTCTGACTTTTACACAGTGCTTTACGTATAGATGGTTGGAGATGCCCTCACACAAAGTTTAAGGCTGAATTGTCAGGATAACAATTGCTGCTGAAGGATATTGGTCAAGTTTTTCAGTCTGGCTCATGTTGTTGACTCTCTCTTGCAGGGTGCGGATGCCGCGGGCCCAGTGCTGCACTTCCTCCCTGCTGTGGCACTGCAGGTCCAAACTCTTCCGCCCACCCTTAAACACAATGGTCAGACACTGCTCCTCTGGCAGAGAGCTGGCGAGCCTGCGCAGTGTCTCTGACTGACAGCCCTCACGCACACACTCCACCTCCATCACTGAGACTGTGTTTGAGAGAGAGAGAGAGAGAGAGAGAAATTGGTCCCAAGATGGACAGAGTACCCCAAATGTACTGAAAGCTTCTTCAGAAGAAACAGAGACAACTGGGTAGGACTTAATAGCAGAAAAAAAAATGTTAAAACAGAATAAAACAAATATGTACCCATCAAATATTTGCAAGCTCACAAATACAGAGGTAAACAAGTAAGTAAACAAATGAGAAAATATTATGAGACAGACTTACATTATTCCCCTTACTGCTATATGCATTCAGTGAACAAACACTGGGAAAGGCTGTTCAAAAAGCAGCACAGTGACCCTGGACATGTGAAACTGGTCTTTTCCTTTCTAATGGAAGACCAGTCTGTCACTGGTGGATAATCTGTGTACACCTCTGTATTTGCTTACTGTATTTTTAATTCTTTCTGAGACACCCCAGCACAAACATACTACAGATCATGAATAATTCAGATGCCATATTTGCTTTATAATGCTGCCTGTGTGTTAACTATTCAAGCACAGTTGTTTAACTAGGACATCATAACAGAAATGGAAGTGTAATGAATAAAGAGGAGTTCTTTGTCTGGCTCTAATGGCCCACAGACAACTTGTACCACAGGAAAACCAAAGATATTTGCTCATATGTATTTAATTCAACCCAAACCCAAGGAAAAACTGGGGCCTGATGTAAAGCTCAAATGGGTCTGTTGAACAGTAAGTCAGACAGGGTGCACTCTATACTTCACTAATAACAGCAAGGAACCACTGCATAATGTTACGGCACAGATGGGACATTACACATACACTTCCCAGGAGGTCTAGAGTAAGGGTGTGAAGCAGTATTCAAATATGTTTACATTTATGGCTTTTAGCAGTAGCTCTTATTTGTTTAGGTGCCAGTATTCAAATACTGTAATCAGTATTTAGGTTTTCATTCCATGGCTTCATGGGAAGTCAGGGAGAAAACATGGCAAGTAAATACACTACTGTTCAAAGGTTTAAAATAACATGTCATATTAAAACACACACACACACACACACACACACACACACACACACACACACACACACACACACACAATCTAAGCTGCCTATCCTTCTGAGTCGAAGGCAGTACAAAGTGCCATATTAACAATTTTTGTTATTTTACATATGACAATAACTACTTTTTGAAATATCTGATGTGATACAGCTTTTTCAATCATTTTAGAGTGAATGAATCAGTCAGTGTGAGTGGGTCACTCAGGCAATCAGTCAGTCAGTCACTTGCTGTAACCAGGTTACAGATACTACAATTAATAAAGCTCTTGCTGTACATTCAACATTTCAATTCATCACTTTTCTATATCACAGACACAAAAAACACAAATACAGCCATTTGTGCATTAAATTCATTTAAACATATATTTAAACTATATTGAAACATTGGTGTATTTTATCATATTGCCCACCGTAACCATACTCTGCTTTGTGTAAGGACTAGGGATGCTTGATGATGTCAGAATCATGTCCGTACATGAAGGTAATTCTAAATTTAAAAATATATATTGAAGATGTCTGGACATGACCAATATTTCAAACTGATATTTGATGATTATCTTCTCTGGAAGACCAGAATGTTTAGGCAATGTAGGGTTACTGTGCTAACATGTAAATGTTATATTTGGCTATAAAGCTAATGCTGGTGGATTTTCGTGCATATTTTCTACCAAGACCACCTCTTAACTGGCGTTCTGTGACATATTGCATCATCAAATGTGAAAATTAGAATGCACAACCCTAATCTAGAGATGCCAACGATGCACATTCACATATGCTAAAGCAAGAAATACCGAATGGGTGTGCACATACATGCAGGAAGCCTTAACCACATCACAAAATAACATCACTCCTTTGACTCCAAGCAATTGAAGAGTAGGTTTCTATGTACAGACTGCACTGCTGCCAGACCAATGATTACACTTCATGTAAAAATATGGAAGAAACCAGAAAGTGGAGGGTCACGTTCTTCCCACCCCCTGTAATTACAATGTTCGGTGCAGCTTACAGGGCAGGGAGGGATACCCCCCTGTCTACGCTACAAATAGACCAGGCCTGTAATAAAAGAAGGCTCTGAAGCCAGTAGACCTGGGCAGTGGGGTGTTTATATAGCCATAATTAGGAGGTTTATTTAAATATTCTCCACCTTTCTGAAAGAAGCCCTCACACTGCAGCCTCAGAGAGCTGCACTGCTGTCCAGTCAAGCAATGTCCAAGTTAAATTCCTCAACTTTTTTCATAACATTATGCTTCTTTCTTCAACCACAGCTTGTCTGTGTCCAGTATTCATTAGATCTACAGTTTCCTAGTTTGAGCCTGTGAACTACTGATAGTAGTCCAGACTGAAGCCCAGCGTTGTATCTTGCTATGACAAAATGCACAATTGCTTTCAAATACAGCTTTTAAATGGCATTTCAAGCAACACCTTTGGCAGATCAGCAAACTCACTAAAGCAAATGCAAAATGGAAAGTTACTGTTACTCTTAAGAGCCTCCACAATACATAAGCTGTATGAAAGAGAGAAAAGGTGAGAGGGCTACAGTCACTGGAACCACTGACTATACAGCAAGGAGAAATAAGTACTCAGATAGATTTATTTCTGTGATTTAATGTACTACCAGTGCATATATCCACTTCAAACTTACTCACCTAATATCTTTTGACATTGTACCAGAACAAAAAGTATGTTTTCATAAGTATAAAAATATGAAAAGCAAAATTAACAAGGAAATTAATAAAACTTTATTAATACAAATTAATAAAACTGGTACTTTTGCAATGTTGCTGTTGGAAAATACAGCTTTGAGACGTCCAGGAAGGAATTTGATTTTTGCAGCATTGTGGTTCATTTTTGGTTCTTTCCTCTTGGAAAACCATCTTCAATTCCCCAAGAATAATCCAGGTAACCGCAGCAATTATTTTAATTGCTGGACAGCCCCAATTTCTGCAGTAGTATTGTTTAGCAGTAGTATTGAAATGCACTGAATCATTAATGTGACAAGGTAAAAAGCTGATGCATTACTGTTTTTGGATCATATGGATACCTTGAGTCATCAAAACACCCAGAGGAACATAATCTGGAACTGTGATTGGTCAAGGCAAACTGTAAAAAACACTGTAATTGGTTAGAGGGCTCATTTGCATATTCCAAAACTCAAGATGACAATAAAGATTAGCCTTAACATTAAAATGACACATGTACAATCCTTCTATTTGAAAAATATCTGTTCCAACAGTCAATACCTCTTCATAAGACTCTGTAAGACAGACCTTTTCCTAGTCCCCCACCACTCGCCCCCCTGCTCTGCACCTTTGGCACCCCCATGGCCCCCTGGATGATGGTGACTCACAAGTTTTGGGCTTGCTGAAGCTCTTGTTGGACTCGCAGTGCACAGTGACCCCATCATCCAGCAGCTTCAGTGTGCGCCTCCTCTGCCAGTGAGGAGAACGAACCTTCAGCATGGTAGAGCCCTGCAGCATCATCTTCACATCTTCATCATCCTGCACACCTACAGAGAGAGACAGAGAGAAAGGGACAGAGACAGAAATGGGGGATCTTTTATGAAAGTCATTTTTGAAAACAGGAACAGAACACTAAACCAGTGCACATATCAATCAGTGAGATTCTGAGAAGTTTGGCGTCTAGAGGCTTTTTGGTGTGTAAATGGCCTTAAAATTGGTCCCAAGCCTGAAAGACCACCCCCAGCTTACTAAAAGCTTGAAGAGACAGAGGGAACTGGGTTGGATTTTATGACTATCTATAAATGTAATTATGAAAACGTAGTTACGAATATGGCCAAAATATGATACTATAATTGTATTGCTATATACTGTACTGTGCAATTTGCCTAATAAAGTATTAAACACACACTGGCAAATCCTTGGTATGAGATAATAACACATTACATTTAGTTGATTGGTCTATATGTTCTCTGCACTTGTCTGAGGACAATTCTGAAGAAATTTCCCAACTTTCATTTTCAGTTCAATCTTTAGGGCACAAACTGATAACACACCAGAAATCCCACATTTGATAGTGCATAAAAGTATAAAAAAATAACTGCATGAAAAATGTTAGATGTTGATCTAAACAAACCCAAATAAACTAAAAATTAATATAGAACTAAAGCAAAATTCATTACTTAGGTCAGGACTGACCAAATGTAAGGATATCCAAAGTGTTTGTGGAGGACCAGAGGCCAAAAAGACAGTAACCATATATATATATACACACACCATTTGAAATGAATAAATTCAGGAAATATTTGCCAGTTCTTCCATTCTTATTCAATAACTGAATAGTTTTAGTAATAAAATGTAAAGTTATAAAATTAATGAAAACTCATTTTGTATATACGCTCACTGGCCACTTTATTAGGTACACCTTCCTAGTAAAAGATTGGATCCCCTTTTGCCTTCAGAACTGCCTTAATTCTTCATGGTGTACTTTCAACAAGGTGTTGGAAACATTCCTCAGAGATTTTGTTTATTTGTTTGAGTTACTGTTGCCTTTCTGTCATCTCCAACCAGTCTGCCCATTCTCCTCTGACCTCTCACATCAACAAGGCATTTTCGTCCACACAACTGCCGCTCAATGGATATTTTCTCCTTTTCGGACCATTCTCTGTAAACCCTAGAGATGGTTGTGAGTGAAAATCCCAATAGATCAGCAGTTTCTGAAATACTCCGACCAGCCCGTCTGGCACAAACATCCACGCCACGTTCAAAGTCACTTAAATCACCTTTCTTCCCCATTCTGATGCTCGGTGTGCTCTTCAGCAAGTTGTGTTGACCACCTCTACATGCCTTAATACATTGACATTTGCGGCCTCGTGATTGGCTGATTAGCTATTTGTTTTAACAAGCAACTGAACACCTAATAAAGTGGCTGGTGAGTGTGTATATATATATATATATATATATATATATATATATATATATATATATATATATATATAAAGACACACATACATAAATTCATGATGGACAAATCATTTTACCATAAAGGATGAAACAGTCACAGTCTCCTGAGCACAGAGCAATTAAGATTGACAGCATTCATCAGAGAAGACTGAAGTCTGCCTGTGCTGTTAAATTATTCAGTTAATAGCTTGAATCTGTGTCTTGGACTCTTGACCTGCAAAAAATGCACTTTGTAACATCAATACATTAAGCATGACCATTTCAAGCTTTCCCATTAAGATTCTGTCCACTGTCCGCTGTCTTTAGGTGTAGCCATAACACCGTGGCATGGTGGTGTTGTCTGGGACGATATTATTTGCTAAACACAAGTCAGTCAGAAAATATTTGGTCACTTTTAGCAAACAGAGGGAGGCACCTCCTACTTAACATTGTGGTGCTTATCTCCTGACTCGTTTTAGCTCCACAGCTTAAGGTCATCCAGCTTGAGCCTCTCAGAGAAACACAAGTCTGAGTTCTTTTCAAAGCTGACCTCCTATGTTTGCTGTTAATTAATCTAATGAATATAAACATATCTAATTAAGTAAAGTAGCTGCACTGTCACAAATCGAGACCACGTCTCTTTGGCCCTGCAGGCCTAATCATTTAAACACAAAGTAGAGGAGCTGGTTAGCATTAGCTTAGCTAGCATAATAACACCTCTGCTCAAAACAGAAGATATTCAATTCTGGCTAACTAAAGCACTGACACAAGTTTAGACGACAATAATTAAATCCTGAGGGACTGAAGTTGAGCAACTAGTGTTGAAGTTAAACCTGTTCTGCGGTATTTATCGTTAGCTTAACTTAACGTTAGCTTAGCAAGCAGGCTACAAATGGGAAAACGGTGCCACATACACACCAAAGTACAGGTCAGATTCTGACTAACTGCTACTCTGCTGAAACAAGTATTAACGACAAAGACTAATGTCTTAGTTAGCAGACCAAACAAAAAATGTT
Source organism: Pygocentrus nattereri (assembly GCF_015220715.1). NCBI lineage: Eukaryota > Metazoa > Chordata > Actinopteri > Characiformes > Serrasalmidae > Pygocentrus > Pygocentrus nattereri. Next base: position 16,333,473 of record NC_051223.1, read on the forward strand.
CATAAAACAACCAGAGTAAAAAAAAATTATTTAAACACAATAAAAACACTTTAATACATGTTAGGGATGCACCTCTATGAAAACTGCAAGCCAGTATTTTTCAAGTACATATGTATCCATACTGATACTGACACACAATCATTTATAAATGTGGAAATTGGATCTACCTGGATTAGCTTTAAAGAGAAATATGACATTTATGCCAAAATGCTAGATTACTAATAAGCATTATAATAAGTATTATAATGATTTAACATGATGTTTGAATGAAAACAATTCCTGTTATGGTTAAATGTATATTGAAAGTAGAACTGTTATATAACACAAAATAATATTATATACATATTCTGTAAATTGGTAGTTTTTCCCAGAATATCAGGCACCATCATCCAGAATTTTGAGGCTAACTGTATTATCATAACTCTCCTCAGACTAATCAATAAAATGACTGGCCTGACATTTACCTTCAACTCAGTAATAGTACAGCAATGCACTAATCAGTGAATGTAGCTGTAAATCCTATGATTGAACATGATTGAACAGAAGCTTTCATGGCCAGACGTGCAGTGTCTTTTGACCGCCACTGGTCCTGTTTCTACGCTCTCTAATGAAGTACATCTACAGCCACAAACAACATTGTCTGAAAAGGCATCAAGTATCTTTTTAATCTCACTGTAATTTGATACCAACAAGTTCCCTCATGGGGTTATTACAGGTTTCATACTTAACCAAAATAGTGCAGTATTTAAAACTTCTACAATTCTGTAATCACTTTATTTAAAATGTGCCCAGTAATGCAGGACAGCTTTACTCTATCATCTTCTTTCTCTATCTCGCTCCCCCTTTGTCTGGCTCTCTCTCTCTCTCTAAACTGAATAAATCTCTTCAGCTCTTCAGGTTTACATAAAATCGCTTATTCATTAGAGACATGAAAGTACTTTTCTTTTATCTTTACTAATAAAATAGTAAAGACTGGATTGTGGCACTGGCGGTTATGTAACACAGATGTGGTCTTTAAATACAAATAAATCCTAATGTACTACTATGCTATAAACTACACTATAATCTTATATATTGTAATCTACATTTTAATTTAACCTTCCTCATGCTCAGTTCTGCTCATGGGAGTTATTACAGCAAGCCGGGAGCCCATAACCAGATTCTCTGTATTCAACAAGCCCATCATTGCTGTTGGAACAAAACCTCTATTTTTTTTGGTTTTTTGTTTGTTTAGTTTTTTTTAAGTGCCATCTGCTCTTTGTGTGCTTTTCAATATGTTAAAACATAAGTGGACGAAAAAAAGAAACGATCCAAATATTGCTTTATTAACTACAATCCACAGTTAAAGGGGAAGTCCACTGACTTTTCAAAAAACCTGTTACTAAATCATTAAGAGGTAAACAAAGTCATTCAGGGTGGTTTGGTATAAAAGGCTCCATTCTAGAGAAACTTACCATGTCAGGACTGTTCACAGTGGTGGTGAGAGGAACCAGATGTCAGAAGCGGTTGATGGCTCTGAAAGCCAACTTGCACATAATTTTGAGATTAAGCTTTTACCCTAAAATGTATATTTTTAAACAAACTAATGGGGGAGGGGTACATGCAAGGTGTTCTAAGGTAAAAGTCCTCAAAGAAATTCCTTTAGATTCACCACTATTTTGCCATCATCAACATTATAGTAACTCAAAAGACGTATAGGTTCACTGGTCATTCGGATAGTAAATACAAATACTGTATTTGTGTTGTAGACATTGCAACCCCTGGCTACAGTCACCATCACTGTAAAGAAAGGTTTCAGAGATAGAAGGTTTTATTCCAGCAGCAGCGTTACGCTCCACATGTTTACACAGTGGCAGTGAAAAAAAATCACACTAACTGATATTATATTATTTTACAATTACAGATGAGGTAAAACAGGCTATAATATCTCACCTTTTTAAGGGCGGACTACCTTACAATACAGCTGAGGTGCAGTAATAATAATAATATTAATAATAATAGTAATAATTATTAAACCAATCATCTGTCAATGGTTAAAACTAGGCATCTGTTATTTTCTGTATTGTAGCTTATTGCACTGCATTTTTTTCTCAGCCAAACCAACCTGCGTACAGCCGAGTTGGATTTAGTTCAAGATCAATGAAATACAGAAAAATCGAATTGAATATTGAACTTCTAATCGAAAATCGAATCAAACCTCAAAACGTGTGTGTGTCGTTACACCCCTAATAACGGTCACTCATATTCCAATCATTATACTACCACTAACACCACTACTGATAACAGTAATACGTGGTAATCAGAACAGTCACTTCACCCATTACACCGAGAGCCATGTGCAGCTGCCTGGACGTTAGATTTACCTAAATTAACCAGGGGGTCGTCTGTCTTGTGTTGGGACATCCCAGCTCCGTTCTTCTTCTTTTCTGCAGGTTTGCTCTTCTTTTCACTGCCCAGCATCTTCGAGCGCTTTTCCTCCTCGTCTTTCTCTCTGTAGGAAATCTCCTCATAAACGCGTCGAGACTGAGAGCAGCACTGATTTTTTCCTCTTTGGCCACTGCTGGTAATTTATCTGGACTGAGGGAGGGCCAGGGCCTGCTCACAGCTCAGCACGGCAGCAGGAGGAGCTGAGAGGAAGCCGATTAGGCACACGAGCGAAGGATACCGCCTCTTTCGCTCCCTCTCTTTGTTTACGATCCTCACCAGCTCTGCTCTCTGAGCTTTAGCTGAAACAGAGCGCCTCAGTCAGTGATGCTGCTGCTGCTGTATCCGGGCTACAGCCCCCGTCCCCCATTCTCTTTCCCTCAGCCCCCCACATCAGCGGATAAACCCAGTCATATCTTGGCTGCTTCAAACGTGCTGGGTGACCTATTTTATACAGTATTCTGTTGGTCGCCTTACAGCGAAGAAAACAGCTGTTCAGAAATGTAAGGAATAAAAACAGAAACTCAAACCTGATTTGATTCTTATCTGTGAATTTATTAAAACTCTACGGCAGGATCGGCTTTGCTCAGTCAAAGCACAGCGCTGTAGAAAGCAGCTTCATACAGGGACGACTTAAAGATATGTTACAATGCTTCATCTTCATCATAGCGCTCTGTATATAAAAAACAACAAATACACGGAAATGTGCTTCAGAAAACACTTCACAGGCACACACTGATAAAATACATCGAGACGGTGATACATTCCGTGAAATCATGAATTCAGTGTTTATTAGTGGAATTTGGCCTTTCATCTAATTTTAAATGTCAATAGGCTCCACTAGCAGTGCTAACATGGCACCAACATACAATGCATGCTAAAATCCAAGTATATATGATGTGTATAATAAAGGGAGTTTAACCCTCGTCGGTGTCGAACTGTACATGTTTTCCTTCTCTCATGATCCACTTCATCACGTAAAAACTAAACTCCGAAACTACACTCGCGGTAGTTTATGTCAGAAATGTAAGCAGTAGTGCTAGTCCATCTGTTTCTCTGATACTTAGTTTTTACCCTGTTCTTCAGTGGTCAGGACCCCCATGGGCCCTCACAGAACAGGTACTGTTTGGGTGGTGGATCATTCTCAGCACTGCAGTAACTGATGTGGTGGTCATGGTGAAATAAGGTCATAGCGTTATGCCTGATCGGTGTACATTTCTCTCCAGGGTAGCTTTGCTTTGTAGCTCAGCTTCTTCCAGTGTGAAGTAATTAGCTCGTAAAGCTATGCTTTCAAAGTAGCTTCCCAAACGCTTGTATCCATCAACCACATTTGGGTTTGAAAAAAAAATCCAGACTATACAAAACCCCAAGGCCGGAGTGGGACTTGTTTTCAGAACGGGATTTAAATGATGCAGACCAGCCACCACCTTTAACTCTGACCGTTTCTCCTGCTGCAGCACTTACGTCACCTTCACGCAACATAACTTCTATTAAGATGTTTCCATCTTTCACTTGTATCTCTTATGTATTATTCATATGCTATATTGAGATGAACGGGGTGGCTAGGTAGTGATAAAATAAAAACCGACAAGAAATGCGTCTTAAATGTGACACAATCACGACCATGGATACAGCCACCTAGGCGCCGCGTTGTCTGTTCTCCGAGGCGATACGTCTGCACGTCCGCCATGTTGGACCGGTCAAGATCCGCTTGTGAATTTACTTGAGCGATGATGAGCTCTAAGGATTAAATCGGCCACGACTTCCTTAATACTCAACAAATTTACTAAATTATCCTCAAACATAGATTAATCTAGGTTGCACAGACTGCTCTCAGTAGCGTTTACCTCTTTAATAACGGGTTGAACTAATTTAGCTGGGCCAGCAGAAAAGTATTCAGTCTGCACCTGACGTTAAAAATCAAGTTTAAACAGGAGCAACAATTCAATTGACCATCACTGTAAATAAATAACTACTACAAGATTCCCTGGATAGACCTAAATTAAATTTTATTTAATATTTTAATATTAAAGCTTAATAATACGCATATTAAATGAACAAAGAAAAACAAACATCAACAGGTTCTCTATGCCTCACACGGCCAAATCTGTACAGAAACACCACACAAACATGAGCGCGGGTCGCTGCGTTCCCGCCGTTGTATAATCCTATCCCACTTTCTCAGCGCTATATTCTTGAAATGGTATCGAAATACTATCGTTACGGACGGCATGTTTCTTAAACTCTGCGATGGACTGGCGACCTGTCCAGGGTGTATCGTGCCTTCCGCCCGAAGACTGCTGGGATAGGCTCCAGTACCCCCCGCGACCCTGACGGAGAAGCGGCTTAGAAAATTGATGGATGGATGGATGTTTCTTAAACTGACCCTCTGCATGAACCGAATGCAGTTCTGAGGCGCCTTTGACGGGCCTGACCGGACCCATCGCGGTATCTAGGTAACCAGCTGTATCGGTGATCGACAGTCAGTGTACTACAAACGATGCTAACGTTAGCCAACTAGCTAAGTAACTTAAGCTTTATTAATTTTCATTTAAATTAAGTAAATTAAGTAATTAATTTAAATTAAGTAATTTACTTAAGCTAAGTAAATGTAATCAACATTTCTCACCGCCCATCTGTTCAGAGTTTTCCGCATCCTCCTTAATTAACCACGTCGTCGCGCTTATTTGATGATCTTTCGAGGCTGCTGTGAGCTTCCTGCCGGATTTACCGCTATAGTCTGATATTATAACGTCGCCTGTTCGCGTTAGCCACCGAACAGGCGCCGGGCTGTCAGAGCATCGTTTAAGGTGAAACGGGAAATAAGAATAAGAAGCTAATTCAGCTTCATCTTATTTATATCCACGGTGCGAGTTACAAACAGCAAAATGGGGCTAGACAACCTGAGGTGGGGGTGGGGCACTGATTTCGTCCCTAAATTTCTACATAAACACACTTGGGTGTAACGTTTTCAGCAGTTCGGCGTTCGCCATTTTTAAGTCTCGCGCTGTGTGTCGTAAGAGCGAGGGCAGCTTCTCATTGGTCGTGAGTCACCGCGTTTTCTGTCCGGGTTCTGGAACTTAACGTCTCCCAGGACAGAACTGCAGTTCATGAGTTTAACCACCAGGTGTCATTCATTTGCACTGGTTTTAAAAGCCTCGATCAACGAATCCATTTAAATACAGTTTTAAGGAAAATCTCACTGATTCAGAAAGCTTCGGTTTTGCTATCAGCAGTATCTGTGCATGCTTCCTGGATTTACCAGCAGCTCAGCCAGAGGGAATGCGTTTCCTACCGTATAATGCACCTCATTTGTTCCCGGTCAAAAACCTAGCACTGGGGGTTGATGGGAGTTGTAGTTTTCAGTTCGCTGATACCAGTAAATGTCATGGACACTTATTTTTAATAAGTTTGTCAACTCAATTAAGGTTTTTGTAAAGCGTTTTTTTAAGTTGACCTTATTTTAGTCTGAGCACTATTTGTGTCTGTTGTCTTTTTGCGTCTTTGTATCTTAAAGTCATTTATTTATTGATGTCACTGTGCACTAGTGCTGCTTATTCCGAATCATTTGAAACATTCAAACAAAAAGAATCAATTGTCCTGAAGTTTCAAATAAATTTTTACCGAATGTCAGCTGTCCTGAAAAATAACATTGAAAGTGAATTAAAGGTTTTTTGGAGACAAGGTTTTGTCCTGATGGTGATGATTTGTTGCAAATAAAGAACAAACCTTGTCAAAAATGCAGAATGAGTCCATAATGGATCAGAAGGTGACAATGATTTCAAAACCCACTGGAAAGACACCAACTACAGAACTCTATTAAATAGGACACATATTTCACTGATTAACCTGACGAGGTGCACACATTCATAAAGACATTATAAAGGAGGAGACAGGTCACCTGTTGGAAAATGAATGGGAGCTCACAACACTAAACGTCATCTGTTTATGAAGAAATCCCACCCTTCAGCAAAATGAAACAGCTTGATGGTTATGCTACAAGCCGGGAAAGTCCCCCTCTACAGTTCAGATCAGCATGATCACACAAAGAAACAACCGTATAGGTCGATTACTGCAATTCAAATAAACAACCTTATTGAACATTTGTTGTGTGTAGCGCCCCCAGTGGCGTATGGAAGAATTGACAATTTCAGCAAAGTAATACGACCGACACACCTCACGTGAAATACAGTATACGGTAAGAAAGACGACCGATGCACTCCACAGACTGCTAACAATGGCGTTTAATTAAACACAGCAAGTAACCAAACACTACAAAACTACAAAACTTCAGCGTTAGACTTACAGTAACTAGTATTTCATAGGTTACAGCAGGATTAAGTGTAAAGGCCTCAAATGCATTTATCTGCTGGTAACTGAGCTAACATTAGCTAGCTAGCTACCTAGTGCGAGGCTGAGGTTTAGACCTTTTCCGTTCCACCTTAAGTGGCACAGCAGTTACATGGCGGTGTATGGGACTGCAGAATGTAACTGCTGTAGTATTTAAGGTGGAATGGAAAATTCGAATACAAGGCCATCTTCAGCGTTGTCTTGGTAGGTTAAATAGCTGGCAGGTAAAATAAAAAAGGATCTCTTCAACTTTTCTGTACATCAAACATTAATATTGGAAATCTCAAAATGTGAGTAACGCAGGGGTTTTATGTTTATATTTTAGTGTTTCAGGGTCAGCCATTCTTAAAGCAATATCACAGACATTCGCATATCGCAATATCCTCGCATATTATTAGCATCCAGATTTTTCAGAACACAATATATCCATAAATGTAATAATATGGAACATTCCTACAAAATAAAAAAAGGGTTTATGTACATTAGTAAAAAACACCTATTAATATACTTTATAAAGACAACAAACATTTTAGCACATGCCAGTTCCAGTGCTAAAATGTTTGTTGTCTTTATAAAGTATATTAATAGGTGTTTTTTACTAATGTACATAAACCCTTTTTTTATTTTGTAGGAATGTTCCAGAGATGCCTACCCAAAAGCAATGCTTTAATTGTCATGCATTGATAGGAGTGGCAAGTAAAATTTGCAAACTTTGTAAATCAGCCTTTTAAAACAAATTAGAAGAAGCAAAAAAGAAATTTTCAAGTGAGTAGAAAAACAAACAACTGAAAAACAAAAGCCTGAATAAGCTGTATGATTCAACTAATTTGCTGGTAAGTGTTTTAATGCCATATTAATACAATTTTGAATCATATATTTAAATGTGTTGATTTATTCTTGTTAGCTTCTTACAAGAGTAGTATCTTTCTCTGAGGTGCTAGTTTTGAAGAGCATTAGAACATTTATTTGTAGTCTTTCTTTCATTTAGACAAAATATTTCTGTGAATATGATACAGTGAGCTCCATTCATGTTGGTTTCATTAATATGTAACCTCTCTGTACTGTATGTAGAAAAGCAGCCACATACACTATATTGCCAAACGTATTTGGTTGTCTGGCTTCACACACATATGAACTTGAGTGAGAGCCCACTCTTAATCCATAGGGTTTAATATGATGTCAGCCCACCATGTGCAGCTATAACAGCTTCAACTCTTCTGGGAAAGCTTTCCAAAAAGTTTAGGAGTGTGTTTATGGAAATTTTGGACCATTCTTCCAGAGGCGCATTTGTGAGGTCAGACACTGATGTTGGACGAGAAAGTGTGGCTCGCAGTCTCTGCTCTAATTCATCCCAAAGGTGTTCTATCGGCTTGAGGTTAGGACTCTGTGCAAGCCAGTCAAGTTCTTCCACACCAAACTTGCTCATCCATGTCTTTATGGATCTTGCTTTGCGCACTGGTGCACAGTCATGTTGGAACAGGAAGGGGCCGCCCCCAAACTGTTCCCACAAAGTTGGGAGCATGAAATTGTCCAAATTCTCTTTGTCTCCTGAGGCATTAGGAGTTCCTTTCACTGTAACTAAGGAGCTGAGCCCAACTCCTGAAAAACAACCCCACACCATAATCCCCCCTCCACCAAACTATACACTTGGCACAATGCAGTCAGACAAGTACCTTTCTCCTGGCAACCGCCAAGCCCAGACTCGCCATCGGATTGCCAGATGGAGAAGCATGATTGGTCACTCCAGAGAACATGTTTCCACTGCTCTAGAGTCCAGTGGTGGCACTTTAGACCACTGCATTCAGGGCTTTGCATTGCACTTGGTGGTGTAAGGCTTGGATGCAGCTGCTCAGCCATGGAAACCCATTCCATGAAGCTCTCTATACACTGTTCTTGAGCTAATCTGAGGGCCACATGAAGTTTGGAGGTCTGTAGCGATTGACTCTGCAGAAAGTTGGCGACCTCTCTGCGCTATGCCCCTCAGCATCCGCTGACACCACTCGGTCATTTTATGTGACCTACCACTTCATGGCTGAGTTGCTGTCATTCCCAATCGCTTCCACTTTGTTATAATACCACTGACAGTTGACTGTGGAATATTTAGTAGCAAGGAACTTCACAACTGGACTTGTTGCACAGGTGGCATCCTATCACGGTACCATGCTGGAATTCACTGAGCTCCTGAGAGCGACCCATTCTTTTACAAATGTTTGTAGAAGCAGTCTGCATGCCTAGGAAGTGACTGGAACACCCGAATTCAATAATTTGGATGGGTGAGTGAATACGTTTGGCAATATAGTCTATATCACCTCGCATAGGCTTCCACAGGACCCAGAACAACATCCAATTTCAAAGGACCAAGACTTTGTAGTAGTCAAGCTCAAGACAAAGCCAAAACCAGATTAAGAGTTATAGTCTTAGTCAAACTTTGCACTGTAACATCTGGACATAAATGGTGAATTTATTCTCTGTTCCTTCAGAATAATCACCTAAAGTCAACTGACCATAAACCAAACAACATACACCCATTTTTATTATTAAGTGAAAACAGTAATAACATTCTGATCTGCCCTCTGAGGGTGTTTGATAAATACATGGTACAATGTGAATTCACACACTCCTCCAACGACATACAACAATAAGAAATGTTATTTACACAGCTGGAGAGAAATTATATTTGACATTACAGTACACGAATGCTTTACAGAGGGTATTTATTTCCGACAGGCTGCAGGACAGATTCCCTTATGTCATATAACATGCTGATTAAATCAGTTGATAAAAGGCAGTCTGACAGTTCATAATAGACATTATCATCTGACTTGTAACAGTGCAAAGATGCCATCGTTTCCTTTTTTTCACCAATGTCTTTTTTTAATATCCAGAAAAAGTGCCTCTTAAGACCAACACAGTTAGACCTTTTGAAACACAGCATGGCAATGTGATGCACGACACACAGTATGATTTCTATTGTCAAAGAAAGTTTTGATCATTTTTAAAATAGATCCAAAATAAATGCCACTATAGACTGTACAAGTTATAAAAATAAACAGAGGAGTATTTGAAAGAAAAACACATAAGAAAAATAAAAGTAAAACATCATACTTATGTGTGGCTTCATCCTGGTATATAGAGTGATATGTAGCACAATGTTGGTAAAAGTGTAAACTGGATTTTATTTCTGTGTAAACAGGGCCTGAGCTACACAATAAAACCTTCAGCAGTTACCAAACCTTAATTACTTTACAGATTCATAATACACGGCCAAAAGTTTGACAAAACATTTTTCAGAATTTCTTTACAGTGTGTTCATATGATGAATTCCTGACAGTGTGATTGAAAATATACTTTAAACACAGTAGTATGCAAACATTGAAGATACTTAAGACCTGTTAGATTAAAATGTATTAGATTTACAATGTATTAGTCTAACAAAATGGAATTTCCCAGTTAGCTATATAATCCAAAAGGTGTTCTTTTATAACTGTTATATCTTTTTTTGACACCAGACACAAGTGTAATATGCAGCATGAATTTATTTTGTACATATCTCTAGCAGCATTTTGGCTAAACAACTAGAACCTTGACACTGGAATTTTTGAGCAGCACAGGAAGAAAGTCTAAAATAGTTGATATGATAATTATTAGTTTAAGATACATTTGAAATATGATGGATTCCCATTAAAAAATATAGTCAGTCTACTGTATTGCTTCAGAATTTTAAAATACACCTTATATTATTATATTACTAAAATTTTGACCTGTTTTACGTTTCTTCATACAAGCATGCAAAACCCCCTGACGCATGCTAGAGCCAGAAAAAGTCTTTGGTTTTACTGAGTTAAAACGGCTAAGCTATGTTCTGTTGTGAATATTCTCTGAAGTTTGTCATATTTGGTCTCTCACTGGATTATTTCACTGCGTGATCATTAAAGACAGAACAAGGACCTGCATATTACTCAGTATAAGGTATAATTACAGTACATTAGTGGCAACAACTGTAACCCTTTCATATATCCAGAAGCATTATGGCTGTACTTTTTTTGTTCTGCTGGATTTGGTTTATGCTGCACGCTCAGAGCTGCTGTAATTAGGTGTGACCTTCACATGAATGAAGAGGCTGGCAGGAGAGAGACTGGAACCGTCAGCCTTCAGTAGCCGCACGTGCCTGTAAACTGCAGAACAGAAACACAATCAGTGCAGTCACAGTAAAGGAGGCTGGTATGTGCTGGTAGACTCCAGCTTTAGTGTGACCAGAGCATTAGTGGGACCAAATGGAGGAGACATGAATAACTGCTGTCAGCTAACATCCAGAGCTGTACAATCCAGCTCTAAAGGGTTCAGTATGACAACAAAGTTTTAAAAAACAAGCTTTCACTTTTGTATGAATTTCCCAATAGATTCTGGCTGCAGACATGCACTCTCAGCCAGATGTTCTCTCAGCCCCAGTGATTTCACATGCACACTGGCACAATGACAGAAAAAGCCCAACGGCACAGTAACCTTTGCTAGTGAACCCATTAAAAGTGTCTGTTGGTTCCTGGTGGTTTTCAGTAGTTCTGTGTTTTCCTGATGTTTCCTGATGGGAGTAAATCCAACATTATGTCTTATCGTTGTGGTAATTTTATTTTGAAAGTTTCCATATTTAATTACCTTATTATTGGTATGGTAATATTCAGTGTAACTCTTGTTGCCCAGCAGTACGTTTTTCCACATAAAACTGACAAAAGCACGTTTCATATCACTGACGTCATTCCAACAGCGTCTGACGATCAGAGCAACGAGCATATGGGATTCATTAAGCTATTCAACAAAGCTAAAGTTATCATCTTATTTAAATTTCCTCTTACACCTTAAATGGTGTAGCAGTTACTTTTACATGCTTGTACAGGTCCCAGAAGGTAAATATATCTCTATTTTAGTTGGAACCAAATATTTTAACAAAAAGCTGCTGAATACAAAGCCAGTTACAGTTTTGTAGAAATTCATACATGAATAAACATCTAGCACTATTTATATTTGGAGCTAGTGTTAGAAAGTAATATTGACTGTATAATGCTTTATCTATATATTCTTCAGTTATGTTTTCACCCCTTTGTACAATAAAACAATGTCAATTTTAATATTTTAATTTGATGATTAAAAATAATTATTATGTAAATATAAGGGGTTACTATTATGTAAAAGTAAGGGGACATCCAAATAATCAATAAACAATAAAAAATAATACACCATTAAACTACAAAAATAGATCTACTTAAGACCTTAAATGTATATAAATACACTGTGCACTATACACACTTTGATATATACTGAGATTATCAGAAAATTTTATTATATCATGATATACATTTTTGGCCATTCTGCCCACTCTTACTGCCTACATTAACAAAGAGACGCAAACCTGTACACATGCTGGTGAAAGGCAGTGTAAACTGGCCCAGGAAATCATTCCTGGAAGTGTGATTGTGGTCCACCACCACAAAGCAAACCAGGACCAGCTCAGGTGCATGCAACAGAAACTCTATGGTGCAGTCCCACCTGGGGCTAAAGCCTCGGTGAAAACACAAAGGACAAAACTCACATACACCCAATGGAAAAACAAGTAGAGTACAGGAGAGAGAGAAAATTAAAACAGTGTAATGTAATCATTATGGTATTATACTGTGATATTCTACCAAACTGCTTCAACATCAACAAATGTTGGACTTTTAACTGACTTTTTGCTTTATGTCACCCTAAATTATGCTAATTTTATTGAAACAAAGAACTGAAGATTCTATTTTGTTTCAGTAGTGGCAATGTTAGCTATTTTTGAGCAGAACTGCTAGCCAGTACATGACAGTTATAGACAGAGAAAATCATATTTTTTCATTAAAATTAAAAAAATAATAATTAATTGCAAAAAAATGTGTTTCAGTACTCAATAGTCATTAAGGTTTCACACTGATTTTCAGAATCTGGAAGACATTTATTTCTAAACAAAGGGATCTAACGGCTCACCATGTGGCCATGAGGGACAAAGACACAGTCTCAATTCCTGCTCTAAAATGCAGGGTTGTGGCTAAAATAAGACGCTGGGTTTAAATAGATCATAACAATTCTTGTACATATTCTAAATATCTTAAAGTCCTAAATACCTGAATGTAAATATCTAGATATCCCTTTTATTTGGTGAATTTTGCTACTTTAAGCTGCACCCACTTCTTACAGAAGCATTCAATTACACATACACCAGTTGTATAATTTCCACAGAAAAAACACTGCTTATGAGCAGCTGCACACCAGCCTAAAGCACCATAGCCCCCAGCATCGGGCTGTGGATTATTGGAACTGTGTTCTTTGGAGTGATGGAGCTCCATCCAACACCTCTGGGATGAGCTGGAGTGGCATTTGGACCCAGAACTAATCATCCAACATCAATACCTGAACGCTCTCAAGGCTGAATGCAATCGAATCCTCATAGCAAATTTCCAACATCTAGTGTAAAGTCTTCCAAATGAGTAGAGGCTGTTACTGCTAACTCTCTTGATTTTAGAAGAAACACTGAATGAGCAGGTATCTATGAACTTTTGAACATATAGTGCAGATATTGTTTGAGGCTTGTAAAGGTCGGCTGACATACCATTATTGTCGATTCGGTGTGTCTTTTTCTTGTTGTTGTCTATGGGAGCCCCATGGGTCTCCACCCACACCATAGGATCTACAATGGATTTCAGTTTCTCTGTGCCTGGCAGCTGCTGGCCTGAGATGACCTGGAACACAACAAACAGTATTAAAGTCACTACAAACTGGTCTTTAAGATGTTTGGCAAAAGTACATTGCTTCAACTTTTCTTGTTTATATTCTAACTTGTAGGCTGCTTTGTTGTTTTGCTTTAGCCTCGAACTGTCCTTCCCCTTGTTACTGAACACAGTTTGAGTTATTGGAGCCAACCAGGCTTGAGCTGCCTCAGATATCACTTCAGTGACAAGACATAATTCTGTCAGGTCATTCTGGGTGGGTCACAACATCTTTGTGAGAGGAACATTCCCAAGGGCATGATTCACCTCTGCATGATTCACCTCTGCCTGAGTAAATGTTTATTCCAGAATAAGTGACTTTTAACTGACTTGGTCTTTTTGCTTTAAGTCACCCTAAATTATGTTAATATTATTGAAACAAAGGATTCACCTCTGCATGATTCACCCCTGCATGAGTAAATGGTTATTCCAAAATAAGAGAGACCAGTCAATTTGCAGGCTAGGCCATCACAGTGGAATTGATAGTTTGGCAAAAAATGTACTATACACAATTCCTCCTACTCAAAATGTAGTCAGTCAGCCAAGACATGTTTGATATTTTACATCTGCTTATTTTGTGTTGCACTGGAGCGTCAAGGCTAATCTAGTTAACAAATAGTTTCTGTGATTAGGTAACCAGAACATGTGGGGACAACCATTAGAACCTTTGGGATAAATGTGGGTGCGAAGAAAAGTCAACGCAAGTTAATTTATATAGCACCTTTCATACACTGCAGTCATTCAAACTGCTTAACAAATGATACAATACAAAAATAATTTTAGTTATAACTTAAAAAGTAATGCAAAGGAAAGTGAAAATTCTAATTAAAATTTTGAACACATTTGTTAGGGTGTATCAAATGTTTGGAGAAACGCAAATCTGTACAAGGTGTTCAAACAGATTCCTCCATCACTTTTATTGATGGTGGTGTTATGATGGGCAGCCAGTTAGCCTAGCCAAGTGGCCGCTACCAATGATCACCCCTTTATTCACAGGAGCTGTTAGAATGTGTCTGTTTTGAGTGGCATACGCTGTTTCTGTGTGGCCACTGGTGGGTGCCACTAACCAAGCAACGTGAGAGGCAAGTGCCACTTGTTACCACTTACTGACGACAGGTCCTATTCACTAAGCACGTGCCAGTATGCACCATTTTCGGACAGCGGAGTGGCCAGATGCCAATCAAGGACTGAGCTCCTCTCTTTTAGAGGCGGCATACCTTTGTTAACAGCAGATTTTGCTGCAACCCAGCACTTATAGTGTACCGATTTGTCCCCAGGCATCTCATTATACTGTGAGACTAGCTAACAATAATGGAAACCTATAATGCTTCAGGTAGCACTGTACAAACTGCATGTCTAAGTCATCACATACTCATTTCAACCCACATCGAACTGTTGAGTAATCTACAAATATGCTTTAATGACACTGAATGGCATGCTAGTGTCTAGTTAGTACATTGTAGAGATTACTTAACAGCCTACACTGTTTGACGCAAATATCTATAACTGGTGTTAAGACTTGTTAGCTACATTAGCCTTGTAGCTCCAGTGCAAATGTAAAAAAGCAAACTCTAGACATGTCTTGGCTGTTTGACTATATGTGGGAAAAGGGGAATAATGTAAATTTGATTTGTCGTTAGACTATCACTTTAATCACTCTAAGAGTTGAGATGCACTAACCTTAATGGTGAGGAGAGTGGGGTTGTGTCCTGGTCCTCCACCTGTGTCCGGCTGGCACAGGAAGCTGGGCTTTAATACATAACCACAGTGACCGTTGGGTAAGAAACATCCCCGATTTAGATCCATCTGTTCCCCGTCAGTCTGGAAGTTCAGAGCCACAGGAGACAATGAGTACAATGCAGTGATTTAGCTGGAATGCCATTTCTACACTTCTCTATATTTGAATGCTTCTTTCAAATTCAAGTGAACTGAAGTTTACCAATCTGGCAACCGACATTCCACATGTCCTGAGGGTTGTAGTTGGATGATTGCAGGCGTTGACCAGATGGGTAGGTCCTGCTCAGATGCTGACTGTTATGCTGTAAAAATGATGTCCCTGTAAACAAAAGAGGATCTAATGAAAATGCATGCAGTGCTCAATAATGTGCATGCTGAGGTGTGTCTTTCAGAAGTTTGCATCTCTCAAAGAAAAGCAGTTTTTCTCTTAACAAAAGAGTTTTCTCTTACCTCTAATGCTTGGTGTCCAGAGTTGGCTACTTTAGTTTTAAAATGGAGCTTTGAAGCTAATCTACTTCACAATTAATGACAGCTTATACATCAACTATTAGCATCAAGCAAACCTTTTGCGAAAGTCATCACATGCTTGGCCCAAACTAAACTGAGTTGTTAAGTAATCTCAAATAGACTTTCTGCCACTGTATGACAATACTGTAAGCTGTAAAATGGAGAAAGCTAAAGCTTGAAGGTGGCTGCTACCACTGTTTTAAGCTTTGCACCATCCATTTGCTCATTATTATAGAAACCACATAAGCAAGTCTACTTGAGAATACATAACAAGTCAACACAGTTTGAGGCAAGTGTATAATGATTCATGTGTGCAGTTTGCACAATGCTAATTGGTGGAATATAAGCTTCCATGTTACTGGTTAAATACTGGTTACTAACATTAGCCTCATAGTTCAAGGCAAAACTAAGGGGCTTTTTATGGCGTCAGATTAATGTCAAAACTACGGGGCGCAAAACCACGTGAGGGCGGGCATGTGGGTGGTTTTGACAGTTTGGGATTAATAATACTGTTCATGGAATGCTTACATATTTGCAGCCACTCTTAAGTATATACAACCCCCTTGAAAGACATTATTTTCTCTATTTTAAGATACTTACATGTATTGTCCTAATCAGTATTTTCTCTAGATTACAATATTTCAAAGAGTATTACTGTGCACAACTGTACAATTGAAAAAATGGTTTTGTAGTAATACTGGAAATGGTGATGACTGTCAAGGTAGTTGAATACTTTTGTGGCAGATCAACATGATAGGCAAGTGCATTACAGAGATACAATTCCTACCTACATGTAAATTCCATGTAATCCAAATCCAAAGGTACTCTTTTGAGCCCCGGTTCCAATTTAGAGAGCAGCCCCAAGAGCACCCGTCTTCTCAGAGTGTCCTGTAAAGACAGAGAGTGAAGAGTCTGAAAGATGTTTAATGCCTCTTACAGCTCCCTCACAAAGTTTTTACATGACATGGTTATAAATACACAGCCTAATGCCTGAGATGTTTTCAGATAGTTGTGTGATAAAGTTTTGGCCTAAAACTTATTTTTTCAGATTTATGACTACCATCATCAATATTGCACATAGAATTCTGAAGACATAGGTTAACTGGTGATTTTGAAGGGTAAATAAGTAAATAAAAAGGCTGAAAGAATTTCAAAGAATTTCCTAAGTATTTCCAAAAGACCACTGTCAGCAATACATGGTTAATGGAAAATGTGGCTTTATTTTTGGCAATGATTAATAACAAAACTGCTCATTGTTTTGACAACTATCAAAAGGTCAGACATTTAGACACAATCACATATCAAAATACTGTTTGTTTTATCTCTCAACTGTCCTGGCCACTGTTAAGTGATGTTACTGTTAACTACCCCTGGCTAGCTGGCTCAAGCCAAACAGTTGTAGTGTAGCTTGATACTTTAGGAGACAAATCAACTACACCAGGGATGTCCAATCTCATCCGCAAAGGGCCCGTGGCTGCAGGTTTTCGTTGCAACAAAGCAGGAGCACACATGCTCAGTTGTCTGAAGACTGAGGGTGACTGATTCAAAGGCTGACTGATTAAGAGTGGAGTCAGGTGTGTTCTGCTGGAGTGAAACGAAAACCTGCACCCATACCGGCCCTTTGTGGACAAGACTGGACACCCCTGAACTTTTTTTGGATTGTGCGGTCAGCCACACCCCCACTTCTCTGTCTGGCAATCTGATGGATGAGTCTGGTTTGCCAGTTGCCAGGAGAACAGTACTTGTCTGACTGCACTGTGCCAAATGTAAAGTTTGGTGGAGGGGGATTATGGTGTGGGGTTGTTTTTCAGGAGTTGGGCTCGGCCCCTTAGTTTCAGTGAAAGGAACTCTTAATGCTTCAGCAGACCAAGAGATTTTGGACAATTTCATACTCCCAACTTTGTGTGAACAGTTTGGGGACGGCCCCTTCCTGTTCCAACATGACTGTGCACCAGTGCACAAAGCAAGGTCCATTAAGACATTGATGGGCGGGTTTGGTGTGAAAGAACTTGACTAGCCTGCACAGAGTCCTGCCCTCAACCCCATAGAATACCTTTGGGATTAATTAAAGCAGAGATTGCGAGCCTGGACTTCAATGTCTGACACATGCGCTTCTAGAAGGATGGTCAAAAATTCCCGTAAACACATTCCTAAACCTTGTGGAAAGCCTTCCCACAAGAGTTGAAGCTGTTATAGCTGCAAAGTGTGGGCCATCATCATATTAAACCCTATGGATTAAGAATGGGATGTCAATCAAGTTCATATGTGTGAAGGCAGATGAGCAAATACTTTTGGCAATACAGTGTGTTTGTTAATTTGTTAATAAGTTTCTACTATTTTATACATTTGGCCTATATATAATTTACATTTTACTCTGTGCTTTAAAGGAGAATTCCGATTATTAATTTTTTTGTGTGTGTAATTGAGATGTAAACAAAGTTATTTTAGAAGTAAAATAATGCATTTTAGAGACACTTTCTCAGATTTCTTTAAAGTGGGGGACAATACCAGGGTCACAATGTCTGTAACAGAAATATGGCCATCTTTAATATGGCCAAATTTATTATTATTTTTTTTTTTCATTTTATTTACTGTTTTGCAAAATCACCAGTGAATCAACATGTCTGCTGAGTTTTTATGTATAATGTTGATAACGCTAAAACAGCACAGCAGCAGAACACGCACAGAGATTCATCATTTCACTATTATAAAGACAGACAAAATAAGACAATATGGCAGAATGATGCCAAGCATGTAAAATGGAAAAGAATACAATGAATCTAGACAGTCAACCAAGAAAAAAAGTATAAATAATTATAAATGGCTGAAAATGCAAGGAAGCTCAATATCAAATAAATGAGGAATAAAGACAGACAGACAAACAGGATCATGAATATGAAAATTGCAGTATGCATTTACTTGTGCAGTACCTCGGGTGAGGGCAGGCTCTCAGAGAGCTGGTCGTTGAGGGGCTTTGTGAGCAGTTTGTCTCCCAGGATGGAGCGCAGCTGCCTGGCCATGATGGTCTGCTGCTCCACTGAACAGTGGTTCTCCAGAGAGAGAATCAGAGGATATGGAGAGGCCTGGAGAACAAACACAGGAGCAGGATAGTGCAAAACTAATCACACATACTCATGTGCGGCCCTCCAAAGAAATGCCACCCCACACCATTACTGACCCACTGCCAAACTGGTCATGCTGAAGGATGTTGCAGGTGTGACACCCACAAAGTGTTGGTCACATTTGTGATTGTTTTTGTATATTTCGTTTTACTAAATTATGAGCTTCTGATGGTATAGCTCAAACCATAGTGCTGTTGCGGAGATGCCCTGTTGGGTGTGCTGTGGCGTTGGGTAATTACAGCTGCTCGCAACTCTGCTTCTCAGATTTGAGAAGCTGTTGCACAGACAAGCCACACTACCACACTTTTCCACCCTGTTTACAGGTGAGAAAGGTTCTAAAGTACACAAAATGTACATTTGTTTGATCTCTAGATCGTAGATTGTATAAACATGTATTTTTACATGTGAGTTAAGTTGAGCAAAGTGGAAGTTTATAATTTTCTGAGAGCAAGAGCCAAAGTTGAGATGATGGGTAGTTCACAGTGTTAGCTTTTTAAAGCACAACTTTTTATATTTGTTGGTTATGGTTCTAAGGCTGTATAAATCGAAATCCTAGCCATAGTAGCCTGTGTTCGATTATATTTCTGATCTACTGATGGTCAAAACTCAGTACTAGCCTCAGTTAGCATTGCTAGCATTTTCCCATAGAGTTCCAAGTAAAATTGTCAGCATGTTAGCATTTAACCTGTTTCTCTGCTCTTGTGACCCTGCATGTAATGTTTAAACAGACACAACATATATATATAAGCTCTGCGAGGCTCTTAACACAAAACAGTGCCATTGCTGAGAGAATGTTGATTTTATTTGTACTAAAAGTTTGTAAACATGGTACTGTTTCACCAAGCTAATTATACATGTCCACATGGAATGTACTGTTAAGCCTCCATTATTTAGGAGTATATTCAGATGGGGTCTAATGGACTACTAACGTTCGTTTAGAATTCATGATGGTGTAGTGTAAGAGCTACATCTCTGCTCACTTTTGAATGTATATTTTATACATGAATGTGTCTATATAATTGTATATTGTGGACAAAACCAGTCCTGCGTGTTCGTTGATGCAAAAAAAATGAGACAAGTATATCAGACTGAAGTGAAACAAAAAGTTTTATTACAGAATTCTGGAGAGGTTACAAACAGAGAACATGCATCATGTATCTCCCAAGTAAGCTCTGACCTCCCAATGTGTTCTGACTCCTTTTATACCCTGAAGCTGAATATGTGTGTGCATATAAGCTAAACCTAAATGTGTACATGTTCCTGTTTAGTGGGTGCAATGGACATATAGTTTACCATATATGGATGTGAAAACCTCATGTTCTAACGAAAACCTCACGTTTTAACGGTTAAGCGCAGACCTACTTCAGTTTATGGCCTTGGCCAGTTTCCTGTTGCGTACATCTCTGCATGTTTGTCACAAACTGCCTGTTGTAGCCTGCCCTGCCATATGAATGCATAACTCTTTAATGCTAAGCGCGAGTTAATGCCTTCTGATATTAATAGTTAAAAGTATGCTACTACAAACATTAATACTCAAAAGTATACTACTACAAATATTAATGCTCAAAAGTATTCTACTAAAGATGTAAAAATCCACAATTCCCCCTTTTGACCTTTCCCCTGAAAGGTCAATCCTCACACGTATTCCGTGCCCCCCAGGTTAAGTGTAATATCTGCTGCCTCATCATTGTCGTCGCCTTCATCCTCACTATCATGTCCCTTTCCCAGTAGAAGCATTATAATAGTCCCCTTTAGTTCCTGTTTGTGAAACATCGAGGTGATGAATCTCTCTGCTAACGTCCTAATGCAGGGAACACACCAACAGCCGCATGTAATGAGGATGGCCAAAAATACTTCGATCGACGTGCATAGCGAAATAAACACAGCTTTCCATTTGCCAAACACCTTATCTAACCATCCCGTGATGAAGTTGTCATGCATTTCTTTAGAGAGAGCTTTGAGGCCTTCTAGGGCTTTAGTAACTGACCCATCCGGGGCGGCGTTGTTGGGGATGAATGTACAACACATATCACCAAAGATGTGACAGACAGCTCCCGTTTCCGCCAAAAGCATGTCTAGGGCCATTCTATTTTGTATAGTCATCAAAGATGTGGCTGAGAGCTGTGCGCTGAGGCCCTCAACGGCTACCTTAGTTAAATTGACGAGGCGCATGACCTGGTAATTAACGTAATTGATGCGATCTACATTTTTGTTGGGGGTGACGGGGAAGAGGGCAGAGATAACAGGAATATTTTCGAATCCTGCGGCTATTTGATCAGTTAACTTATACTCGTCGTAACCTCTGTATGATGAATTCTGACCTGCACAGTTGATGTCACACAAATCAAATGTCCATGCTGTGGAGCTGCCTAGGGTGTAGTCTAATTCTATTCCCCCATATCTACTAATACAACGGTCTTTGTTCATAGTTGATTGTCTATACACCTCATATTCCCCCTTCGCGGCTATACAGAGCTTCGAAAAAAAGATGAACATATGTGCGTTTACACATATAACACATTACATTTTCTGAACAACTGCACATTGTCTGGAGTGTGAGAGCGAAAAAACCTGTCAGGCAGCCAACCTTCCTGAAATTTCCATCAAACAATTTAGACAGGAAAAATTCTCTCACGGTTCTCCTGCCACAAGCAACCTCCTTTATGGAACTCCAGTCCAACGTTAAAAGAAAAAATTCAACATGTATGAAGTTGACTTAAGCTAATACATATGGAACCCCAAAAATAAACAAATTAAAATAATGTTCGTTAGCGGGCTAGTCGACCTATCGGACCCGATAACAAACCTAAAAACCATTTCCCTAACTCGTGAAAAGAAAAGAAAACACATCTGAGGTCCCAACGTACTCACTCAAAATTAATTCACATACTAAGCAAAGACATATAAACACATCAATGTATCAGACTGAAACTCTTCCATATGTCGACTCCCCAAGTTGTGTTGATGGTGTTGAGTTTAGATCTTCTTGTTCAGAGTTTCATGTCCATGTTTATCGTCCATACGTGAAGGTGTGCACCCCTTCAACGCATCCCGATTTCCAAACACTAAACTTCCCCCCTTTCTTTCTAAAAGGGAAAGAAAACAACAGCGAGTATCTTTGGCAAAAACAACAGACACATCATATGCGAATCACAACTCCATAAGAGAATGCGAGATCCACTAAGAATAAATATATAATGGTTAAATATTCAAAAAGAATATTCCTCCACCAGTTAACCTTCTTCCACCTCATCCTCGTCTTCGTCATTAATGTTAATGGGAGTGCTGCTACCCAATTTAAACCTCTCTGCTAACAAATTTTGGCAATGCGATTTTTCAAACTAGCATTCATTTTTTCACAAATCCCTTGACTTCATGGATGGTAAACTGCTCCAAAACATTGTCTGATCCCTAATTTTTGCAAAATCAGTCTTACTGTCTTATCCACAAACTCTTTCCCATTATCTGAGGAGATCCAATCTGGAAGTCCCCATCTACCTATGACTTCTTTACACAAAAATTTAGGTACCGATAAAGCGTCTTTACGCTTAGTCAGACGAGGCTCAGGCCAACGCGAGAATCTGTCTACTACCACTAATAAATACCTTTTCCCTTCAACTGTTTTTATCATGTCAACAAAAATCCACAACAACTCATGCATAGGACCCCTTGGAGTCGGAATGCGACCAGGAGGAACTATCATACCCTTCCGAACATTATTTCTCAGACAGATTGTGCACCTGCCTATGACATAATCAATCTGCTCAAGAAAGTATGGTGCCCAAAACCCAGACGCCTTTGTGATTTTACTTCCAACTTTCCGTCTTGGAACATGAGCTAACCCATGTGTTTCATCATAGCATGCAACATCTGGAGGTATCAATGATAGCTGAGCTAGTTAGAGCCGAACCTGACTCAGCTATTGTTGTGATGATAGCTGATTTAGTGGGGACTGACTCTATATAACCAAAGCCTGCTTCTTCTCCTTCTTCTTGTCATCCACCAGTTGTATGTGCTTCGGTTTCCTGAGGATTTCTTGATCCTGTTCTTTCTGGTCTTGGTCCTTTTACCTGTAAAGCCCCACCTAGTGGGCTATATAATCTGTCCACACTCAAAGGGCTCTTGACACATAAGCTCTCAGGTTTTCTTCCAGTCCCAGTGGCTCAATCAGAATATTATCAGGATACGCATTTGTCGGAAATGTATCACTCAATGCTCTCTACATTCAACCTCAAACTGCAGCAAACAGGTCTGGATCATTCTCAGCAGTCCCCACATATCAGTTTAGTCCAGCTTTCTGTAAAATCTGTCCATGGCTGGAACCCCTAGAAGATTAACTAAAAGTCTCCTGATACCTCCTATGGCAGGCTGTGTTCCCACCATAATCTCTTCCGCACAACATCAAACGGAGTAATTACATTTGACACCTTAGTTTGCTTTTTTGTCTTTTTAACCATTCCCTTATTAACCCTTATTGTTAATTAATGTATTCATCAATAAATGAACACACACTGAAGATTTATAAACAGTGCTAGCTAGAATTAAATGCACTTACATCTAAATACTAATTTCTAAGTTTGTGAAAGAGTTTGTGGATAAAACAGTGGCCTCTTAGTCACCCACAGATGTCTTCAATGGAGCTCAGGTTAGGTAATGCACTGGTTCTCCGCCCACAGTCATCTGGCTCTCTCCTGCTCATTCAAACAAAAGTGAATATGACACAACAAAGAGTTAATCCCAATCCATTCTTTTAACAATGCACAAATTTATACACTTATCTGTCAGCACACTGGTTATTTACTTCACCAACTATTCTGTCCTTTCTTAGGAGCTCATCTCATTTATATATATATATTTTTATCAACGTCTCTGAAAAGAGGTTCATAGATTTTACTTAACTCTTAGATGTCCACTATATACTCAAAAGTCCTCTTTTGTCTCCCAAAGAAGACTCATTGTTGTTTATAACCATTATAAAGGTAAAACAAAACATAGAAAACATAGAACTCCTCATCTATATGACTTTTCCTCCTCACATTAATAATATTCAAATTTTATATACATTATTTAATATCTTCAGTATAACATGTTTCCCTTAAACTAGCAAAGTCCTTTGTGGGTCTCATACTCACTTTAACTAGTGATTTTACCTTTAATTGTCCTCCATAGAAGAGGCTCATCAATTTATTTATATATTTATTATTATTATTATTTTTCCAGCAAAGTCCCCTACAAAGGCTCCTTAAGTTTTAACTATATAAAGCAAATATCATTCCTTGTCCATCCCCAAATCTCATAAAGTTACTCTATAGACACACAGCAGGTCAGAGAACATAAACGCTTCACCCCCAGAAAGAGAAGAGGGAGGGGTGGCGCTCAGACACACACACAGACCCAAATCTGCGCACACACACACGTCTTACTCAGAAAAGGAGGGGCTGACACACAGACGAAGTCCAGCTTCGTGTACACACACACACACACACACACACACAATGAGCTGAGACACACACAATGCACAGAGAGGGAGAGAGAGAGGGAGACCAACCCCCCTTTCTCTTTTCTTTTTTTGTCTAAGAATGAAAAACTTTGCAACACACACAGAATGACTCAAGTCGACTCATTCATACATTACTATAGCATGCTTTTGCCACCATTCACTTTTCTTTATTAACTTTATCTACCAAATTCCCTGGGCCCAGAGTGTCCCCAAATTTTATCAAGCCTAATCCGACTATTTCTCAAAGCCAATTTCCACACAGTGACTAATCTACAGATATCTTACCGTTTAAGAAGCTATAGGCCTAATAATTGTTCTACCCATGCCAAGGCGTTACTTATTAAGTGAGTACCATTATCTGAGTGAATTCTTTTGGGAAACCCGTGTTGGGGAATCCAGTGATTGATCAACATTGTACAGATTGATTTACTGTCTTCCCTCACGGTAGGGAAAGCCTCTACTCCAAATTTGTTATCCAATTCCTTCTCTAAATCTTTTTCTACCGTATTCCACTATGTTGATCAAAAAACTGGTACTCACCAAGACGTTTTCTAAGTTTTACTTGCTCAACTCACAATGCTCAGTTATCACCGTTAGGTTTGCTGCATGTGAGGAACTTCAAACTTATCACGAATGGGCGCTTTAGAGGACCACCCTCAGGGACTCCAACCCGGTACTTTAGAGGACTCAAACCTCAAGGACTGCAACCTGATACTTTTAGAGGACTTGAACCTCAGGGTCTCCAATCTGGTACTTTAGAGGACTTGAACCTCAGGGACTCCAACCCTGTTTTAGGGAGAGCCAATCCCAGGGGCTTTCAACCCAGTCCTTATCCCAATCACTCGTCAGATGATGGGAGGGGTTCACCAATTCCCGGCAAAAACACCACAGACCCAATACCTTATTACCTTATATCACTCAATATCACTTTACCATTTACCCAACAACGTTTTCCATTATCTTACGTTTGTTCCAATTCAGTCCTTTAAATTTAATTACCTGATCCAACCTCTTTTACCCATCCATAATTTAGCAGTTGTCAATATGCAGAATTTATTTAAATAGGTTTCTGCCAACCTGAGTAAATGGCGCGCCTGTGATGAGTAATGGAGGAAAAAGATCAAGCCTCTTTTTCCAATGGTCTCCTTTGCATCACATCAGGGTCACCAAATTGTGGACAAAACCAGTCCTGCGTGTTCGTTGATGCAAAAAAAATGAGACAAGTATATCAGACTGAAGTGAAACAAAAAGTTTTATTACAGAATTCTGGAGAGGTTACAAACAGAGAACATGCATCATGTATCTCCCAAGTAAGCTCTGACCTCCCAATGTGTTCTGACTCCTTTTATACCCTGAAGCTGAATATGTGTGTGCGTATAAGCTAAACCTAAATGTGTACATGTTCCTGTTTAGTGGGTGCAATGGACATATGGTTTACCATATATGGATGTGAAAACCTCATGTTCTAACGAAAACCTCACGTTTTAACGGTTAAGCGCAGACCTACTTCAGTTTATGGCCTTGGCCAGTTTCCTGTTGCGTACATCTCTGCATGTTTGTCACAAACTGCCTGTTGTAGCCTGCCCTGCCATATGAATGTCATAACTCTTTAATGCTAAGCGCGAGTTAATGCCTTCTGATATTAATAGTTAAAAGTATGCTACTACAAACATTAATACTCAAAAGTATACTACTACAAATATTAATGCTCAAAAGTATTCTACTAAAGATGTAAAAATCCACAATATGGATTGTTATATTTCACGTACTTATTATTCCTTTGGATTTAGAACTGGAAGTAATACAGACAGGAAGCACAAGACAGACTATTAAAAAAAAAAAAAAAAAAAAAAAACACTTATCGTTTAATAAAGAAGAGATTTGAGAAGCTGTTGCACAGACAAGCCACACTGCCTCGGGTCTCATCTTTTCCACCCTGTTTACAGGTGTTTAATCTGTTTACACTGACCCTGGGCTCGGGGAGTGTAACACAGGCAGCAGATCGCTCTCCACGGCGTCTCCAGACTCTGTCACGTCTGTCACATGTGCTCAGTGTGAACCTGCTTTCATCTGTGAAGAGCACAGGGCACCAGTGGCGAATTTGCCAATCCTGGTGTTCTCTGGCAAATGCCAAGTGTCCTGCACGGTGTTGGGCTGCAAGCACAACCCCCATCTGTGGACGTCGGGCCCTCATACCATCCTCATGGAGTCGGTTTCTAACCGTTTGTGCAGACACATGCACATTTGTGGCCTGCTGGAGGTCATTTTGCAGGGCTCTGGCAGTGCTTCTCCTGTTCCTCCTTGCACAAAGGCGGAGGTAGCGGTCCTGCTGCTGGGTTGTTGCCCTCCTCCGGCCTCCTCCACATCTCCTGGTGTACTGGCCTGTCTCCTGGTAGCACCTCCAGCCTCTGGACACTACGCTGACAGACACAGCAAAACTTCTTGCCACAGCTCGCATTGATCGCATTGCCATCCTGGATGAGCTGCACTACCTGAGCCACTTGTGTGGGTTGTAGAGTCCGTCTCATGCTACCACGAGTGTGAAAGCACCACCAACATTCAAAAGTGACCAAAACATCAGCCAGAAAGCATAGGTACTGAGAAGTGGTCTGTGGTCCCCACCTGCAGAACCACTCCTTTATTGAGTGTGTCTTGCTAATTGCCAATGATTTCCACCTGTTTTCTATTCCATTTGCACAACAGCTGTGAAATTGATTGTCAATCAGTTTTACTTCCTAAGTGGACAGTTTGATTTCACAGAAGTTTGATTTACTTGGAGTTATATTGTGTTGTTTAAGTGTTCCCTTTATTTTTTTGAGCAGTTGGCTCATGTCCTAATAGACTAAAGTATGCTCCAGATTAAACACATCATTCTCCCTCGAAAGCATGTATAAGGTGAAGCTGTTGGGCATCATCAGCTGGTTCTTCTTAGCTGTATTGACCAAAACACACATGTTCATTAGATCATTAGGAGAGGTTTCTCCAACACACAGTTTAGAATCTCTGTTCAGAAGTTGAAACCAACATTTTCATCAATATAAAACTGATTTGGTTGCAATTTGATTCTAATGCAGTATCTCCTACACATTGGCTCTAATTGGGAGGCCACCCTAAATATAGTGACAGCCGGCCAAGTATAATTTGTGCCATTTTAACAATTTCCAAATTATTTTATGCTGTTACACTGTGAATAAACAAGGGCACACTTTGCAACATAAGATGAAATATCAGCTGTTTGTATTAAAACATTCATGTGGTTCAATGTTAACATCACATAACAATGCATAACGCTGTGGGAGTTGGATTCTGCCAGGGAGTTGGAATTCGGCACAACACCGGCAAAAAGAACATCAGTTTCTCACTTCTTCCACCAATGTCTTCTTCGCTCTTTTCGTCTGCCATGATATCCATACTGGGAATACCGAGCTAACTTCTGTTTTTTATTGCAGGAAGTATACAACAACATAACATACCACAGCCAGGGGTGTATTACACATTAAATAAATCATACAATTCCCAAGTTCTTTTAGCTGTCTTGTATTTATATTTTTAAAATAATACCATATTCCTTAACCTCATGGAGGATTTGACTTATACTCAGACCATCTCTTCTTATGGAAATGAAATTTACCCACAGTGATTACATAATGTACAAAAATAAATACTTTAACAACTAATCTGCCCATAGAAAAAATAAATAATATCTGAAACATCCACTGTAATATGGTGTCCTGTCTTTCTTCATAAAAAATCTTTCACATCAATCCAAAAGATGTTACTGTAAGTACAGATGGATACTTGCTTCCCTTTCTAAACCACAAAAGGTACAAGAAAAGTCATTTAAAAATCTAAATCTCTCTAAAATACTTTAATAGGAAATATATATATATATATACATACATTTTTGTACAATTTTAAGTCACTTTTAATATTCATAAAATATTTTTCACAAATTGTTCATGCTTTATTCCAATTTATGTTCTCAAATACAAAAGACCAATATGGTTGTTTATAAAATTTTGATTTCTTAATAAATTTGTTTGTACATTTATATTTAATTTATATTTATATTTAAGGATATCAGTTTTCCCAATAAAGAGACCCATGTCACTATTTGATGAACCCTTAAGAAGCTGTAACATTTGTTGAGGTACAGCATCAAAAACTATAGCATATTCTTTGATTGTGACTGGTGTTCCTAATTAGTTGTTTCACTAATATAATATTGTTAACAAACCATTTTTCAAGAAAGAGAGATTTATTCTTAAAAATGAATATTCCTATTATTCCAAATAATATTTTGTGAAGGGAAAAATGTGCTGATTAAGAGACCTTTATTAGTCCCACAATGGGGAAATTTCACACATACACACTAGTGAGCACACACACTATAGTGAGCACATTTGCCCAGAGCAGTGGGCAGCCCTATCCACAGCGCCCTGCGGGTTTGGTGCCTTGCTCAAGGACACCTCAGTCATTTACTGTCGCCGCTGGGGAGCAAACTGGCACCATTCTGGTCACAGGGCCGGTTCTCTAACCTCCAGTCCATAACTGCCAGAGTCCAAGCTAGCAATGACTGTTTAAGAAATATCGACAGTTTAACAGGTAATTTTTCAATTTTAGTCACATCTCAGATTCGCTGTATGGCCACCAGAGGTCTCACTCCCCGGAGAACTAGCTCTGTTCAGTAATCAGCCACTGCTTAAATACCCCTTCCTTTCAACCAGGCAGTGTGAAGTATTGTCAGGTCACTCGTGTCTGCACACTAAACGTTTTGGAATATCTACCTGTCTTGTGTTTTTGGCTCTCCGCCTGGACTTTTGGATTTTTGCCTTTTGCCCCTCTGTATTGGATGCTTGGTTTTTGGACGGTCTTACTTGTTTTGACCTTTTCTCTATACCTTTTGACCATGAGTTTTGGATTGTCCCTTCTACTATTAAATCTGCATATGGATCTTTCTTCAGTTTCTGAGTCTGTTGCGTCACACTCATCAAATTAAACTAACATTTTTTTTTCTTGAATAAGTCTGATAAGCCC
Source organism: Pygocentrus nattereri (assembly GCF_015220715.1). NCBI lineage: Eukaryota > Metazoa > Chordata > Actinopteri > Characiformes > Serrasalmidae > Pygocentrus > Pygocentrus nattereri. Next base: position 16,362,932 of record NC_051223.1, read on the forward strand.
ATTAACTATGAAAATATTATTTAAACTTTCATAATTTAAGCTTTTCTAAACCACCATTAATTTTCTTATTACATAAAATATTTTTTTAAAATATTAAGGTCTATTCTTCCATATTAAGTTGAATAACATTTTTATCTAACTCTTGGCCTATGTTACAGGGCATATCATATGATAAGATATATAAACAGATCTGGAGATACCAAAGATCTGACAGATCTCTGTAACCAAAGACATATAGATTTAAAAATTTACCATACTACGCTCATTCTCATCTATTTCCATAACAACTCCTAAATATGTGACTTTGTTTTGATGACTAATAATAAGTTCAACTTATATAGCGCCTTTCGCAAACCCGAAGACGCTTTACATAGTGCCAAAAAATTATTTAGAAGACTAAAGAGAAGAAAGAGAAGTTTTTAGCAGGAACTTGAAGGAAGACAAAGAATAGCAATTATGAAGAGTGGAAGGTAGAGAATTCCAGAGTCGGGGGCGGCAGCACTGAAAGAGCTGCCGCTCATAGTAGAAAGTCTAGCTGAGGGAACTGTGAGGAATCCAGCGTAAGAAGATCGTAGAGCATAAGAGGGACAATATAATGAAATGAGGGCAGACAGGAATGTCTGAGCCAGACCATGTAAAGCCTTGAAGGTAAGAAGAAGGACTTTGTACTTAATCCTGGAACAAATAGGAAGCCAATGCAACCGTCAAAGAACAGGAGTAATATGAGCTGTGCGCTTAGTGGAGGTAAGAACCCTGGCTGCTGAGTTTTGGATGTACTGAAGATGATTGATTAGTTTAACTGGAAGGCCATAGAAAAGTGAGTTACAGTAATACAGTGTGAGAGAAGATGAAGGCATTGATCAACATTTTAGCATCAGTGTCACTCAGCATAATATGTTACGCAGATGATAAAATGCAGTTCCTACTATTCAGTTTATTTTTGTTAAGTCACATAATTTTAATGGAAACACTGCAGATTTGTTTATATTAATTTTAAAGCCCAATACCTGTAAAAGATCAAAGGTCTTTTAAGACAAAATCTATGGCTCACTGTGTCAAATGCTGCATCTGAGCCTAATATTCTTGCTAATATGTCATTTATCCTTTTTTGTTGCTAATATGTCATTTATCCTTATACTACAGGTGTTGTCAGAAAGCAGCTTTGAGAAAATCCGGGTCCAAGCCCCCATGAGCAAGCCAATGGCAACAGTAGCAAGGAAAAACCTAAGAGCAAGAGGAAGAAACCTTGAGACCTCTGGTTGACACCGGATTGCAAACAGTGTTAGTATAAAATGTTAAAATACAGAAGCAGGGAAAAACAGGTGAAGCAATGGTTATAAGTAAATAGTTTGTGTAGCAGCAGCAGCAACAGCAGCAGCAGTATCATCAGAAAGGTCAGTTCATGCAGGTGAGGATTGCACAGTGTTATGAGGCCTTGTTTCTTCATTTTTTTCTAAAGATTTCATGAACATCACTTTTATAATAAGAATCAATCATGCACTATGTTTTTAAAAATTCCCTAGTCACACCATCACTGCCAGGTGATTTATTAAACATTCTTTAATTTCAGTGTAATTAATGTCCATGTCACAAAATATTTGAGTCTCCATCAATTTTCCTTAATCATTACCACAAAGAGAGTTGTTGATCATTTATGTTGTTGATCATAAAGTTATTTAATGCTGGTAGCGCTTGATTCCTTTCCTAAGCTAAAGAATGATGTATTTTCCCCCTTTTTCAAACCACCTATCTCTGGATCGTATAAATGCTCCTCTTGCTTTGTCTTTATACATACATTGATCAGTCCTCGTTTCGATGCTCATTGTCCATTTTATCAGCTCCACTTACTATATAGATGCACTTTGTAGTTCTACAGTTACAGACTGTAGTCCATCTGTTTCTCTGCATACTTTGATAGCCCCCTTTTACCCTGTTCTTCAGTGGTCAGGACCCCCATGGACCCTCACAGAGCAGGTACTGTTTGGGTGGTGGATCATTCTCAGTACTGCAGTAACACTGACATGGTGGTGGTGTGGTGTGTTTGTGTGTGTTGTGCTGGTACGAGTGGATCAGACATATTATACCTTTATTTCATATTTCATTATTCCCAGTTATGTCCAAAATCTCTAAGAACAGATGCATGTTTCCAATATTTTTAATGATTTTTTATTTATTCATTACAAAATAGTGATTTATTTAATTTCCAGTGATTACTTTTACAACTTATTATAGCTCAATCATCACAGCGAGTTCAGTTTTCTCCATTATTTGCTTGCCACTCTTCCTATTATAAGTCAGGTCAAATAGGTCACTTTAAGGTAAAATTGTTACATAATGTTGCTTTAACACACAGATTCAAACACTGTTTTATAGGTCATTTCAGAGAGATGTGTTCTATCCATTTTCCATTTTAATAACTTTCATACCTTCAAACGATATTTTAGATTTCAATAATTTCCCTGTAGATTTGTATGAAAGTGTCTTGATGATATCATAATGTGATTGGAGCTGATTGGCTGAGCTTGTTTAAAGTGCTTCTATTGAACTCTGTTCTTACTTTCAGCCTTTTTATGGCTTTACAAACGACCCTTCCATCTTTCTTTTTTCTTTATGTTCTTTGCCTTTTATTTGTTGTTTGTGTTTCTTTTTTTTCTTTCATTATTTCTTTCCTTCTATTTTCCTTTCTTTTCTTCTTCTTGTGTTTTTCCATCTTCTTCCTTCTTTTCTTTCTTTCTCTTTTTAATCTTTTTCTTTTTTTTCATTTCCATCCTTTCTTACTTTCTTTTCCATTTTGTCTTGTTTCTGTTTTTGTTTGACACCAAGGTGGTTATGATGTTTCTCTACAAGATGGCAGAAGTTATTACAAATGAGAGTAAAGGTGTAACAGTCAACTACTCTTACAATATTAACTCAGTGTCTTTTTTCTCTTTGTCTTTCATTTTTCCTGCTCATATTCTGTAATAGTTTACTTTTTTCTATTTTGTTTACTTATTCTACTGTATACAATTTAGATGTACATATAATTAAATAGACACCAAGAGGCATTATACACAACAGTGTGAAGTTATTACTTCTAACTTTACACTGTAAAAATATTAGCATGAGCTTTTATGAATATTTTTTTGCATTGCAAACACTGTGCTTACTTCAAAAAAGTTTGAATCTAGGTTCTTATTTGATTATAAAATGAAGTTAAAAAAAAACTGAGATCACCTAAGCAGATAAATATTTTAAACACTGTGTCCACTCACTGTCCCCTTGCACACAACCATCTTGGTCCACCTTGTGGATGTAAGCCAAAGACAGCAGCTCAGCACATTATATATACACTAAGTTATTATTCCAAATATCATATCAAAAATGATCCAGGTTATAGTTTAATAATAATAACAGGTTAAAATGCCATTGCTGGAGTATTTAATAGTACTATGTAAAAGCACATTGTTTTTTAGGATATACACCAATGGACTTGAGTAATTAATTAAAGAAACTTCATATTTGTTTAACTGGTAAGTGAAAGTCTAGAGAGAGATAACCTTCACTTCCAGTCCTAGAGGGCTAAGCCGTGCACAGTCAAGCAGGGATAAAACTGATTTTTTTTTTTTTTTACGATCAGCTAATAATCTTTCTTCATATACTAACTATGTGCATTAAAACAGTGCGATGTGGCCCTGCTGGACTGTAATCAATGAACACTGATTGAATCAAGGACAGTGTAAAGGTAGAACACAACACTGGGCCACATTCATAAAACTCTGTGGTAACAGCGCTATGCCACACATAATGTGCTGCATGGTAAATAAGACCTATTCATAACGTTTCCATGGTGGTGATTAACACATTAACCCTGCATTATTTTGACCTGTGTCTTAAGCGCTGATAGAAGATTACAAGATCTTAAAATTCAATTTTTCATAGTAATTATATAGTATCATAAGATTTAATTTCGCCATGGTAAGAATTCAAGATTTTTTTCCAATTCATTATAATTGCAGTCACAATTATTACTAGCATGAACTAAAGTTCAACATAACATAATTCTTTTTCCACACAATAAAAAGTAAAGCTAACATACTATTAATAATGGCTCAGGTATTACTTTTACCAACTACTTTTATTACTACAAACTACTTTTAAAACTACAAGTAGAATTTCAGCTATTAAATTCTGTTTTACTTGTAAGAAATGCATTTTAAGTGTATTATTTTCAAATATGCGAACTGATTTCCTTTTTAAAACATTCATGAATTCATGAACTGAAAAAAAGCTATAAGCTAAAATTACTTATAATCAATTTGAACATGTAGTTAGAATCTTAACATGTCAAATTACTCCTCACTTCTTTGGATTATAAACCAACACTACTTCCTATATAATAGAGGAGAACTCATAAAACATGGAATTTGTGCAACAATGAATCTGACACAGGAACATTAGGCCATTTTAAGTGCAGTGCCAGTTAAATCTGCCACATGAATGAAATCCAGTTTAGGCAAGTCTCCCTCCTCCTTGTGTTCTCCTGCAACAACAGTCAGTTTATGGGGGAAATTACCATCAACGTGGATCAAAGTGTTACCACCTTCTATTTAACATCACAGTAAATCTGATGTTGCGTTTTATTAATTTGGCCGACAGGCTGTTTTTGAGAGTGTACAATAAAGCAGGTTTTGATCGTACCCCACTCATCATATGTCAGGATGAGGCTCTGCGTGTGTGCAAGTGTGTTGTCCTCTCCCTGGTCATTCAGGAATTTCCGCAGCTCCACAGTGGACAGCAAATGACTGTTAGAGGAGTACTGATGGAAAACTTCATTTGGCTCAGGACGATGCAACAGCTCACGACAAAACAGCTGGATCTCTTGTTTTTCGAGATTCGCTGACTGGTCATATTCTGTTGCATATAAATGGATACAGTTGGTCTAAGACTATGTAAAAACTGTAAATTGGCATAAAGGAAAGAAATAAACATGCACTGCCCACTTTCTTTAACAGTTAGAATAACTAGCCTGTTATAATAGTGATTTACTTACAGATATTAGAATGTGGCAACTTACAAGAGCCTTAACTAACCTTAAAAAAACAGGTACCATATCGCACAAATAAACTAAACGCTACAATTTATATATGGTGATTTTAACATTTTTTGTTATTTCACATACAATAGTAACTTATACAATATGGATTTAAATAAACTACAAACTAAATAAAAAGTGTTATAATTAAATGTATTACTACAGAAAAGCTAACAGAATGATGAATAATATACTGTAATTTTCTATTTATCTTCAATTTTCTTTGCCAAACTACCTGCCTTGATATATCATCAATTTTGGCTACCAACTTAATTCTCGATGTTATACAGCTTTCTCAGTCATTTTAGAATTTTGTATGGCTCTGTTCATCACTCTTGACACATCTAACATTTCTTCATTTTTATTTAGTTCTTTAATGTCCTAATACTGTGAAACCTGTTAAGTAGCACAGAGTTAGCCTATCAGAATCATTTTATATATACACTGAGCCAAAACATTATTACCACAGATGAAACGGCTGATTCTCTCCTAACAATGACACATCGAGCTCTGGGTAAGGTCTAGGATTAGATGATAAGTGAACAGTCAGTTCCCATATTTGACGTGAGCAACTCTGACAAATGCCAGATCATGATGGATGTAGCATCTCCAAAATTGCAAGGCCTATGGCCTACTCCTGGATCCACAGTGGTAAGCACCTACTGACAACAGTCAGAGGAGAGACAAACAGCAAACCAATGGAGGGGTGATGGGCGACCAAGGCTTATTGATCCAAACTGGCAGAATGGCTATTGTGGCACAAGTCATAGAAATTTTTAAGGTTATGGGGTCTCAATACACAGTGCACCGCACCCTGCTGCATAAGGTGGCTGCGAAGCTGCAGATCAGTCAGAGTTCCCCTATCCACTGTCAAAAGCACCTGCACATGGTCATGTGAGTGTTGAAACTGAAACTTAGAGTAATGAAAGAAGGTCTGCTGGTCTGACAAGCCCCTTTTTTTTTAAGTGGATGGCTGGGTATGTAGACAGTCAGGTATGTGTGCGCCGCTTACTTGGGAAAGTGATGGCACCAAGAAGCACTGTTCGAAGAAGACAAACTGGTGAAGAGAGTGTGATGTTCTGGGATGTTCTGCTGGGAAGCTCTGGGTCCGGGCATTCATGTGGATGTCAATCTGACACATGCCACCAAGCTAAATATCATTGTGGACCCTCTTTGTGGCAATGGTATTTCCTGATAGCATTTGCCTCTTCTGCACACATTGATTGGTAACGGTTTGAGAATTGTAATGAAAAGTTCAGAATTGCTCCCCAGATCTCAATCTGATCAAGCATCTGTGAGATGTGCTGAAATAACTAGTCCATGGCAGCATCACCACATTCCAACTTATAGGAGTAAAAGGATCTGCTGCTAACTGATACCACAGGGTATCAGAAAATACAAACACAAAATACAAAATTAGTATTCTGTTAAATAAAAATAAATGAAATATTAACAACTACTTAAATCAAAACTGCAAGCATATTTTTTGTGCACTCAAGGATTGAGAAACAGTCAGCACTATCTCAACAGCTTTTTCTGTAAAGACTTCAAAAACATAAAATACATATTTATTTTTTATACAGGCACACAAGACCAAATACATAGTCTAGTTAAACTTTTTTGTTTAGTTATTAAACATCGTTATTAAATATCGTCATGCTATATGAGTTGTATTTAGATTAAAAATAATGTTGCTCTTGCTTTGTTTGAGTGTAGTTGGGCACAGTGTTCTTGGTTCATCTGGGACTGTTATTTTGAATGAACCTGTGCAGCGTAAGGTAGCAAGCTTCAATAGCCCACCTGGCTAGCAGGAAAACAGTAGGTTTGAGCCTGTGTGCTGCATGTTTTCACCTTTGCTGCACACACTTGTAAGCTGAATTTCCAAAGCTGAGTTCATAGTTTAAAACAATATTTTAAGGTCTCCGAGTGTATATTTTGCAGCTGGCTGTTTGGCTGAATGGTTAAGTTATTTGTCTCCCGTGTGAGAGAGCAGGGTTCAGTCCCCGTGTGGTAAAGGAGGCTTGATCTCAAGTCCGATCTCAAATCCCTGTCCTGACTTCACCTCCCAAGGAGCTTCGGCCAGAATTAGCAAGTTAGCACATTATCAAGCAAGCCAGTGCTGTTGTAAAACATGTCACTGTTTTAATTCAGTTGAGTGCTAGCTTTGTCACTTTTGTTTATGAATATATTTAAATTAGCAAAAAGTCACAGTATCTACCTATGCATTTTGAGATTCCTCTCAGAATTGTTGATTGATGGCAGTGATTACATAATTCATTTAATAACACAAGAAACTGTGACAGCAAACCAGCAGCCGGCTGCACCAGCTGAACGTGAGTTCAAGCGTAGCCAAGTTTGAATGTGAACTGCCTCTATGGTCAAGTTTCCGAGCTACTCGAATTTAACTGGTTCCTCCATAGCTTTGTTATAACTTAAAATTTACACTTACCCTATAGTAGGAGTAAGTTCTGCTGTAAATAAAAATCTTAAAGTCAATCGATGGGAAAACTTGCAAAAAAAATGAAATACATCTCAGTTTGTGTCGGCAACCACTTCTGCACAATAGAATTAAGCTGTTTTCAGCGATTGGAGATAGAAAAGATCACAGACTGGAATGGAGCAGTTAGCTATACTTTGTGTCTGCCACTGAAATATACTTTCCAAAACCTGGGTGACACGGTTCAAGTGCACAAGTCAACTGCATTCAGAGCAATAAGAGCAGCTCCTTCAGCGCTCAGGATGTGTGTAATGCTGACCCTATTAGCATATAATGCATAACACAATTTTTTTTTAATGTGACAGTTATAATATTACCTTTTTGTCGTTCAGCAGATTCAAGTAGCAATAACATTAGTCACAGCTTTGCTAATGTTACTTGTTAATGTTAACGTACATTGGTAAAGATTTCAGCAGCAGAACAGAATAAACACACATTATTGTAACACACTCTCTTTTTGTATTATAGCAAATACGACAGACATATCTTAAAGTAAACATGCCATGAAAAGAGAGAAATGCTAGCCATTACACTGTGTGGAGATGATGTGTGTAATGTTTGTTTATGTCGAGTAGCGTTTACTGACTGGCTGCAGAGTGAAAACGTCATTCTGAGCAACAGTGTTTTGATCTATGATCAATTTATGCACTACTAAGATGCACTGTAAGTATCTGTGGTGCAACCTAAATTCTGTGTGCCGCTGGTTTTAAACTAACTACTCTTAATGTAAGGTTTAGGATGGACTTTACACCCCAACTTACGATTGAACTTGCATTCAGATGGTGCAGCTGGCTGCAGAGGGAGTAAGATCAGGACAGGATGTGAGATTAGGCACGCCACTGGTAATAGAATGACGCCTCTCTGGCATTGGGTGTATAAAGTTATTAGATCTGTTCTGTCCCCACCACTCTCACAGTGTGTTTATTGTGGAAACTCACACAGAGATAATTATAAAAACATGATTTATCGTGCAGCCCTAGGGACAGTTTTGATGGTCTACCGGGTCTTGCATTGTTAGGAGTCATATTTTTCCATGGTTTTAAACATCTACAACAGCAAACTGTTGGTTTTTATTTATTTAACTTTCACCCTCATGTAGGTGGATTGTGTCTAATGTTCTCAGTCATATCTCCTGGAAAAATGTACTTAATACTTTTGACTGTAAATGAAATAAATAAAGGGCTGTCTCTGACTTTTGCACCATGCTGTATGTATAGATGGTTATAGAAACCCACAATGTTATGGCTGAATGAGTGCTATGTCAGGATGAGTGCTACTGAAGGATATTGGTTGAGTTTCTGAGCCTGGCTTATGTTCATTATTCTCTCTTGCAGGGTGCGGATGCCACAGGCCCAATGCTGTGCTTCCTGCCTGCTTTTGCACTGCAGGTCCAAAGACTTCCGTCCACCTTTAAACAAAATTGTCAAACACTGCTCCTCTTGCAGAGAGCTGGCGAGCCTGCACTCTGACTGACAGCCCTCTTGCAAGGACACCACATCCATCACTGAGACTGTGAGGGAGAGAGAAATCAAGAAAAGAGTTGTACAAGTACAGTAAAAAAAATGAGAGCAAAACAGGCAAAACTGAAAAAATAACTACAAATTATTTTGTAGTAATTACAAAGAGATAAGTAAACAAATGAGTTTACAAACTCCAACAAAGACTTACATTAATCACCTCATTGATTTAGGTGTTCAGTGAACAAACACTGAAAAATGGTGTTCAAATGCTAAAACACACTGATAAATTGAAGTTGGTCAGATGGAAGATCAGTGATTGTCTCACTTATAATCTGTGTACACCTCTGTATTTGCTTACTGCATTCTAAATTCTTCAAGAGACACCCCAAGCACATTCATCACAAATTACTTAAATGTCCCATATTTGCTGCCTGTGTGTTAACTATTCAAAAACAGTTGTTTAACTTAAATATAACTTAATGAAGTATAATGAATAGAGAAGATGTCTTGTCCTGCTCTAATGGGTACAACTTGTACCACAGGAAATTCCCTGATATTTGCTCATATTTATTTAATTCAACCCAACCCCAAGGACATACTGGTATGCTTTTTCCACCCCATCATGGCCTGTAATTACAATATTCAGTGCAGTTTGCAGGGTAGAGTGGGATACAAATGTGCTACAGATCGACCAGGCCTGGAATGATAGATGGTGCTGAGGCCAGTAGATCTGGGTAATGGGGTGTTTAAACAGCTATAATAAGGAGGTATATTTCTGAAAGAAGCCCTCACACTGCAGCCTCAGAAGGTTGCACTGCTGTCCAGTCAAGCAATATCCAAGTTAAATTCCTCAACATCTCATCTGTTTTCATAACAATAGTCCTTTCTTTATCTGCAGCTTGGCCCAGTTCAAGTACACACTGGATTCGCATCAAATAGTCCCTAGTTCATAGTTTAAATCGTACCCTACAAACTCTTCATGGTAGTGTAAGACTGTGTGATGTATGTTACTATGAAAGAGCATTTGACTGTAGTTCCCTCACTCAAATACTGCTTTTAAATAACTTTTAAAGCAACATCTTTGGCAAACTATGCTGGATTGTGCTTAGGGAAGACCCGTGGATAAATCAACCAGCAGCATACTAACAAAAACAACAAAGTGGAAAGCTGTTACTCTTGAGAGCCTCACCGATACACAAGCTGTACACAAGAGCGAGCCATGCCTCTTTATCATTGAATTCAGGTGTGTTCAGTGCAAAAAGTCGAAACTGATGATCAGCTGTGAGTGGTATTATTAAAAAGTGGAAGCATTTAGGAACCACATCATTTCAGTCTCGAAGTGGCAGACGATGCAAAGTTGCAGAGCAGGGTCACTGAGTGCTGAGGCGCATAGTTCATAAAAGTCACCAACGCTCTGCAACTCAATAACTGCAGAGTTCCAAACCTCCTCTGGCATTAACAATGAGCACAAAAACCATGCGCCGAGAGCCTCACAGCATGGGTTTCCATTGCCGAGCGGCTGCACTCTGCTACTGGACTCTGGAGCAGAGGAAACACATTCTGTGTAGTGATGAATCACGCTTCTCTCTCTGGCAGTCTGACAGACGAGTCTGGTTTTGGCGAATGCCAGGAGAGCATTACTTGCCTGAATGCATTGTGCTAAGCGTAAAGTTTGGTGGAGAAGGGATAATGCTGTGTTGTTGTTTTTCAGGGGTTGGCCTAAGCCCCTTAGTTCCAGTGAGGGGAAATTTGGATGCTTCAGCATACTAAGACATTTTACACAATTATGTGTTTCCAAATGGGAAGGCCCTTTTCTGTTCCAGTATGACTGTGCCCCAGTGCAAAAAGCAGGGCCCAAGTTTGGTGTTGAAGAACCTGACTGGCCCACACAGAGCCCTTTCCTTAACTCCATTTTAACACCTTTGGGATAAACTAGAACCGAGATTGAGAATGCTGGACGATTGGACAAAAATTCCCACAGAAACTCCAAAATCTTGTACAAAATATTCTCAGAAGAGTGGAAAGTGTTATAACTGCAAAGGGGGGTGGGGGGTGGGGGCAATGGGAGGTCATAAAAGCTCCTATAGGTGTAATGTGTACAGGTCCCAAAACGTTTGTCCATATAGTGTATGTTTAAAAAACATAATTGACAGGGGAAGTATTGAAACACCACAAATTCATGATATTAGTAATTAATATTAGCTGTTGTTGGCATTTACAGCTTTGAGACATGTACAGAAAGTTCAAAATCCTAAAGCAGTGGGAAGTTTTTTGAAGATTATAAAGTTGCATATTATTGTCTTCTCAATGTCATCCAGACCAAAAAAAAGTGCGAAATGCTATTTCATATGTTTTATATATATTATATATGTTTATAGCTATAATAGCCAGGCGTCAAATCGACCCCAAAGGACACTCATGTGTACAAAATGTGTACCGGACATTGAATATAAATTAAATATTGTTTGTAGAAACCTTTAAGTTTTTATTTCGGTTTTTGATGGTTTTGCACTGTTGGCTTATGGTTTAACCGGTTACCAATGGTGATTTGTATATTAGCAGCGATGTCCCTTCCTGAATTCAAATATGCGTGGCGACACACACAACCAGCACAAACATCCCTGCCTGTTTGAACCAGCTACTGGCTCAAATAGCAGAGGGACGCTAATGGCACAGTCGCCTGGTCCTACTGCGCATGCCTTCCACTGGCCCGAACCTGCTGAAGTGAAACTGCGGGTGAAAATCTGCGGCTGTGCAGTCAGAACCCTCTCGCTAAATCAGCATGCCTTAGTCTAGTTGTAGTAGCGGCTCAGTTTAGGCTACAGGCTCCGTAGTCGGCAACATTAGCGATTAGATGAGAAATGAAAGCTGTACTGTGTTGCCTACACATAACATACAGAGAGAGAGAGAGAGAGGTAAATGAAATACAATTAATTTGAAACTATCACTTCATTTAGTGTAGCGGTCAGCACGTATTTACAGCTGTTTTTTTTTTTTTTCAAAATAAACATAAATAAATAGTTACATGATAAACAGGATAACTGGAGTCAAATCAGTTTATGGAACAGTAGCAGTAGTTTATGGAGAAATGGAGGGATGGGGAAGGAATACATGAAAGGAAAAGTTGTATAATGGTAATGGATGGGTAAAAAGGAGCAATGATTTGGTTAAAAAAAGAAGAAGAAAGAGATATGGTTGCATTAATGCTCCTATTTGACAAGTAGTTTATTCACTATGAGATGTTGGTCACATTTTTGTAACATGGACCTCACTAAAACTTTGACCATAGTTACAGTCCTGCACCAAAGTGCACGTTCAGTTATATAGGACCAACAATAGTTTAGATGACAGCGATTCAAACCAGAAGGACTGAATATGAACAACCGGTGCTGACGGGCAGAAAGGAAAAATTAAACCAGTTCTGTGGTGTTTTAATCTGTTGCCTGATCAGCTAACTCAATGTTATGTTACACACCTCAGCGCAGGTTTGATTCTGGCTAACTGATGCTCTGCTGACACAAGTGTAGATGATCAAAACAAATGTATGAGCGAGCAGAAGTCAGGAGACAGGTTGGGAGTGACAAAAAGCCAAAATCTGTAGCATTTTGGGACTAGGACACTGTTCTCTAGGTAGTGACACTGAGTCGACCTGCTAGTAAGAGCTAAGGGGTGTAGGGCGGGGATGAGAACCCCCTGCAGTGAAAACAAAAACGACTGATTTGGTAATTGTAGGCCAATATTTTCCATGTACTTACTTGTTGATACCAATCCTGATATATAATTTATACAATGCAGAAACTGGTTCTACATCTACCTGGATTAGCATCATAGAGAAATATAACATTAACCTTTAACATTATATAGAAATATAACATTAAACCTAATTATAGCATTATTAGCCCAGTGTCACCTGTATGTTCTATTTTCCAGAATACAAAACATGCAACGTCAAATATCCGTTTAAAATCGTTTTTAAGCAAATTCCAGCTGATACCAGTATGATTCCAATAACATTGTGCAGCTAATAAATGTTGACTTCCTTGTTCACCTAGGAAGCTGAAAATTCACTTCACTTTTTTTTTTTGTAAATCTTCCAAATTTCCAGAGAAATATATTACAATATAATATATAATATGATATATGATATAATATCATCTATAATACTACAGAGGGACCTCCAAAACAAGCGGAAATTACAATTCATGGCTAGTGTGAAAACGGTCGAGTAAATTGGCTTGGCCTCATGTGATGTAGTGACAAAATGCTAGATCACTAAAAACTACTTTGAGTATTATGATAATGATTTATTAGAAAGAAAATATTCTGACAGTTAAATAAATTAAACAAATGCATTTTAATTTCTGTGCTGTAATCACTGCAATCTTATATGGTATAATCTATGTTTTAATTAATCTTCCACATGTTCAGTTCTGCTCATGTGAATTCTTTAGAGCCAGCTGGCAGCCCATAACCACATTCCACATGCTTATCGTTGCTGTCGGAACAAAACTTTGTATCTCAGTTTTGTTCTTTTTTAATGTTTAAAAAAAATCTTGTCAGTAACCTCAATTCAAAGTTTAAGGGGCATTCCAATGACTTTTCAAAATATCTTTAAGAATCATTAAGAGGTAAACAAAGTCATATTTTCACAGTGGTGGTGATAGGAACTAGATGCCCAAGGAGTTTAATGCCTTTCTAAATTACTGCATTAAGACCTGTTGGTCAGACTGGGTTGTTGTGGGTAGACAGCACACTATTCAAAAAAAGACATCATCCCTGCAAACCCTCCTCTCCTGAACTCTCTTCATGGACACAGAAAAAGCTTTACAACACTGTAAAGTTACAATTTCAGAGATTTTATTCCAGCAGCAGCGTTACACTCAACATATTTCCACAGTGGCAGTGAAAAAGTCACATTAACAGATCTGCACTGATATTATATTATTTTAGAATTACAGATTAGGTAAAACAGGCTATGATATGTCAGAGGAGACTACCTTACAATATAACTAAGGCCTAATAATAATAATGATAATGAAATGCCGTTTTAAGTACAGTATGGACAAATCTTTAAAACAGTACATAGTTTCAGTGGTCCTATCCAGGGGTCTCTCATTTACTGTCTTACATGGAAGCCGCAGTCATCAAAACTTGGCATCTGAGTGCTTCTGATCTTTTTCTTGTATTGTTTTTAGCTCCATTGCTGTGCATGCTTCTGAGCCAAACCAGTTTGTGTATCACATATCGAGTTCTGAAGAATGAAGATTATTTTAATACATGAAATATAAAATAATTGAATTTTGACCTCAGAACCAAAAATATAAAGGAACCTCGAAATACGTGTGTCAATACACCCCTAATAATGCTAATAATAATTATTGTAATAATATTACCACTAACACCACTACTGATAACAGTAATACGTGGTAATCAGAACAGTCACTTCACCCATTACACCGAGAGCCATGTGCAGCTGCCTGGACGTTAGATTTACCTAAATTAACCAGGGGGTCGTCTGTCTTGTGTTGGGACATCCCAGCTCCGTTCTTCTTCTTTTCTGCAGGTTTGCTCTTCTTTTCACTGCCCAGCATCTTCGAGCGCTTTTCCTCCTCGTCTTTCTCTCTGTAGGAAATCTCCTCATAAACGCGTCGAGACTGAGAGCAGCACTGATTTTTTCCTCTTTGGCCACTGCTGGTAATTTATCTGGACTGAGGGAGGGCCTGGGCCTGCTCACAGCTCAGCATGGCAGCAGGAGGGGCTTTCTCTCCCTCTCTTTCTTTACGACCCTCACCAGCTCTGCTCTCTGAGCTTTAGCTGAAACAGAGCGCCTCAGTCAGTGATGCTGCTCAATGCTGCTGCTGCTGCTGTATCCGGGCTACAGCCCCCGTCCCCCATTCTCTTTCCCTCAGCCCCCCACATCAGCGGATAAACCCAGTCATATCTTGGCTGCTTCAAACGTGCTGGGTGACCTAATTTATACAGTATTCTGTTGGCTGCCTTACAGCGAAGAAAACAGCTGTTCAGAAATGTAAGGAATAAAAACAGAAACTCAAACCTGATTTGATTCTTATCTGTGAATTTATTAAAACTCTACGGCAGGATCGGCTTTGCTCAGTCAAAGCACAGCGCTGTAGAAAGCAGCTTCATACAGGGACGACTTAAAGATATGTTACAATGCTGCCCTCTAGCGGCCAACTTCATCATCGTCATCATAGCGCTCTCTATATATATATTAAAAAAATACACGGAAATGTGCTTCAGAAAAAACTTCACAGCCACACACTGATAACAAAATACATCGAGACGGTGATACATTCCGTGAAATCATGAATTCAGTATTTATTAGTGGAGTTTGGCCTTTCGTCTATTTTAAATGTCAACAGGCTCCACAAGCAGTGCTAACATACCGTTCATAAAATCTGTCCGCTGTCTGTGTTATAGAGCGAGTCTATGTCTGTGTTATAGAGCGAGTCTATGTCTGTGTTATAGAGCGAGTTTACCCCTCGGCGGTGTGAGACTGTAATCTGAACCGCAGAGTCGCTGATTTTTTCTTCTTCTCTCGGGAGCTTCGACTCCGTCACGTGACAGGAGCCGGAACTCAACTCACAGTAGTTTATTTCAGAAAGCAGATATAAACAGTAGTGCTGGCCGCTCTCGTTCTCTGATGAGCGGTGCTGGCTTGTCCGTTTCTCTGTCAGTCTGGCTCTTCTGTCACTCGGACAGTCTGCTCAGCTTCTTGTCATGGGCTCTTTGTACCGCTAAGCGAGTCGAGCGTGCGCTGTGCGGTCGGACAGGAGGACAGCAGGTGAGAGGTGAGTGAGTGGACTCGGTGGACTCTGCCCACCGCGCACAGTCTGACAGCTGGATTTGTAACGTCAGCTTAGACGACCGAAGAGAGAAATTCGCAGGCCAACGCCGGTTTTCTTAACGTCTCTGCAGGTTTTTTGTATTCTTCATGCACAGTTCGGTGACAGTGACCCTGGCTGTGTTCCCAGGCTGACGGTGCCAGCGCTGTCTGATAAATGAATAATAACGCGGCTAGCTGAATTTAATGTTATGGACGAATGACTATATTTCTTGGTACCACAAAGCTACCTTCACTTACAGCTCGCCTCATTGAACTGAATTCTTCTGAAATGAGCCTTGGGCCTTACAGCCCTCCAGCAATAAACACCATGCAGACACAGAGAGCCACCACAGCTCAGACTGAAGGAGAAGACTGTCAGAGACGCTTTCAGGCAGCAGTGGATGTCATTCATAACCTGCCCAAAAACGGCAAGTATCACTACATGCAGTAAATAGCAGTTCCTAAAGGGGCATTCTGGCCTGTGTCATGTTATGTAATGTGTTCTGCAGTGCAGCATTATATTCCTCGTTCTCACTGTTTTAAAAGAATTTAGGATTTTATATGATCTTTGTGTAAGCATGTTTACAACAACTGTAGCGATTATTACATTATTTTGGCCTGGGTGTGCCTTTAAAGCATGTATACCTAGCGTTTTATTCAGCTTTAATGTTCTCAATGTGATGACCAGGTTCCTACAGGCCTTCCTATGAAGTGATGCTGCGCTTCTATGGTCTGTACAAACAGTCTGTGTGTGGCCCCTGCAAAGTTTCCCGGCCCGGCTTCTGGGACCCCGTTGGCCGCTACAAGTGGTGAGTGTTGTGGTGTTTGTGATTGTTAATACCATGGTTGTAGCTCCACTTCCCTAAAGGAAGAACAGAACCTCCTGCCCACAGGTGTGCCTTTCAGATGCTCATGCCTTAGGTTTTTAGTAGGGACGCAACGGTACCAATAGTGTTCACAGGTATCGGTCTGATACCACGTTCCTTTATTTATACTCATAAAGATTCACTGGTACCAGATGATTATGTGTGATGTAGCAAACTGCAGTGCTAATGAACATGCACAGTGAACAAGGGTCTGCTCACACAGAGAAGTGCTAACTGACTGTAGTGTTTATCAATTTAAACATTACACCTTGGTACATTCTTGCCAGGAATAGGCTGCCGATTTAAGATCGTATCTCATAATTATGACTCAGTATCTCAGTATTATGAATGCCTATCCTGTAATAACAAGATACTTTGTCATAATTGTGATATCCTGTCTCATACTGTCTTGCTATCTTATAAAAATGAATAGTATGGAGAAAGTTTCGCTAAATTATGACTTACTATATCAATTAGGACTTAGCATCTCGTAATAATGAGAAAATATTCTTATTAATATGGGACATTAAGTCATTATTATGAGATCTTAAGTCATAATTGAGGATTCTAACATGCTATATATATTTTTTCAATTGGCAGAAACAAGCATCCATATTATTCAACAAACTGACAGATGAAATATTTAATTTCTATAGGCCAATCAGATCTAAGAGTTATTGCAATGTGAAAAGAGAGCCACATTTCGACAGCAGTTGATTTCATTTTCACATAATCAAATTTGTGTCAAATGTATGTAGAACATGCAGATTTCTTTCATAACAGTCACAAAAGCTAAACGACGATCTACAAATTACGTTGCGAGGGGCAATCATCAGGGTAAGACTGAGTCTTATGAGTTCTGGCTTATCGTTTCAGGGATGCCTGGAACCGGCTTGGAGACATGAGTCGTGAGAATGCCATGGCTGCTTATGTTGATGAGATGAAGAAAGTCGCACAGGAGGTATTTACTGTGTCAGACTTTTTTGAAATCCGTTACTTTCACAGTATAAAATCTGAGAGAGACAACCCTGTAGCTGATCGTTCTAAAACGCACATTTTGAACTGTTGGTGACTTCCTTGGTGAAACACACCTGACTAAACTCTGGTCTTGTAAATGAAGGATTTCTGAAAACATTGATTTATGCTCCTTTTCTTGTGAATTTGCTTTGGCAAAATTGTTTAATTAACGTATTCTCATTATAAGGTTATAGACAGTATGCCCATAAATGAGAAGACTGCCTCGTTTTACCACTATTTTGAGCCACTCTACCGTGTCATTCATGACATGCCCAGACCACCTGAGGCACTACTGACTCTGAGACCAGGTGAGTTTGTCTGAGAGGGCTACATGTATTTTATTTTTGCAGTTGTCATACTGAAAAAAAAAGTATTTTACTGGTATTAATAGACATTTTGTGTGATAAATGCTTTTTACATAAACATTACTCACAGAAAAGTAATGTATATGTTTATGTCCTTTATATTAAGATAAATAAGAAAACACATGGCAAACTCTTTCTTGATTTGTCAGCGATAAATGCTAATGAACTGGCTGCTAGTTTCGCTGAAGAGGGGGACAGTGGTGTGCTGCAAGAGGAAACAGCCCAAGAGCAAGTACAAGAGCTAGAACTGGATCTTGAGCTTGTGTCTAACAGTGACCCTCAGATTGAAAGTGCAGGTAAACTTTAATGCAAAGTTAAGTTTATGTACAGTCCTAATTAAAGTTTTTTTGTATATACATCACCATCAAATTTTAGCCTGAGTGTCAGATGATCACTGACTTTATTCTATTACAGCCTGAATCACTAATGCTTAAAACTGTATACAACAAAAGGTTATTGTGCACTGGGACTGTAACTAATCTTTATTTTATAATGCAACTAAAGGTTATGTTTTTAATCAATGACTATTAATTATTGTCCAGTTACTTGACTAAATAAGCAATTATGCCTTCTGCTGTTTCCTCTTACTCTGCCCTGTCACTGCACTGGCACAAGTTCTAGTGTGGTGGTCATGGTAGTCCCCCTGTCAGGCTGACATAGATCCATTTCCATTGGCTAAAATCACACATGTGATTGCCCACAGTCATATGCAAAAGTTTGGGAGCCCTTGTTTACATTTTGTTGTGGAAAAAAAAAAGTTAAAACACCCTCTACAGAGAACACACTTCTGCACGTTTTAATGCACAAGTACTGTTTAGTTACTAAATTTAACATGGTGGAAAAAAAAAATCATAGAAGTGACCTGTGCAAAAGTTATGGCACATATACTTTGTGTGTTGATGTGCAAACTTTTGCTGCTTATGTGGTTGTCATAAATGAAATGGATAGAAAAACATTTTCAATAATTACTAAGAAATTGCAATTGCAATGTAAAGGTTTCTTACTTTCCAAACAGTTGCTATTTATAATATGCTAGGTAGCTTTCATTAGCTGCTCTAAAAAAATTAGCTACTGGGGGACCATTTGGGTGAGGGACAGGTCAGACTGCAGCAGTTACCTAGCTAGCTGACATTGCTGTATGCCGAGGTTATGACAGGGCGAATTAATTTCGCTAAAGAGGCAGCTTGTGTCCAGTTATTTTATGTTACAGATACCTGCAGGTTCTGTCCCAAATAAATAAGGTGACAACTCTCAGCTACACACAAAAAGCTGAATAGCTCTCAAGCTTGGTAGTTTGTTAAAACCACTTTATGAAATAAAGACTTAAACAAAGTAAGACATTAAATAAGCTTGTACCAAGAAGCTATCACTGCAGTAGCTAAACACTATCTAATGACAGCCTCTATATGATGATTAGGGTGGGGGGGCAGCTTGGTTAGAGAGACTAGTACTACAGTCACCAATCCAACTGTGCGATTCCTTCTTTTATGGTGTAATGAATAATAGAAGCTACATCACCCCCAGTGCTCCCTGTAGTGGACTTCAGTCTATCAGAAAAACATGGATCTTATGGATATTAATGAGCACTATTGTGTTTAAGTAAATGATGCATTGCTGTGTCTGCTTCTTTTTCATAAGATTGTCATTGACTAATCAGCTTTAAAAATGAATCTGTGGAGGCCAAATGTACTGTCTGACCAAAAGAAACATCAGAGTTAGTTAGTTTTGCCTGCGGTTTTCAGTGTGTTTGCATGGGGACTGTTTGGGCCTGAGCACAATACTGGCGGTGAGTATTCTAACAGAATCTACTTTAAAAGTAAAAGTGAGCAACAGACTCTTGACGCTGGATAGACGTTTATTGATCTCTTTAACATAATGACGCAAGGGACTCTGAAAGCTTGATACATTTGATATTATACGTTTGATGATGCAATATCTTGAAGCTTGCTTTTAGCAGGCATGGCATCCATGTGATGAACCTCAAACACCTGCTTTTATCATTTACTGAATGTTAAGGAAGACTGATGCACCTTCTACATATGTGTAGACTTGGCTGCGTCAGAGGTTGTGGTGCTAACTAGTGACTCAGAAAGTGAAATCTTCTGCGACTCTGTGGAGCAGCTGGACAACATTAAGGTATGAACCTCAAAGATTGGCTCCTTGGCAACACCAGCACATGCTATTGTTAGATCTGACTAGCTCACTGTGCATTATTTGCACCATACAAACAGCCAGTTGCTGGGCCATAAGGCGACCAAAATAGGCATGCACTAACAGAGCCCACTGGTGTCCAGGGACAAGACTACAGACCCATCTCCCAGGTGACTCAGATAGGCGCCGGGCAGGGTGGAGAGGGGACTGGGGATGGGCGTGGCCTCCCAATGAGAAGGAGGGACCCAGGAAGAGAGGGGATGAGGCATGGATGGAGAGAACCTCCTGGTAAGTTATATGAAGATGAACAGAAGGTGCGGGGAGTCACCTTTTACATACCTGGTCTTAATACAGTACTGTGTACAAGTCAGAGACCACCATTTAGTTAATTTCCAGTACAACCACCATTAAGTACTTTATTCATTTTTCAGGATCAGGAGTAATATCAGTATTGGGTGTGCCAGTCCTTTACCTTTTATTACCATTTTTCTAGAGACTTGTTTTCAGTTTTTTGGGGATATCTGCAGGGATATGTTTCCTTAACTCCAAAGTTTAGTTATCAGTTAGTTAAATTTTTTGCTTCTCATGATCCAAGTAATCCATGCAACACAATCAGTGATGTTCAGGTCTGGACAGCCATGGATCCTTTCATACCCACAGCATTGAGCTGTCTTTTTACAGTGGAAGGATAGACAGAAACACTTGTGGATTTTTTCCCAAGCAGAGCTTTATTTTCTCCCCTCTCTCAAAAACAAAAGTTTTATGTATTGTTTATTTTATGGTGATAGTGTTTGTGGTCTTTCAGATGTTGCATGTTTTTTATTTATTTTCCTTTGTAGATTATTTTAAATCTAATCTCTTCAGAAATATCTCCTGGGAAAAAAAAATTTCCTGAAGAATCATAATAGGATCAAATTGTTAGGAGATCTGAGATTTAGACTTTTGGTGCATATGTTTTGTGCTGTGATATACCCAGGGGGTATCCCATACAGCAGTGGCAGACGAGTGGGGCGGCCAGCCTCAGGCGCAGAAGGAGGAGGAGGAGATGATGGAAACACTGATAGACTTCAGGATTGCACTCAGGTGCAGCAGCAGATCGTGCTGGCCCTGCGCAGGCTCAGAGAAGACATGCAGAGTGTGATGGAGCGGCTGGAGGTGGTTGAGGGTCTGGCTGCAGCTAATGTAAGAGCCAGCTTATAACCATAGACAAAGGCAGTGAATATACACAGTGAATAATTATGATCAAAACAGATCAAAAAAGCCATACAAATAATTGAATAATGTTAATAAACATGGATTACAGGATCTGAAATTGAAGGTTATTGATGCTATCCTCAGTGTTGCAAAGTACATGCTTCCAGTCCTTTGAGAACAAATTAAGCTCTTGTATCAAGTCAGATAAAAAGCCTACCCACTGTTTAAAAATATGGTGCATTAGAGAAACAGGGATGTCTGATGTCTGTGATTTTTAAATTAATGTGACACTATGTGGGATTCACACCTCTGGGGAAGTGTAATTGAACAGTACATCCACATTATCTGACTGTAGGGTGGTACTCAAGAGCAAATGCTCTATATCAAAGCTTTAAGTTTTGTATTAAATAGAGAATCCTTATATTATTTCTAACATTTTTATATCTAATTCTGATAGTCAGTAAATAAGCCATCAATTTGTTATCTTTGACCATGACTACAAGCTCAAGGATTATTACAGTGCAATTACTGAATAAAATACCTTCTTAACCTTTGTCTTTGACACATGACGTTTAGGTCAGTGGTCTAGCCCCAGAGCAAGCAATGTACATGTTAAGCTTATATATTGTGTATATTATCACTGATGGGACAAAACCTTGTATATCCAAAAATAGAAAGTAAATAGAATTTAAGTAAATAGAAAAGATCTTTTCCCAATACTTTTGGACCATTTCTGTTGGTCCCTTCAAGGGAACAATGTAAAGGGTAATAGGCATTTTGAAACAATGTAAATAAACAAAAAAGAAGGTTTGTCCTGTCAGCAGTGATGATTTGTAAAAGCTGACTAGCCACTTCATTAAGTACACCTTTTTGTATCTACACTCTACTGTATCAGTTCCACTTGCTATATAGGAGCACTTTGTAGCTCTACAGTTACGGACCGTAGTCCAGTTTCTCTGCATACTTTATTAGCCCCCCATTTACCCTGTTCTTTAGTGCTCAGGACCCCACAGAGAATTTTTTTGGAGTTGTGGATCATTCTCAGCACTGCAGTGACACTGACATGTTGGTGATGTGTTAGTGGGTGTTGTGCTGGTACAAGTGGATCAGACACAGCAGTGCTGCTGGAGTTTTTAAAAACCTCAGTGTCCCTGCTGGACTGAGAGTAGTCCACCAACCAAAAGTATTCAGCCAACAGTGTCCTGTGGGCAGCGTCCTGTGACCATTGGTGGAGTAGAGGATGACCAGCGCAAACTGTGCAGCAACAGATCAGCTACTGTCTCTCACTTTACATTTACAAGGTGGAACCAACATGGTAGGAGTGTCAGTCTGATTCTCTAGCACCAATGTAAAACACAATAACACACCACCAACACATCGGTGTCATTGCCATGCTTAGAATGATCCACCACCCAAATAATACCTGCTCTGTGGTGGTCCTGGGTAGGTGGTGACCACTGAAGAACAGGGCAAAAGGGGGCTAACAAAGTATGCAGAGAAACAGACCTACACTCTGTAATTGTAGAACTACAAAATTTACCTGCATGGTAAGTGAAGCTGATTAAATGGACAGTGAGTGGAGATAGCAGAAGGTGTACTTAATGAAGCGGCTGCTCAGCATATATCGTATGTGTTAACTGAGACAGATTGTGTTCGGAGGATGTTCACACTGAGTGTTTGCTTTCCTCCTGATTGTTGCCATTTTGATTACCATTAGAAAATTGTATGACTGGGACTTAAACTGTAGATAATAAGGACACGTCTTACTTGTTTATGACCATCCCCCATCCTTCTTTTTCTTCTTTTAATACTTCTAAGGCCCAAAATTCACAGTGGAGATCTCATATGCAATTCACAGCTCAACAGACTGAGGTAAGGCTGAAGTAGTGATAAAGTAGCAAGTCAAGACATTTAAAAAGGAAAAATAATATGTTAAACATTTTTTCATATGAACAACAAAGGGCATTCACACGGCAATGTTTAAGACATCCCCCTTGTGTCCACAGGCAGAAAGATGGTGGCCATTTGACGTATCTGGCCGAACGCTGCTTCTCCTCTTGGTCTGGCCTTTCATCGCTCAGGGAATGGTGTTCTTGCTCAGGCGGAAGAAGAAAAAACCTCATATATCTGTCATATAAATCTGTCTTGAGCAGGGAACGCTACATCCCTGTTACAGAATGATCAATATAGTATTTTTTAAATGTGAACCCAAGGTTAAAGATAAAGGGGTAAGTCCTGCAAATGGGGTTGTATGTTCTCATCTATAATGAAGAAAGGCTAATATCAATCTTCATAGCTACTCTCAGAAGGAAAAGAATGGCTGTTGATTGTTGAAACTAATCCATTTCAGATTTGTCTTTTTTTTGTTGAACAGAGATGGGATGTATAAGTCTGTGTCACTCATTCAATAATAGATGATATATGTGTTCCTTTAAAAGTATTAGTGCCAGACTGTAGCCTTTCTAGTAACAGATTTTATCTTGTATGGCAGATATTTCTGTTCAAATGGGACAAAATGAATGTAATCTGTGTGTAAGAGTCATCCAAGAGTACTTCATCAAGAAAGCCTTAAATGACTTGTATGGCCTCCACTTTACTGCAGGCCTACAGAGATAAACACTAATGAGAAAAGGTGTTCAAGAGAATATATAATACTGCCTTGCACAGTTTGTTGAACTAATTCAGAAGAATGTACTTACATCCAACGAATATAATGTAACGTAAAATAAAGCCTGTTGGTCCACCAATACTTGGAGTAAACACAAAAAAGGAGCAAGCAAAGGGAATGCATCGAGGCACTCAGCTGCATGACTTTGATGAGGGAGCAAGTCCTGGAGTTTTGCTCTGCTCCTTGTCACCTTTCTTTTAGCATTAAGTTTCTACGTGTCTTGGAGAAAGCGCAGTTTTTTGCATTGCAACATCTCTTCAAATCCATGCAAACACGTCCCCTTAGGCTGCTATGAACTCTTGAGTATTTTATTCAGGAGATATCAATGGATCATTTCAGTGTATTGTCTGCTATCATCTGGGTCACTCTCACATTACCATGCTGTATCATCTGAGGGGAGTTTTGAGCTATATTATTCACTTTATTCGCTGGCTAAGGCCGCGTTTATTAATCACAAATACCCGTGTTATTACGCCCTCCTTTTTTAGTCGAACAACAATTCTGTGGCGTGCAGTTCAACTTGTAAATACCCTCACTGCTAACACAGACATGTAGCTTAGCTAAAGGTTGGAAGTTGTTTTGATACATTTAATGTGAAAATGCGCCCTCAGCGACCTAATTCAGCATATTTTTGGCCCCGTACCCATGAAACGACCACAAAATGATGAACAGGATAGTTTTCTTGGACGCCAGATCCCACCGAAAAAGGCCTTGGCGTTTTTTGTTATGAATGTGCAGATGTTATGCAGCTAGCCAGCAAACGTTAGCTTAACTTCCCTAGCAAGGAACGGACGACTCGGTTTAGTGCACAACATGTCTAAAAATGTCCTATTTCATTCCTGCTTGGTGTGTCGTGCTTTGCAGATGTATTCATAAATTATTTGAAACAAATTGATGTGTACAAAATGAGTTACAGACAGCGAGCTTGCTAGAAGCCCGCGTAGCTCCTTAACCTAACGTTAGCTGAACCAGCTGGCTGGAGAGATCTTCCTCAAAAAGGATGGTTTGTAGCCGGATACTGTTTGAATATCCGTTCATATGTGAAACGCAGCAAAATGTTTTTTATTAAAGTTCTCCTGAAATAAACATGGTTTTGAAGTATTATCTATCTGCCCGACTGGGTGAAGCTCGCGGAGCTAAACTCCACTGGCTAACTAGCAAAGCAAGCAGAACAGCGAACACCCCTCATTCACTTCACATTCAGAGCAAGTACTGTTAAAAACACGCTTAATAAACGTTTGCTGATTTGTGAGAAGTAACGTCTCATTTTCGACGTGTAAATCGACTTGGCCTGGGGGAAAAATGAACGTTCGTCAACTCCACGGACACAGACGTTACCGACGCACTCAATGGCTAATCACTACAGTGAAGAAGGACTACTTTGTGGACGAAGAGCGTTCAATCCCACCAAAGGCGCAAGGTAAGATCATGTTTTTCGAGTGAACGGTAATTCTAGAAACTGTCAAAATTATGAGGTATTGTTTTCTTCTATGAATTTTTACTATTGTACGTTTACATTTAATTTCACTATTTCGATTCTAATTGCTGAAATGTTTAATCTTTAGGCACTATAAATAGGACCGCCATCCCCATATCAGAGCCGATGGTAACGTCCACTAGAGTGACCGGGACAGCTTTCTTGTTGATTGACACAGAAAACGTCCAATCAGAAAACTTCTGCGGGGTAGCGAGGGTAGAAAAAACTTCTGTACCAATGAGGTCCTCGAGTGGGCGTACCTCGATCGGGACTGAAAACAATCGATGAATTGTGGGAATGGTAGTTTGTAAGCGGGACTCGCCGTTATAGGCCAATGGAGAAATGAACTTCAAGTCCCAAAAAGCAGAGAAAAAATGAGGACTCGCCGCATGCGCTTTTTACGTGGGGAGGTGATAAATTCACTAGCTCCCGTCCACTCCGTAGCAGAAGCGAAAAGGAGTTTCCAGCGGGTGGAAATGTGCTCGGTCCTGTCAAGAAACCAAGCTAGTCTTAGACGGAACGGAAAGAGTTAACATTTAACAGCCTTTTTAAGTAGAGTAACAACCGAAACAGTGGACTCGAAATAAACGGTAAGTTCGTTTCCTAACGCCTCCCACTCCCCAGAATTAGTTGTTGACGTATCAGATAGTTTTGATTTAAATACTAATGGTAAGTTAACGTTCACTTTTTGGAAACCGCCTCTTCTGTAAGTTTGTATTTTTTAAACGCATAACGCCTTTATATACGGAGTTTCCATCCTCCTCGTGTTTTCTGTTCTCCTGTTCTGATCTTCGAGTGTTTAAAGAAGGTAGTGCGCCCTTTTTCATCACTGATCACAAACTTGTGTCTCTCCTTCAGGTGGGAGTGTACAGTTATGGAGCTCATTAAAAGCGACGCTGCGCCGGAGGCTGACGACAGGGGGCGGCAGAGAGATGACAAGCAGAAAAGTGCCGTCTCGGAGAAGCAAGTGCAGCGGAGTCAGCTGGAGGTCTGTCCGGGATTGTTGTCTGCAGATCGCGGACGGGAGAGGAGCGACCCTGAGCCCAAAGCCGGTGACGCTGCGGGCGACGATGGCCTCCTGGCGGAGAACACCTCAAGGGGCCCGCAGAACAAGGGTCAACCGGGCTGCCCCGGAGCCACCTCTCACGGCTTACCGGGTAAGAGAAAACACAGGCGGCGACCGTCGAAAAAGAAGAGGCGCTGGAAGCCGTACTTCAAGCTGACCTGGGAGGAGAAGAAGGAGCTGGACGAGCGGGAGACGGCGCGGGCGTCGCGGGTCAGAGCGGAGATGTTCGCCAAGGGTCTCCCCGTGGCGCCGTACAACACCACGCAGTTTCTGATGGAGGAGCACGACCGAGAGGAACCGGACCTCAACACGGAGCTCTGCGGCCGCTTCGAGGACACGGCGAGCGAGGAGGAGCACTTCGAGGCTGCCGACGACGAGGACGAGGCGGTGCTGGAGGAGGAGGAAGGCGAGGGGAGCGACGGCATGGGGCGGCCGGGCCACGCGGGAGGAGGCGGCGAGTTTCTGCAGCGGGACTTTTCCGAGACGTACGAGCGCTACCATGTGGAGACGCTGCAGAACATGTCCAAGCAGGAGCTGGTCAGGGAGTACCTGGAGCTGGAGAAGTGCATGTCGCGCCTGGAGGAGGAAAATAACCGACTGGAGCGGCGCGCGCGCAGGAGCGCGGGGGACTGCGGCGGCGGAATCGAGAGCGCGCTGCAGCGCGTGCGCCAGCTGGAGAGCGAGGTGGAGAGACTGAGGGCGC
Source organism: Pygocentrus nattereri (assembly GCF_015220715.1). Lineage (NCBI taxonomy): Eukaryota > Metazoa > Chordata > Actinopteri > Characiformes > Serrasalmidae > Pygocentrus > Pygocentrus nattereri. Next base: position 16,390,314 of record NC_051223.1, read on the forward strand.
TGAACGGAGAGCTGCTGCTGAACCAACAGCAGGGACTGAACGGCTCCAGAGCAGCAGAGCCTGAGCCCGAGAGAGAAAACCAGTGACAGACGAGAAAAGAAGAGAAAAAAACGTGGATATGTTTGGTTTGTTTTTAATCGTCCACTCATTCTCCGACTTATTGTCTTAACTGTAAGCTGCGGTAGCTTTAATGTGATGCGCTTTTCAGCCTGACAGCAAAAAACAAAAAAAGGACGTAATTTTCTTTACTTACCAGAATTTTTAATATTACAGTTGTACGTGCGGTCCTATAAAGTTGGTCAGTTCGTTGTAACATAGGTTAGGTATATTTTTTTCCACGCGTTATTGAGTTTGAAACGAAAACACTCGACTGCTTTGCTTCCATAGTTGATAGTTGACGTGAGGAACAGATGCGATTTCTCTCTCGGACTGCTGAAAGGTTTGTGAAAGTTCATCATAAAACCCACTTACTGAATGTCTGAGCGCTTTTCGTGTCGATCAGTCCAGGAAAAAACGAGCTTTTTTGGTTGTTTTGCTGCTGGTGCACCTGATATTTCTGCTTCCTCTTGTTAATGCATGACCAAGGCAGTATGTAATAAAACTGTGGAATTTTTTCCTCCAAATGTGGTGTCGATTAAATTATTCAAAGTCATTTGTTTTGATCTGTCTGGTTAAGTTATAGGGAGTACAGCAAAGTAACGTTTCCCCCTTTTAACTCGCTTCTTGGTCTTCATGGTTCGGCACAAAAGATCAGACAACTGGAGTCTTTAAATTGATCATGACTTCATATTTAAACGGAGTTGTCCTTGACCTTTATACCTTCAGTGCCACTTTCTCCCTTATTACTGCATATTTATTTAGGCAAGGAGTCGGACGCTCGACTAAACCAGCAACTGAGCAAATACACTGCAATCTAGTTATGAAGCTACAGGCTTTGAAATCCCAGTCATGTCGAGAATCAGGTGCTGTCATTTGATCATGCCCTGAGCCACATGCATGTCGTCTATCTCAGGCTGGTGTTCATTCCCAATGGGTTTGTAAGTGTATGACTTCCATTTATCTGAATTGTGGTACTTCCTTTGTCTCCTATTACCAAGACGCTCAAGCAGGATCATAAACTCCTTCCTCAAAATAGGACTTGAGTCAGAATCCTGTAAATGTAATAGATCACATGAGCTTATAATATTGTGAGATGGCCTGTGTGCATGCTTTTTGGTATTTTGGCCCACAGTTCATTCAAAAGGTGTTTTTATATAGGTATTAAACCACTGCTGCTGGCACTGTAGTCTTAAAGGCCTGCTTATACTTGAGAATCCATTATGTTTGAGTTTAAATTCCAGCTGTGCGGTAACTTGAGTTGGTATGGATATCCACTTGCCTGAGTTCTATAATGAAAATTAATCCAAATCTGTTGCCAAGAGAATTTTCTGATGTTCTCCCTTTTAAAACACGCATACACAAGAGAAATAAGACCTCTTTATGTAACAGCACAAAAGTAAAAAAAAAGAAACGGTTCAAAACAAATATTATATTATCATATGTATCATTTGTACACAAAGGTTAACTTAGCAAGGCTTTGTACAACTGTTACAAAACTTGGTCCACACAAGCACCCACATAGTGTATGAACATACGTGCACAGGGCAGTAACAGTGACCCACAAACACAGAGGACAGACATGTTACAAGGGGGAATTGGAGTTGGCCGTAATATCTGGTCAAGAACTAGACGGTACAACTTTGAACCATCTGCAGCAGCTCATCAAAGCCACCGTGGGGTGAACAAGTACTGTGAGATCAAAATGCAGAAGAGAAAGAACAAGAGATTGAGTTGGCATTCCTGGAGCTTAAGGTAAGGTTATGCTGTTTTTCAGTGTAGCTGCTTTCAGCTGTTTTGCCACAAAACCGCTGTGTCTGTAATACTGTCATCTACACTCATTAATGGGAAGACTGGAGGACGGGTGATGGAGAGCAAGTCAGATCTTTGATTCAGTATTTTTTTTTTTATATCTATATCAGAGTTTTTCTAAAATACGCACGAGTGCTTAAACGTTTTTATGGGTGCTCCACAGCCGTCTATCCTTAAAACCACTAGCTGTGCACCTGAGTGTGGGAGCCATGTTGTGCTGTCTGTTGGTAATGCTGATAAGGGGCAGTGCAAAGTCTTGCTCAGATCCTGCTCTCTTCATTGCTTTTGGCATAAAGTGCCCTCCTCCAATGGATGTGGGGGTGAGAAGAGACAGGAATTAAGCTGGAAAGGGCTCAGGTTATTTATTGCAAACAGTGCAGTATGCTGAATGGCCTTAAGCCTTTATTGCATAAATATGGCATGAAATGTGTTTTGTTTTTTCAGCATGCTGCGCTTATGCAATTAATAGCTGAAGTGAATTCAGCTATAGTCAAGCTTCCCATCAGTTTAAGACTTCCACTGAACCTTGCACCTAATGTATTTTCTCAGCTAAAGGAATCTGATTGGCACAGGCTTTTTGTTGTGTTAATGTAGTGATTCCCAGGCTTGTTCCTGGAGCAGCACCCTCCTGCATATACTCATATACTGCTCTAATGCATCTGATCAAACCAGTTTTTCAACCTGATCTCTATCTGCCACATCGGTTTCATACCACTGATTACCACAGACAATAAATTCAGTGGGGTTCCCTGTGTTTAGAAATGAACAGAAAAGCAGCTGACTCAAAATTGACTTATATTGAACAAATATATAACCAAGACTTTTTACTGAAAAGATTTTACTGGAACCCTGCTTAAAACCACCACATTAGTATCTGGTGTGACCACCATTTGCCTGACATTACTAGGGAAAAAAATCAAATTACTGCAAAATGGGAGAAAAAACAAGTGTTGTGTTTATATTTTTGTTTGATGTGCAAGCCAACCGGCAGTTTCTGAATTCTCTAAATGAATGTGTTACATTTATGTCCATGAAATTTGTAGCAATGGGCTTCCAGAGTGAATACATTTTTTCATGTCCTCTGTGTCTAAATACAAGTAATTTATCCCCATTGGCCATATAAAATACATAATATAGAGACTTCATGATACATAGAATTACCAATATTATCTTTACTTCTGTGATTTTACTGTTTGTAGTAGGTGAATTAGACAACTGCCTACCAGCTAGGTTAGTTATTCAGCTAAGCACAGCTGCACACTCCAGTCATACTGCTGCCACCAACCACATAAGTTCTCTAAACTTTTTTGCTATGACTCCACAGGCAGCATTGTACTCTCATGAGTACATGATTACCTAGTTTACTTATGTGTAATTGTGTTTTTTGTTTATGGCTGGCAAGTTGGATAGCTGGCTAAGTGTACCAAAATGGAAGATTTTTTTCCAGTCCAGCTTTTCATGAGCTGAAGTGAACTCCAAATGTCTTTCACTTCAAAGTTTCTGATATCCATAATAATCAAAGAGGAGCATGTGAAAAATTAGCTTGCATCACTGCACTGTTAAAATTACTTATTTTTTTCCCTCAGGAAAACGAGTCTCATGACTAAAAGAACAAATTAAAGAGAATTGTAGCTTAATTTATGAATATCTTTGACAAATTCTTGAGCAATGTTCTTTTCTAAACACAGGAAACAGTGTCAAAATTATTGTCTGGTAATCAAATTTCCACTGCAGATGCTACAGTTAGAGATTAAGTTTAAAAAACATGGAGGTACTCATTTAACCATGCAATTTGCACTTTAATTGGATTTTCAAAATTTCTGCACAATTCAGTCATTAAGATGTAAACAAAAATCTGACCAGTTTGATGTGAAATGCTGCATTGGACAGAGATTTACTAACTTGGAGTTCTTTACAGTGGTGGATAATAAGAACCAGTGGCCACAATGGCTACAATGCAAATGTAGTCATTTTATTTACTATCCAAAATCACCAGTAATCCTACACATCATTCTACCATAGATGGGGTTTAAAAAAACGTCTTTCAGGCCAAAACCTTCTCAAATTATCGTAAAACAGTGTCTCAGGCAAGAGACAGCTGGTCTGTAATAATTTCATGTAATAACTTTCTGTGAGGTAACTGTTGGAGGCATTAATTGCTGTGGATGTCTGCTTCCAGTCAGCACAATTCTTTCTTGGTAAGTTTCTCTAAAATCATGCATCTCACATCAAACCACTCTGAACAACTTTGTTTACAGCTGAACAGTTTAATTTTGCAGAAATGGTTGAATTCCTCTTTAACAAGCCTTTCTTTGATGGGTTATAGCAGGAAAACACTAAAATATGCAGGCCAAGAGTACTGCAGGACTAGTGTTCGGAACAACTGGGTTATTGTATTAGATTTTAGTGAGGTTTTGTGTGATTGGTCAGCGTTCCCCAGGTGCGTTGCCCACCACTGTGTGGCGTCTCCAGTCTCTCCTCCTGCGTCGCGTTTCTGGTGAGCTGTGCCGTCGCTGGGCGCCTGACTTCCACAGGTCGTTGGCAGAGGCTAGGAGGTTGGCCTGCACCTGGCCCAGCCAGCCCTGCGGGACGGAGGGATCGCGGCTGGGGGACATGGCCTGTAGTAGCCTCTCTTGGCCTCGGACAAGTGAGGCTTTGACACGGGACAGTCCTACAGCGGCCCGCTCCAGCCCCAGATCCTCACCATACAGAGAGCGGGGGCGCACTCTTTCTCCTCTAAGCTTCTTCCGGGTCACGGGGTTTGTCTGGCCGTTTCTGTGAGTGCTGCTCGGGCAGGAGGAAGAGGACGGGCTGGCAGGACGACCTGTGGCTCTCAGGCCTGTGGAACTTTGGTGTGAGTAGAGAAAGCTACGAGGACGTGGCTGTGCCCTTAGACCAGTGTCTACATGTATACCATCATCATCCTCTCGCTGACAAGCTGCATTTTCCCTCCCTCCCAATTCCTCTCCTGCCCCTTCACATGACCCCATGCCTGCCTCTCCTCCTCCATCCTTCTCCTCCACCACTTTGGCCTGACTTTCTGAACTTAAAAGAGGGCACTCTGTCTCTTCATCTCCCTCTTCATTCCCCCCACCCTCCTCTAGCTCCCTGTAGTTGCTGGCTTTGACCGGCTCGTGCTCTAAATCTTCATCGCTGCTGCTATCCGCAGGGCAGGTGCTCTGGTGCTTCTTTCTCTTCCGGGTCACGGCAGATATGATGGACATGGGGAGGAAGTCCTTGGCACTGACGTCTTTCTTTGAACTCAACGATCCCTGCAGCAAGAGATTCAACATGATAATGTTAATTATTTCCAGCACAAACTGATATACCTGTGTTGTTATAGCTGATAGCAGTATATTCTTTACTATTTTTCTTGTATCATGCCTCTGACCAACAGCTTTCAAGTAAAGACAATGTTCCACAACATGCCGCATTTGTGGTGGAAGAAACTGTCAATATTAACTCTATTGCATAGTGTTGCCATATGGCAATTACTTAAAATTTTTTTTTATTTGCCTGCCTACAATATAAAGGTCAATTTTTTTGTTCTTAAGGAAACTGAAGGCTTTACATATAACATTATATATTTTTATCATATCATATGCCTTCTTTTTCCTTTTTTCACACATATCACATGGCAACACCTGGCTTCTGAAGCCCTCACAAACTCTGTGTATAATTCAATAATTAAACACAAAAACTATCATGGAATGACAAAATATAATTATTGCCATATGTCAACAGCATGCAACAAAGGAACTGCCATCTACAGTGTGTACAATGGGAGAATGAACACATTGTCATTGGACACTCTGGCCACTTTCACATCATTTTTACATTCGAGATTTTGTTTTAAGAAAAAAATGTTCTTACAACACTTATGCATATGGGTGTTGTCCTCATGCAATATTTCTTGCTTGGATGATGAATGTGTCTATGTTCTGTGATAGGGTATTTGTTTACCCCATTGCATGAATTGTTGTAACCAAGTAACAAACAATGTTATTTATTAAAAAAACAAGACCTCAAGTGTTGCACTACCTAAATAGCTGGCTTTCTGCATCACTGTAATGTCACGTAGTGCTGATGTAAATAAAAAAAGAGGCCGTTACCTTGGATTTAGCTGAATCGCTGTTGGTGGAATCTGTACAGGTGGAGAAAAGAGAGGACAGAGAAAAGCGAGAGGTCAGGAGTCTGCAGAGCTGGATAAACACAATGTGAACCAATGGGCAATGTGGTGCTCTTAATGTGTCTTAATGTCTTGAGAATGGCGATGAATTCAGCACTCTTCATTAAAACAATTTGGGAAAATGAAGGACTAAGTAAGCTTATATTAAATATATGGTGCCTACTGTGAGGATCCAAAGGGATTTTGCCATAACAGAAAATTCATGACTATGACTCATACACCAATTCTTTGCAGGTAACCAGTTATGAGTTTATAAATATTACTGCAGATGCTTAAGTAGAATATTTAGAGTCCTCCCAAACAATATCTCACACACAGAAACACACACACACAGTGTCAAGTGGGAATCCAGCTCCTACCGCAGAGTTTGCTCCACTGGCTCAGGTAGCAAGTGATGAAGAGTGATCCAGAAAAGAGGAAGGAAAAGACACACAGGAGAAGTCGGCAAGAGAGAGTTTGAGTGAGAATGTTAAGAGGAAAAGTAAAACTAGTTAGATAAAGTACAAATAGCCAGCTAGTGCCAAAGTGGGGGAAATAGAGAAAGATCTACAAAGGTTCTGAATAAGAAGTGTAAATTAGAATAAAGCATGCCTGATTTCCTTAAAGTGCCATTAACCTCACTGTGAAGGCAAATCCAAATATTGCAGATGGTATCCTACAAATCAAGCTCTCTGTAAGCTCAATGAAAGGAAGCAATGAGCTGAGCAAAATAAAAGCACATTGGATTATCTTCAAGACTACCTTAAATTGAGCCATGGAACTCTATAAGTAATCCTGCACTGGCATGGATCCCCAAGCGATTGCTTTTATCTGCTTAAGCATAAAGAGTCACTGTACCGTAAGTGATATTGATAGAGAATAAAGTAGAATAAAGTGTGTATGTAGTGTAATGTTGGTCTCACCTGAGGCGTCGCCCGTCGGTGCTGTTCTGCCAATGTTGGAGAGGAGGTGATCAATATTTGGAACAGGCTGCTCATCTCGTTGGTCCTCAGGGGTCTGAGAAACAGGCAAAGATTAGTCCTTTGCACTATAATTTGATACTGGACACTGTGTTTAAAAACCCCTGCAACATTGCTGCACCTTAATGTTTGCACGAACAACCTGAATGGAAAGTCTAGAAACTCAAAATGCCCAAATATCACAAAAAACGTTTTTGCCCTTGGATGAGGTGGAAAACTTGGTTTATCCATAAGAGAGAAAAGTGGAAAACAGTGATGGGATCATAATTTAGAAGTGATGATGCAACGGAAGCCATGTTTGACGCATTTGCAGGGCTTTGGTGTACAACGGCAAAGTGGTACAATGACTTCAACCCTCATTAAATGGGCCACTGCCCACTCCACCCAGCATATATTAATTTTTGCAGCTATAGTTGTTGGGGGGCTGTCAAAACTGCTCTACCGAAAACTAATCAAGGTATGAATCCCTCCATTGTATGTGCCTCACATGTTATGTCACCTTCAGAAATTTGTACAAGTCGGTAAAGGATTAATTCACATTTTCTTTTCCTGACTTTCTGGACTGACTTTTTCGCAAAAAAAATTGCTTAACATTGTGCTGCTGTGTTCAGAATGGTCCTCTATCAGTATTGGAATTACAGGGGAGGCAGAGGGAGCTTGGCTTTCCCAAAAGAGACATGAGTTCCCATAAAAACAAAATATGAATTTGGGAGGAGTCACAGATCCTACTAACCTAATTTATTAATATTTATTAATCATTCCATTATTTTTAATGATATACTCCTACCCTTTCAAAGTTTTGTCTTTGAAACTAACTCAATTCCCAACTCCATTAATCTTTGTTGATCTCCATCAAGTTTAATTTATAATAATGGTGTACACAATTTGACGTTCTTTTTATCTGCATAAAATCAGGGAGATGGCTTTTCTCTAACTGTACTGTAAATTTAAAATACATTGTACAACACAAAAAATGCATTATGCATATGTGTGATTATACCATTATAACATAATACTAAACATTCCGAGCCAAATTATACTACAATGTAGCCCTCCCACAAAAAAGGTTAGGGTGTAATTCGAATACCGTGCCTCCCAAAAAATATGTGGTCATTTGGGTACCATTGTGGTCTTTTTCTTTTGATAGAGGGGTTTAACTGTAGAGAGCAAATGTGCAGCAACAAAGCTGCAGCCTGTAATTTTAACTCTACAATGTGTACATATGGCAGGTGTTTTTGATAGAATGGCCACTGAGAGTATGTATAAGATGTGTCCCTAATAAATTGATAACTACTAAAAATGGCTAAACATTATAATGAATGGATCTGACAAGTCTTGACAACCTGTGATGTTACATATCATACGGTGTTGTCGGAAGAAAACCTTGTATGTCCAAAATGGTAACTTTACAGGAGAAGGAAAAAACCAACTTTACTTTTAATGTAAGTCAATGGAACCAGAATTTCATTTTAGACCATTTCTTTTGGTCCATTCTTCATGAAATTTACAAACAATACAAAGAGCAACAGGCATTTTTGAATTATGCCAAACATTGAAAAATGACAAAATAGAGATAAGAGGTTTTCTACCAACAACAGCGCATATTGTTCTTCTAGGGTGCTGCTAACCCTTTACTGCTGAGCTGAGACTACGCATGGTTTCTCCAGAAATGCTTAATATGTACAGACAGCACATTGTAAGGTGAACCAGAGGCAATTACGCATTCAGCTGTATCTTCTTTCAAAGAGCTTTACATAAATGACAAAATATAGAGAACCCAAGGCGTTTGCAGGCAATGTATGCACAAGCTGATGTGAAATTTGCTAATTAGGCAACATGAAATAGTCACTGTCACAAGTTTGTTTTTTTCACATAATACTTTGTAAGCAATGATCTATGCATCTAAACAAATATTCTCAGCAGCAGCAGGGTGCACAGCCTGTGGCTTCATATCAGTGAGACAGTCTAAGTAGAAGAACAAACAGCCTAAGGCCACCTAAAATTCTCCCTAGTTGGATTTGGCTAAAGGCTCCCCTTGTACTGATGCAGGAGCAGCAATATGTAATATGCAAATGATCTCAGGACAGCATTAAGACACACTTTACAATTAGCACGGCTACATTGGATTTGCTGTCAGTATGTGGCAGGTTTTAAGATGGCTGTGAGATGTCAGATTTAGTTATTATTGGAGGAGTATAATTTGCACTGCATATAAACAGGCATAACAGCTTTAATCTGTGCTGAATCATAAGCTCTGAGCCCTGGGAGAGCAAACTGGGTGTCACTAGTGTAATGAGCATGCTGTTTTTCCAAAGGCCAAGCGTACATCTACCAGATAATCACTGTACAAATCAGACTGTACCTTCTCATCTTTATCCAGTGCATCACTGAAGAACCAGGCAAACTGCAAAGAAAAGAGAGGAGATTTGCAGCCATATTTTCACTGATGGTATGAAAAGGGGAAATAATGTAATTTAAAAAATTTTAGTGCTTACATGTAGAATGAGTGTTTCTACAATCTTATAGCGGTCTGGCATGTGTGTGACCATGTCTGTCATATTGTCTTCTGAGGTTCGCACCAGTGTGGGGCCAAACACTAGAGCAAGGTTTCTGGGTTCCATCTAAGAGACAGAGAAAGGTTATTAAAGAAAGAAAACACAACTGTCCACAGTGCACAATATGCTAAAATATGCTGAGATTTTGAAAATTTAATTTCAATGTGGCACTCATGCTCCATGGTCACCTTCAGCATCACTATAACAAGCATTTGTGGATAAATTTATAACAGATCCATTTATAGTACTTCACCCATTCTGTCTGGGGCATTTATCATGTTATAAACTTGGACTTGGACTGTTAACTCTGGCTCTCAAACCTGTCCCCTACTGAGTGTCTGTCATATTGAGTGAAGGGGGTGTGGGAGGACCACCCTGCCCTCGCAAAAAGAGCAAGGCCAATTATACTTCCATCATCAACAATAAGGCCATTGCGTAGACCAGAGGTGTCCAGTCTCATCAGCAAAGGGCTAGAGTGGCTGCAGATTTTCATTCCAAACAAGTACACAAGTTGTTCCACTTGTTTAATCAGCTGCTGTCTGTCTTCAAGCACCTGATCAGCTCTTGATTTCCTGCTTTGTTGGAACGAAAACCTGCGGCTACACTGACTCTTTGTAGATAAGACTGAACACCCCAGGCTTAGGCAGTTGCAAGGTTTGGTTAATATTGACCGGAATTTGCTTACGTCCACTTGACTGGGTAGGGTAATACCAGGCAACATACCTTATTCTTCTCGGAATTATCTGCCACTCTCTTAAGGTGACCAATCAGAAATTTAAGTGTGTGGTAGTAATGATCAGGTAAGTCACGGATCTAAAGAAGAGAGAAGAAAGAAAGAAAACTTTTTCAGGTATGTAAAGATATTATATGTATGATATAACCTTAAGACTGACAAATAACTTCATTTATGCATCTGAAGAATACATTTCTGATGACAAGTGATGGCAAGATCAAATAAGGGATTTTTGTTTATCCTCAAATTAGAGAAGTAATAAAAGGTTAATAATAAGGGAGTAATAAGGGACTCTAAATACAAGTTGAGTCAAGTAGAAGTAGCTATTGTCCAAGAATGTTCTTAAAATATTTCTGGGAAATCATAAAGCAGAAAACTACCATGAAAGAGTGAGTGACCTAATGACAACTATGAGATGTAACATGTCTTTAAAAATACATTTTCTGGACTGATCAGGACTACTTCCCTTAGATTCCATGGAGCCCTAGAATACTTGAAAATCAACTACACAACTTTGAGATAATGTCACCACAGTTTGTATTTTACTGTACTTTTTTAAAAGTGTATATTACAAAAACAAAACATCCCTGAGTGATAGATGAAAATCTAAAAACAGATTCAACATGAAGATTACTATTAGTACCACCTTCTTTAGTTCACTTTTGAGGGTTTTTTTTTCATACAATAACAACTTACACACTGTACATTTAAATATTATAAACTTGACACCAAAAGGCACTTTTATGTTTTATTCAATATTTCAAGTACTTTGGGAACAATAAGTAGGTAAATAACTATAAATATATTGTGATTCTCTATAATATTTTGTATATACACAAGATATAATATCTTTGTCTTGAGGCATTTTATTTTGTGAGACACTTTTATTTTATTAAGTTTAACCTTGAAGCTATACAGGTTTCTCAGTCATTTAGAATCCATCCATTATTATAACATTTAAAATGTACCTTTTTCCAGCTTCCTAACGACTGTTTGAATACAAATTAGAATCACCTTCTGCATTTATCTGTAACCAAATAGTTTTTATTTTGGCAAACATCAATTCCAAACTGGTGAACAGCAGGTATACACAAATGAACAGCACTGTTAATGGTAAAACATCAACAAATTAAAGCAATTCAAATAACATCCTGAAATGCCAGCTCTATCTACATACCAGTTTTCTCATGGTCTTCAGCCGATCTCCTGCATCCTCTAACCGGTTGGCATCGATGAAATCATTGTATTTGTCTGCAAAGAGGGGGCAGTAGTGAGCAGTGTCCGCAGGCACACTCCTACACACAGCAAGATGAGCTGCAGTATAATTTTAATGTGGAGGGAATTAACTCACCATCAGTGAAAAGAGGTTCTGGAAGCTTCCTGAAGAAAGACTTAAGGAGACTGCTGATTACGTTCAGGTCCTGCCATCTCTGTGGAACAACGATGAGAGTCAGACTGACGTTCTCTTTCTCTGGCTTTACCTCTATTTCCTTCTCTCTCTCTCTCTCTCTCTCTCTCTCTCTCTCTCTCTCTTTCTCTCTCTCACCTCTTCAGCAGTGTTGATGTCCATGCCTTTGTTGAGCTGGTCTTGTAGAGTGGACACCATGGCATTGTTCCCTGGCACTCTGTAGATACCAGTGTACTCAAGACCCATTTCCTCCACCAGGCCACAGCAGATCTCCACAATCAAAGGAACAAACTACACCACACCAATAGCAGCAGAAAACTAGGATTAGGGCTGTTACCACTGATCAGTTACAAACAAAATCGATTAAAATTCTCAGTGAATCAAAAGTGTATCACTGTTTCATCATTTATCTGGATAATCAAACTCACGCCTAGTAGGAGTGTTTCTACATTTGAATGTAATAGTTCAGTAACCTGAAAAAAGTGCTTGATTTGCAGTTAACTAACCAAAACTGTGATCAGTATAATCTATAATACCAATAATAAGAATAAAAACAGAAAACATCTATAACACCAACAATTTATGCACATGGCAATCCAATATAAAAATGCATACTTATTTTACATGCACATTGTTGTAAACAAATGCTGAACTATATTATGTTCCATTAAAAGTCATATTACACATATTACACCCAAAAAATACATATCTAATGCAGGAGCATCTCAAACACCGCAATAATGCAGTAAAAAAAAAATATATATATATATATAACACTTCAGTGCAAAACCATACCAAACACTGCCATAATATGCTATATAATGAAACCTATCACACTCTACATCATTCTATCATCTTAAAAACAAAGACATTTTGTTTTTTTCACAATTAATTTTCTTCACAATTTTTGTATAAAGTATAACCTTTGGTCAGTAGGGGGAGCAGTGCACTCATTGCTCGACCTCAAACTTCACCTACGAGCATAGCCATTGGCTCACAAGACACTGAATACTGTTGTTGTATTGGCTCCCTCACCTAATCGCTTAAATTAGGGTATACTTCATGCAAATGATATGTAAATGAGTAGCTGGTAGGCTGGCCGTTGATTTCACTCATTGAAGCTGATTCATCATTTGAGGTCAAATCGTTTGCAAGTCATATGAAAGGTTAATGAATCAGACACAGAGTAGTTTAAAGATGGCCAAATCTAAATTTTTATGCAACTTTGATAAAAAAGTGTTCATGTTCTTATATAGTTTTTTTAAAATGTGCCTTTAAAGACTTCCTAGTTTATCTTTTTCCAGCAAAATATTGCAAATTTGAAAGGATATGCATGGTTTGTTCAGTTAAAAATAGTAATTATACAATTATCCATTGCAACAGAAATACATCTTCCTGAAATATTTATAGCTTTATTTACCTGACAGTGCAGTGTGCCTAAGCTCTATGCTTCACTGAGCTACTTAATCAATAGCCCCATTCACCGTTTCACACTGACTAACCTTGTTATTGGCACCTGGCGGGCAGTCCTCCAGTCTAACTCCAAAGGCCTTAGGACCCGCTTTCTTTCCCTTCTTCATAATGTTGATGCTCCATGGAGCCTTAGGGGGACTGCTCTCCTCTGATAGAGACAGAGAGAGCAGTGGTAGAGATCAGAAAGGGTTATTCAGCTCTATGGCAGTCACACCATAATTGCATGTGCTATCAGTAACTGGAATGTGCCCAAAGCCTGTATTCAGGAAATATCATGGAGTGGGAGTGGAGCTCTATAACCAGAGCCAGCATTTCCAAATCATTTTCACAGCAGTAGTGCTGACCCAGAATCAGTCAGTGTATTTGAAAGAAGGAAAAAAAATGAACTGATCCTGAAACAGTACTGCTACACTTTATGAAAAGGCTTCATGAGCATATGGCCTAGATAATCTGTGCAAATGTGGAGTGCAGTTGTTCATGTTGCATCAAGAGCAGGAACACTTTTAACTACCTAATTCTGTTCAATGCATTCTAAAGGCCAAGATTCTGCATGACTAACCTTTGCTGTCTGTTTTGGGGGCACGGTTTGCTCCTGTGGTGTTGTCTGTCTTTGACAGGAGAAAAGGCTGCATCATCCGGTGGACTCTAGGAGAAGTGTCAGGTTTATTACCTGTTGGGCTGTTGTGGATACAAGAGATGCACCGTGACATGACATGATATGCATGATATAAACTAACACTGCAATATTATCATATCTATATCATCAAAAGGAGAAAAGCGTCTTCAAAAGGGTAACTTTACAGAAGGCAAAAGCTGTTCTTTAAGTTTAATATAAGTTAATGTAAAGAAGTTTTAGTTCAAGCAATTTTTGACCATTTCTATTAGTTCATTCGTAATTAGATTTTTACATAATGAAATGGACAACTGCTGTGCTCAAATGATGTAGAAAAATACAAATGTGTTGAAGAATGGAGTTATTCTCAAACACAAAGAGCTTAATCATTACCAGAAACACAGCAGAAATGATGAGAATTCACCTTTGTTTCCTGTAGTCATTCAGTTTTTTATTGATGAGTGCCTGCCTGGAGAAACCTAGCTCCTATAAAAAAGACAATAAACGTCCCTTTCAGTAATACGTAAACATAATCCATAATGATATTATAAACATATAAAAAATAAAATATAGAATAAAATTAATAATAAAATATTATAGCACTTTATAGAAGAATAGCAGAAAACACTCAAAGTCAGGTGTTATCACAAATAACATCACAGCCTGAAAGGTACTGCATATTTGCAACAATTTTGCAAAAGGAAGTAAAGCTAAAAGTAAAATTTGGTAACTCTGGTCCTTTAAGAAATCTGGCATTAACATTGTGTGCTTTGTTAACTCCTGACTCCTGTCTACTCTCTGACCTCGCTGTCAGTTTTGCTGTTCTCTCGGATGACACGGATCCAGCTCAACATGTCGTCCCTGTCCTCTGCCTGCAGCAGGTACTCGCAGAAGTCCTGAGTGGTCAGCCGCAGTGTGTGCTTCCGCTTTGTCTCACTGTAGGCAATGTCAATCAAGCAACCACGGATGCTGATTCGCTGCTCATCCTCAGATTGACTGCTGTGGCCATGACTGTGGCCTAACGATCCGGCGCCGTGCAGCACTGCCTCCCGCTTGTCTTTGTAAAGAAAGAGTGAATGGGTGCGCAACACAGAGTAAACCCGTTTCCACGGCCGCATGCCAACACCCACTTTCTGCAGAAAATAGAGAGGGGCACAGAAAGCTGAGACAGTTCATTTGTTATGCTGCACAAGTTTCTTCTTTTTTCTCCAAGATTGTGACTGTAGCCTTTGCCTTTTTTTTAATCTCCTTTTTATAATTATAAAAGGGAAAATTTGAAATCATTTGCTAATAAAGGTATAATTAATTATTTAGTCCAACTTGTAACTTTTGGAAGTAAATAATGATGAGGTTATTCACCATTCTTAAAGCCAAGAAGACATAACATCCTTTTTCATTAATAAATGAAAACAAATAATAATAATAACATTCTGATCTGCCCTCAGAGGATGTTTAAATTTTGGAACCAATGAACATCAACCAGCAAATAATACCTAGTACCAAAACCGAGACCATCAAGTTACGGTCTCAAGACCAGTCCTGACTTAAGTACTACAAAACTACCTATGATACTAGGCACAGAGCAGTACACTAGTAGTTGTTAGGTTTGACAAGTAGTTAAGTAAATAAGCTACAGATATGTTATACATGAAGATAAAAATAACAGCAGAATTTTTGGGAAATAATACATCACTGCATTAGTGCATTAATATGTTTGTATCCCCTGTGGAAGCCTGTGGGAGGGTCCAATTCTATTCCTTACTTTGGAAGTACATATTTCACAGCAACAACCAACATATTTTAAAACCGTGAAGCCCAAAAAATGTTTTTTAAGAAAAAGCACTGGAACTTTTCTTTAATAGTGAGGACTGAGCACGAGTCACACCTTTCCCTTCTCTGTGAGTATCTGTTTGTAGTGTAGCCAGCCCTCTTTCCTGATGTCTGTGAGAGTAATGCTGCCCAGCTCGGAGGTGGAGTGGCGTTTGGAACGAGCCTCCTCTGCTGCTCGCAGACTCTCGAGGGACTGAAAAACCATACACCAACAATTAACCACAGGATGAACTGACATTCTGGGCAAGACTGTCCAAGAAGGTCTAGGAGTAAAAGAACTCACCCCATCTGTAAAAAAGCTTTTGACTCTTTTTGGTAATCTCCTGCAGAAGGAAGTGAAAATTAGAACTTTCAGAAGCGGGATATAATTAGCCAGTGGCTTTTTGCATAACATTAACATTCAGTCACATTCAGTCAACTGCATCTTGCATAATTTAAAAAGATGGATATTTTTTCACATAGAAATTAACAAGATATATACAGACAAATAATGTATACACTGCTCAAAAGTAGTTTTGGGACACTTCTATTACCATTTGTTTTTTGTTTTTAAGAATCATTCTATTTGTTTATGCATTGTGGAAATTGTGCTTTACCATATTCAAAAGTACATAATTTCAGCTATAATTACTATCAATCTATTCTTTGAGTCCAAGAGAGCAATAGCAAGCCAGAAAACATCCACCTAACCCCCCATTTTATTCAAAACAAATGTTGGGACAGTAATCCAAATGTATACACGGTCAAACCAGACATCTCCAATGTACCATCCAACACACATGACTCTACATTTCAGTAACATTCTAAAAGACAGCAAAAGTTAGAAAACTAAGAAAACTTGAATACTCAATTGAATTAGTCTGACAAAAATATTGTCAATAAAGTGTGTGTGAGAAAGATTACAGATACACAGAAAAGTGAAAAATGTATTAAAGAGGTAGAAAGAGAGAGAGGAAGTGCTCAAAACCTGTCATGCTCTGACCATTCAAAAGAGCCAAGCCCAGCAAGAAACAAGCATGGATGAACATCACTTTTGTAAACTCATGCTCTCCATGAAGACTTCAAGAAGAAATCCAAAAGAAGGACCAACAAAATATTGATCTAAATAACATACTGAATTCTGGTCTATATAAAAGAAAGTGGCACTAATATAATATTTGAGTATTTTTACTTGCCTTACTTAAGTTTTTGAATAATTACCAGGACAAGTTTGAGTTTCAGTTAGTTAACCTGGTTGTTATCGCTGGCTGTTCTGACTTTTCTATATAAAATAATAAATGATAACTCTATCTTGGGATATAATAAATAAACAAGATATAAAGTCTACTCAGTGAGTGCAGCAAGACTACTTTTGAGCACTGTGAATCTATATTATTGATTTTCTCATATATAGGCAAAAGAACAAGCAAGGGCTCATGAGTACTGCTGAACCTTTAGACATACAGCAAATAGGAAAACAAATACAGACAGTACTGTGATCTCCCACACCATGCTATTAACACTCACGAGAACACGCGACCCTCCTCTCTGAATGTGTTCAGACCCTCATCACATGACTTCGAGCGCTCAGTGGTGATGGCCAGCAGGTACGACGAGCGGCGGCTGTTCTTGACATTGCCTGGTCAGAAAATGAGAGAACCAGAGAATGAGGCCTTGTGGGAGAAAAGGAGCACACAAACACTGATGAGGTGAAAGAGCAAAAAAAAAAAAAAAACACAAAACAGGTTAATGTATTGTATGACAGACTTATTAGCTAATATTAGAAATGCATCATGTGTGGCTGGTGAACTAGAACTTACCAGTCATTAGCAATATTTGCCAGTGTTTGACTGGATGTCTGTTAAATTTTGGCCCTGCGATGATGAGCAATGTGAAGTGGAGGAAACAGATGCTGGATGTTAGACAGAGAAATGGAAATGGAAATGAACAGCAGATGGTGGACGAAGAGTAGGACAGGAGAGAGATGCACACACATAAGACCGAGGATAAGAGAAGATGTATTCACTCTGAAGAGTTGAGTGACGTACGGCTTCAACAAAAGGACAGGTGATATGGCTGGAACAGTGATGGAGACACAGGCACAGCAAGGGACACAGGATAAAAGCTGAAGCTGTCGATGCTAGGGAGACAGATGAAAGACAGTGCTGGCAGAGAGTACAGAAAGAATCATGGAGGCAAGACAGGAGCAAGCCAGCAAGATGCTGAAGGTTAAAGTGATAGTTTGGCCACAAATCTGATTTACACAGTTCTCTTCTCACCCCAAAAAACAGTCAATCACAATCTAGTTTGCTTCTTTAATTTTGCTCTGAAGGTTAATGTAGCTACAAAGTAATGAAAACTTATAGCCACTAGATTAGCATCACTATAACAGTCATAAATCATCAAACAACATCAAATAATTTAAGTGGAATTCCAGTGATTTTTCAAATAATTAAATGGGCAAGGTGACAATAAGGCCATCTGAACTGCCTTGAAGTCAAATGTTCTCTAGAGAAACTGGCACAGTCAGGATTGTTCACAGTGGTGGTGACAGGAACCTAGATTTTTGCTGCAGACAATATGATCTCTGGTTCCTATTACCACCACTGTAAGGAAATATGAGTTTCAGTTTTTAAATTGTGCTACAATTTTGACAAATCATGGTGCAATTTCCTTGTATGTAATCTCAAATAGAGTTGTTAATGTGATTCTGACACTATATGACATACTGTTATCTATAAAAATGGATAAAGTATGTTGCACACCTAAAGACCTGCATGCAGTCCGAGAAACCACAAAAGCAAGTCTATCTGAGATTGCTTAACAATGCAACATGGTTTAAGGCAAGTGTAGGATGACAGCCATGCAGATTGCATTGTGTTAACCTGGGCTACAAATTTCCATTACTTGTTAGCTTTATTAGCTTTATAGCTCCAGCGCAACAATACAAACATGTCTTGGCTGATCAGCTGTTGCTGGAGTAAGTGGAAAAATGTGCAGATTTGAGCTTTGTCACTTGAGCTTGTCACTTTATCTAGGCTACATAGGAGACAGATAGCATCCTTCAATAGCCACAGATGCTGTCAGAGAGAGATAATGAGACAGTCTCCTGGGATTGGGTGGTTGATGGACAGGGTTCACACTCACAGTCTGTGTGGAGGAGGTGGGTGAGGGGGGAGGTGAGGGAGGGAGATTCGGACCGGCCGGAGAGGGCAGGAGCCTGGCACAGGCCACTGGACACCACAGAGGAGGCAGAAACGTGCTGGGCAAGCAGGTCTACACTGGGACTGGTGGGTTCATCTGTGAGGTAGGGGGGGTTACGGGAGCAAAGGGATTTTAGAATGACATGGAGTGAGGTAGAATCAAGAACAAGGCATTTTGTCTTCTATTGGGTCACTTCTAGATGGGTTTTTCAAGGTCTCTTTAGGATAAGATGGATTGTTCAAGACCTCAAAAGCAAAAAGCGTCTAGACATACATACTGTAGCTCAAGCATTCAAATGCAGTTTCTCTATAATAAAGGTACTAATGGTAATATGTGGTTTAGCAAAGCCCAAATTTGCCAAACAGCTAGTATTTTAAGACAATAAATTCAGACTTTACTGAATGAGCCAAAATCACTAAGAAAAACTGAGGTGAAATTAGTTAAACTGTAGTAACCTCAGGACATCCCTTTTCTTTATCACAAATTAAGGTGTTAAAACATAGATACTGAAACTTCTGCACTAACTTTTATAATCTCCCACATGTCACAATATTTACACTACAGCGGGGTCTGGACATTCTTATGTCTTTTTTATTCTCTGGATTCTCCCTTCAATGAACACCCTGTTAAATGAGGGCTGTTAGTTACTGAGGTTTAGTAAGTAACAAACGTTTACAGATGGTACAGACAAGGTGTGAGTCAAACGCTTTTCCCTTTTACAAACCTAGTGCCATGTACCGTTCATAGTTAACTTTGCTTGGAGATCCTTAGAGCTATGTTCTTTACAAGAGAATCTTGCAGATTTGTGTAGCCTCTGATGGCACAAATGTTCTTCTCACAGGTTCTCTGCTCCTTTTAAAATGTTGACCGGAACTACTGTCTACACATCTTCCCTTCATCGCAAACTGGTTTTTTGCTGAAATTACTCAATAAAATGAGACCATTTGATATCCTTTGTACACTAACATCTCATAACACAGTGATAATGAATCACTTTTATTTTTATTATTTGCTGTTCATGAGCGATCACCTGCTCGGTCCCACCGTACAAATAGCAAGAAACTGCAGAAGCAAAATATCAGAAACTGGACTAATACAGTCCCTGACAGACTATAATACCTAGCCTGAGCATAATCTTTGAAAAATAAATGAAAAAGTTTCCATAAAAATATATAACATCATAGTACTTTAAACTGCCTTCTTTACAGTCACTTTCCTAGAGAACCTTATTTGTCCCACAGTGGGGAAATTTCACCTCCGTAATCTAACCCATCTGTGCAGCGAGACACCATATAGACACTAATGAACACACACACTAGGGGGCAGTGAGCACACTTGCCCAGAGTGGTGGACAGCCCTACCCGCAGCACCTGGGGAGAAGTTGGAGCGTTAGGTGCCTTGCTCAATGGCATCTCAGTCACATACTGTGGGCTCAGGAGATCGAATCGGCGACCTTCCGGATGCAAGACTGGTTCCCTAACCTCCAGCCCAGGACTGCCCTCATTTAGTACCCAAGGTAAAATACCATAGCCTACAACTTCATTAGACAAAATCAGGCCCTTTTCAGGCAAATCAGCCTGTTATAAACTTCTATACAGAAGCAGTTTTTGATGATTCCCAGTAAGTTCGCTGGTGGTGATGGTAGAAGTAGCAATTGCGTCTTTGATTTGTTCTGAAAAGATTTAACAGTTGTCATTGTTACTGAATACACAAAATTATCAATTCATCTAATATTATTATTATTAATATATTTTAATTAACATTTTCAGAACCATGCAAAAGTCACCCTTAATAGGTTTTATTTAATTAAATGCAACCAACTTCTATGACTGAACTTAAAAAAAGAAATAAATGCAAAAAAATGCAAAAAAACCTGATATTTTGCTGCTGAGACTCCTGTGAAATGTTCTGTTAAATTAATATGTTTTCTACTTTTTTGCCCCAACACTGAAAAATTAACATTCATTCATTTTGACTGAAAATTAAATAAATGAAGGGTGGTGACTTTTGCCCAGTACTATATGTTTACATCATTCAATGTTCCTGAAAACGTAATTATAAAATTTACTTTTGGTTGTACCTTTCTGAGCATAGTGACTTCTTCAATAAAAGCTATCATTTAACAATCATTAAACTTCAAAAGCAATGGATAGTCACTTGTTAGTTATGACTTGAGGGGCTCCCCCATACTGACCTATAAAGGGAATAGATGCCAAGGAGTCCTGGTCCACAGGCAGGGCTTGTAGGTTGCCATTGGTTCGGTTTGTGGAGTCTACTTGCCGCGCTGCAGGGGCTGAAGCTGCAGGAGGCTCGGGGGAATCCACAGGCAGAGTATAGTTGGGGTGGCGCGTTGCATGGGGTGTACGTCTGCCAGTGGGGGGCTTTTGTCTAAGGACCACCTCTTGTGTCTGAGATTGAACATACTCCTCTACTGCTCCTCCAACTCCTGAGCCTGGCTTTGAATCCTGCATCTCAGTGGTGGATGACAGGGACAGAGGGGACGACTCTCTGCCTGAAGCTGTACTAGAGCTGTCCGGGGGGCTGCTTTTGGGTGTGGAAGTCCAGCTCAAGTGAGGTCCTGCGTAAGAAGAGTCCTTAAAGGAGTGGGCCTGCTGCATGAGGTGGCCCGCCTTGCGGCAGAAAGAGGGACTGTAGCTACGGTAACCAACTGTTTGGTCATCTACAGTCTGTGCAGGAAGACGTCTGGACTGAGATTGAGAGCCTGTCAGCTGCTGGCTATGGCTGGAGCCCCGGCCTGAAGGGGGCACAGTTGCAGAAACAACTGTTCGTGGACTGCTCAAGCTGGGTCGCTCCTCTGTCTTGACTGGCTGGATGCTCTGCTGGTGCTGGGACCAGGCTGACCGGTCATAGCGAGGTGACACCAGAGCGGCTGCCTGATCTAGAGTATCTAGGGAGCGCCCGTAGCTTTGTTCGTATGCAGCATAAGCAGCCAGTAGGTTCTCTGAGCAGGAGCGGTTGGAGGCACCGGGTGCTCTCCACCTGCCGAGCCACTGTGAGTCCGAGTGGTTGACTGCGCCATAGTGGAGAAGCAGCGTGTCTTGAGAGGCGCTATGGGGCCAGCCATCACGTCCACCTGGTATTAGCCCTAGCTCAGCCAGCCTGTCCTGAGAGATGCTACGGTGTCGGGAGGACATGGACAGTCCCGGACGCTCTGCTGCCTGGCTGTAGTACCAGTCACACAGAGCCTGGTGGCACAGGTCACTGCGTGCTTGTGGCAGGCTGTTTTTCCGCAGATGGGGTAGCGAGGCAGAGGCAATGGCTGCATTGTGGTTGGCAAAGTGGAAGTCCAGTGGGCTGATGGCTATGCCTGCCGAGGATGAAGAGCGAGCGCGATGGTGGCCTAGAGTGTGCTGGGCTGGGGCATCCGGGCGGTGGCCTGCACCCCCAGTGCCATTGTCCAAGGGGCTGGTCGGGCCAGTGGGTCTGCAGTTCAGGTTGTCAAGCTGGCCAGTAGCAGTGGGTTTGCTGCGTGGGTAGCATATAGGAGGAGGTTCTGGAAGGTTCTTGGCCCCTCCTGTGTACGGCTCATTCCCTTTTAGATAGGCATCCTGAGAGTATGCCTGTGAGAGAGCGAGAAAATACAGACAAAATTATAAATGGTGGGGAGGTTCGAAGAGGAGGGTGCAGGGGAGCAGAAAGGGCAGAGGTGAAGAAGGAAGACAAAAGTAGCTGTATATCATTACATGTTGTAAGAGGTGGAATCTGACCTAATCAAGTTTTGCAAGAGGCTATTTGGTAATACTGCATTTTAAGATCTGCTTTTTAACAATTAATTAACTATTCGAAAGTCATTAATAATGCCCTAGTACATAAACATGTAATTTCTAAGCAAGCTTGGAAATGTGTTAAATGTGTTACTTATCAGAACTGTGTTAATAAAGTCTTCTACAAATCAATGATTAACTGTTTGCTGACAAATGAGTTAAATAACAATTATGTTTCAGCCACATGCATATTTGAAATGTCTTGTATCTACTTTAATCAAGGAAAATTAACAAGTTATTCACACTGACCAAACATGCTAACAAAAAAGGGTCATGTTTCATAAAATGCAATACAATACTTAAAATACAATTTAAAATAACAATGTTTTCCTAAATTACAGTAATTCATTGCATTTTTCTATAAAAAGGTCCACTTTAGTTAAAATCTATCGTCAGTTGTTTATGACTCTCATAACATATAACATGTATAATTACACTTGCAAAAGAAATGTGAGAATTTGCTTTCACATTTGGTCATTGTAGGGTCAGATAAATATTGCTTGTTCATATTCCTTAATTAAGATATCAAATATCAAAGACAAGTATGCTTGCAACTGAAAGATTACAATTAATTAACATTTACTCAATGGTCTTAAAAGTCAGTGAATAATTATAAGAACTCTATATTCTATAAGAATACACATCTTATGAATACATTTATATCACATGCCTAAGCTTGTTTACAAATGGTATGTTTTATTTATCAGGACATTATTAATTACTTGCTAGAACTTGCTAGGTCAGTAATCATCGTTAAGAAGCAGACCTTAACATAAATGTTAAGGGTTATTTCAGAGCACAGCTGATCGCTAAGTAATAAGAGTGCACCTGGCTGAAAGCTGCCAGCATGTCTAAGATAAAAATTCCAGGATGAAATTATAGCAATGTGCTTCAAAGACATAACTGTCTGCTAATCAGATACTGCCATGCTGAGAAGAATAACAAATGAATGTGTTGGGATAGGAAGTGGAAAGGAGGAAGAACAGAAGAAAGGTCATACTCACACTTACCAACTGGAGCACATCCTCATCTTTAGGCATGATGGACAGCTCCAGCACACTCTCACTGCACAGAGAAACACACAGGAAAAAGAGACATTCGTTCAGTAAACACGCAGGACTGAATCATGATTTCTTTTTTTACATGATGTCTGTATGTTGCATTATAAGGAGCCTTACAGTACAAAGCAACAGGTGTTGTCATGTGCATTCAGTTATAAAGTTAGACTATCCAAGCAAAAAGCTATAATGCAATTACATTGCAATTGCAATATACATTGCAGTATATCAAAAGAATGGTTCCACTTAAGTCAGATAAAAGTGATCAGTCAAAACAAATTTTGCTTCTTTAGTTTGGCTGAAATTAACATTGCTAACAAACACTGTAAGTCATTAGTCAAACTACTTCTTGCTGTACATCCTGAAAAACTCTCTTCAATCCGCTCAAACCGCATACAAGTGTCTTAGGTATAAAATGTACTTGACTTTCATATTAAATTCATTCTTAAGAAAAGTGCTCCGCGTTTATTGGCAAATTATTCATACAAATTAGTGCCCGCTTGAATATATGCATGCAACTGTGACACAAAAACGGTGTAAATAAGTACATAAAAAAGAGCTTTTTTTTAACTCTGCCCATTTTTAATGATGTACATTTGAGCATTTACAGCAAGAAATGCTCAAAGAGAAAAAAAAGAATAGCTCAGCATGTATATTAATTTAAAAAGAAACAGAACAAGGAATACAATTACAGTATGTGAGAGTACAAAAGTACAGATGTTCTAAGAACATTCTAGGAAAAGGATATGGCCTCATGGGCCACTCATCATTATGTATTAAATTGGCCTGGTCTTGAAAGATGGCTTTTCACAGTGCTAGTTTTTTTTTTATTAATAAAGGAATGAATGAATGAAGTGTTTGTGTGTATATTTTTTAAGAAAAAAGACAGCATAGTGCAAATGAAGTTTTATTCAAATTAAATTCAATATTGCATGATTTGCAATATAAACAGCACAAGTATCATATAAGAAACACCTGTTCATGGTGAGTAGTGTGCAGCAGGCACAGTGGAGCGGCACACAGAGGCAATCTGCCAATCAAATACAGCTCTGCACCTCTGTCTCAGTTTAGTAAATTTTCTGTAATGACTGAAAGCTTCTGATGCTTGATTTTAAATATCCTTTTAAATAACTTTTACCGATCCATAAAGAACACAGACGTATGTCACTGGAAGAAACTTGCAGTGTATTGCATGAGAAAAGCTAAATTTAGCCCTTGATCTAGCAGTAATAAGTGACCTTTGTTGTCATAGAGATCTTTTGTGAGAGTTCACTGCTGGCCACTGTATGCTTTCTCTCTTCAGTAGAGTAATGTGATATGAAGTATATGATGGTAAGATTCGTTAATCAGGCAACATCACTTTTAAGGATGTTAGATAGATTTCTAGTGGATGGGTGAAGGTAGTTGTGTCCCCTTAGTACTTAGTTTTGCACCGCATCTAACTGATCCTGACTGCCAAAGGTTTGTACATTAGGTTGGAATGTGCATCACTGCTCATTTTTTACATTGAAATCCAGTTTTATAAATCATTACTTAGACGTGAATTTTCCATTTGTGAAAAAAATGACCATTTTAGGATCAAATCTATGCCTTTGTTCTCTAAAGTGTCTGCTTGCAGTGCTCAACACTGTGAAGTGTTGCTCATTTCTAGAATTCACATCAGGTAATGCTCTGCCCCAAACCATATTGAATAGTCTGCCCAACCTTAATGAAGATCTAGATCTAGTTTGAGCAAGTTGAAAGAAGTTTTGAGGATGTTTTTGGGTGACTGCAGACTTCTAGTGTTTGTTAACAATGTTAGCCTTGCAGTTCCAGCGCTAAACTAAAGAACAGAAATGTGGACACCAAGCAAGTCTCGTCTGATTTAGTCTGGTCTGATAAGCGGAAACCTTGTGTAAATTAGATTTTTCACCAAATCTTTCCTATTAAAATACACTGAACTTTCCTGGTAAAACGCTGTTTATTTTGGTTTTTATTTACATTTAATGGATCATATCAATGCATTTCTTCATCTAAAATGTAAGAGACTAATCTGGGTGTTCACAGCCTTCAGCTCATTTGCATGTTGCAGCCTCCTGCAATAACAGTAGTGTGCAGGACAAAAATTTGATAACGATAAATACATGATAAAATATGCAGCCCTATTCTCCTACCTGTTTTGGATCAGTGCTATAACCTGAGAGTACGTTCTCCCCAGAACACTCTCCCCATTCACTTTCACCAGTCGATCACCTACACAAACAAACAAAAGACATACACAGAGATATCAATTACACTGTATATTGTTGGGATGTTGAAGATAAAGTTCATCTATTTTTCCTACCTGTGCAAAGCCCAGCTTGGTGGGCAGGACCTTTATCCCTCACATTCTTCACAAAAATAGTGTCCATGGGCTCAAGACGGCCCCTCTGATTCCCTGAGTTAAAAACGTAAACACCGTCAACACAAACAGAAATTCTCATCCATACTGAAGGTGGGCGATATGATAACAATACTTCATGATACCTAAAGGCATTTTCATGACATTTATCATATATTTTTTTAAGCTTGTTGTAATGGACAAAATGCATCAGCATATTGTAGTGTTACATTTAAAAAGGCACATTACAATTTCCTGTACTGTGCAAAAGTGTTAGGCACCCATTATAGCCATTTAACTGAAAAATTTTTTTTTGCCTGTTTTGGTTAATCAGATATACGAGACATTAAGTAGAAATCTCTAACCAAATTTTGTTTTTCTAACCAGCTCACATGATATCGATTGCTTTCTGAAAACTAGTAATTCCTGCCATTTTGAATTTGGCTCATCATTTTTTTTTTTCATTTTAATAATTTTGCAGAAAGTCATGTCTCTACACAGACGTGCTCCAGTAAAATGTTCTCTAGATCAGGGCAAAAAAGCAAAAGGTGACCTCACCTTTCCCATTGCCATTCTCCTCATCCTGGAACAAGACACAGAAAGAATGCAAAAATAGCTTTAGTGTAATATGACCTATTTACCACCAGAGGGAGCCAAACAATAAGTCATTGTAATGAATAGGTTGGTAACAGTAATACCGCAGTCTGAACACTCAATCACATCAATCTTTGCACACAAGCACAAACACAAAGTGCACAGGAAAACACCCAAACCCTTCATCTTCAGAACACACACACACACACGCACACACACACACAAGCTGAGTGGACAGTTTGGCTGTGGCCGGCTGCATGCAGGCTTTGGGGTTTCGCTGACACGGCTCATTCCTGACACACGTAGACAAAAGCAGAGCTTTACAGAGAGAGAAAAAGCGCCTGTCTGTCCTGACCCCTCACTACTACCAGGGCTGGGGGGGACAGGAATGCACCGCAGGACAGAGGTGCACAGGCTGCACCTCATGGGGTGATTAGGGTTAAGGTCCCAGTGCTTCATATCTTAAAATGGCCTCTTAGCAGATTGCTCAAACCCCTATGACCAGCTTACTGATCACATAAATGCTTGAAAGACCGATCCCTACAATTGCTGAGAGCAAGGTCACAGGTCAGAAGATTATCGCTACAGTGGCAGGGGCTCTCTGAAGGAGAATCTAGCTGTGGAATAATGGTCTTTGGCTGACACTGTGCTGGGACACTGATCTTACTAGGACACTGCTGTGTAGGCTATAAAGGTAGCCACTATAAAAGTGCTTTATCAGTCAAATGTAGATTATGGCAGTATTCAATTTCTGTGTGTGTGTGTCTATTTATGTGTGTGTGTGTGTGTATATATATATATATATATATATATATATATATATATATATGTGTGTGTGTATATATATATATATATATATATATATATATATATATATATATATATATATATATATATACATTCACCGGCCACTTTATTAGGCACACCTTGCTAGTAAAAGGTTGGATCCCCTTTTGCCTTCAGAACTGCTTTAATTCTTCGTGGCGTACTTTCAACTTTCAACTGTTGGAAACATTCCTCAGAGATTTTGTTTATTTGTTTGAGTTACTGTTGCCTTTCTATCATCTCGAACCAGTCTGCCCATTCTCCTCTGACCTCTCACATCAACAAGGCATTTTTGTCCACACAACTGCCGCTCTGTGGATATTTCCTCTTTTTCTGACCATTCTCTGCAAATCCTAGAGATGGTTATGTGTGAAAATCCCAGTAGATCAGCAGTTTCTGAAATACTGAGACCAGCCTGTCTGGCACTACCATGCCACGTTCCAAGTCACTTAAATCACCTTTTTACCTCCATTCTGATGCTTGGTTTACACTACAGCAAGCTAACTTGACCACCTCTACATGCCTAAATACATTTTTTGCATTGAGTTGTGGCCTCGTGATTGGCCGATTAGCTATCTGTGTTAACAAACAATTGAACAATTGAATTGTACCTAATAAAGTGGCCGGTGATCGTGTGTGTGCATGTGTGTGTGTGTGTGTATGTATATATATATATATATATATATATATATATATATATATATATATATATATATATATATAGCCAAAAGTATTCACTCATTCACCCAAATCACTGAATTCAGGTGTTCCAATCACTGGCCATAGGTGTATAAAACCAAGCACCTAGGCATGCAGACTGCTTCTACCAACATTTGTGAACAGAGTTAATAGTTATAGACCTCCAAACTTCATGTGGCCTTCAGATTAGCTCAAGAACAGTGGGTAGAGAGGAATGGGTTTCCAAGGCCAAGCAGCCGCATCAAAGCGCAATGCAAAGCATTGAATGCAATGGTGTAAAGTGCCACCACTGGACACTAGAGAAGGAGAGATGTGCACTCTGGAGTGACCAATAATGCTTATCCGTATGGCAATCCAATGGACGAGTTTGGGTTTGGCTGTTGCCAGGAAAACAGTGCTTGTCTGAATGCAATTTGCCAAGTATAAAGTTTGGTGCAGGGGGATTATGGTGTGGGGTTGTTTTTCAGGAGTTGGGCGCGGCCCCTTAGTTCCAGTTAAAGGAACTCTTCAGCAAAACAAGAGATTTTGGACAATTTTGTGCTCCCAACTTTGTGGAAACAGTTTCGAGATGGCCCCTTCCTGTTCCACCATGACTGCATACCAGTGCACAGAGCAAGGTCCATAAACACATGAATGAGTGAGTTTGGTGTGGAAGAACTTGATTGGCCTGCACAGAATTCTCAACCCAACAGAACACCTTTGGGATGAATTAGAGTGGAGACTACGAGCCAGGGCCTCTCATCCAACATCAGTGTCTGACCTGACAAATGCGCTTCTGGAAGAAAGGTCAAAAATTCCCATAAACACACTCCTAATCCTTATGGAAAGCCTTCTCAGAAGAGTTGAAGCTGTTATAGCTGCAAAGGCTGGGCCGACATCATATTAAACCCTATGGATTAAGAACGGGATGTCACTCAAGTCACTCATATTGCGTGTGAAGGCAGACGAGCGAATACTTTTGGCACTATAGTTTACTATAGTTTATGTATATATATATATATATATATATATATATATATATATATATATATATATATATATACACACACACAAATATACAGGTACTGTAAAGATACCTATATTCTATTGTTAACTTTTGGTAGGAAACAAATGGGCTGAACTCACGACTGAAAATTATCTAGCCAGATTTTGCTTTGCTTTGGTCGATACAGCCAAATTAGCTCTCTCATTGGTTAGGACTTCTGAGCCTGAACTGATTAACCAGCAGCATAATTAGGAACTGACAATGGAATTCAATCATGTTTTTAATTGCCAGTGAGTGGGACAAATGTTGCGAGGAAAAATGTCAGAAGGCCTTCCAGGACTTTCAAAAAGCCACAGTGACTGTGAGTATGGATGCTAGCCTGTCCAATGCATTTCAGGCAAGAGTTGCTGTACATCTGCTACATGCAAGGCATAATATATGTATATGTCTGTTACAAGCTTTAAATAAGACACAGACTGTTTTTCAGAAGCTTGAGTTAGTGTTTAGTCAAAAATGGCCAAAAATGTTTATGTGAAACGCTGTTAGCTTAGTGCTAGTAGGATATAGTACTTCTAGAATCCCATAGGGGTGCTAGTAGAAATGACCATTATTGTAGAGCTACTGAGTTTTGACATGTTCAGGCAGTGTTATCTGAAGGATTAGCTCTAATAGTGTCGGTGCACCACTGATATATATATATATATATATATATTTATATATGCACACAGACACAATATTTTAATATATTTAGATCATTTCTATTGGTCCAATGAACAGGAATATATATATATATATATATATATATATATATATATATATATATATATATATATATATATATATATATATTCAAATAATTTAAAGCACTGCAGCCGGTTTCAAGAGTTTAAAAAAAAGGCACTTGTACCATGTCCTGCATGTGTTGTGTTTTGTAAAAGTGTTGAACACAAATGCCTTTATTTTGAACAGACGTTTGCATGGATACACTTTACCTTTAGAGAAGTGTGGAGGGCTGACTCTGGTGGGTACACTATAAAGTGTCGCAGTGTAAAGCCAAAGCCCTGAGAGTTCTTCTGCAGGACCACAGTACGGGGACCCTTCCATGCCACGCCCTCCCCAGACATCGATTGAGCATTCTCGTTGGACGACGGAACTCCATCTCTCCGCCCTTTTGCCTTAAACAGCACAACATGGAGATCATTTAAAAGAAACAGTGACAAAGAAAACCACTAAGCAAATTTCTCCAAAATAGTATGATGAGCTTAAGCTATACTAATCTCAGTTCCCATCTGTAAGATATCCTGTCTGCGCTGATGACTCAGTTAAGACTGTCTCCTTCGCCTTGCCATTCACAAAACATGGTGTCTAGATTAGGTTTGGGGTTCAACAACACACTGAGCTTATTACAGTAACCTCCACCCAGTGTGGGGGCAAAGGACCAACCCCCACCTCTTTCACGCTGGAGCGAGGAATGTCTCAGGAATGTCTATTTTAAACATAGATGCTATAATCAACCACCACATGGGACTTACCAACAATGGCAGAGGGCAAAAGTAAATACAGTGGTTCCTGATGTGGAACAACAGGAGTATTAAAACACGGCACACTCGCACGCACCCTCATTCACATACTGACAAAAATGTTAAATGTTTGAACAAAGGTCAGTCTTGGACTCCATGTCAAGCTGGGAGCAAGGTGGAAGCACTGGACCACTAAGAACCCATTAACTTCTAAAAAAATCTTCACTCAGAGTAAGACATGGATGCATTTGACAGATGGGTCATTGATTAGGCCTATTCAGAGCTTTCATAACTGGTGTACTGACTTCCATTATTTCTATCTATGGCTCATTGTCACAGAGCGATAAAGAGCTGAAAACTACTCATTCTTATTAGAACAAAATCTAATCACTAGCTAATCAAACCTTTTTCCTGAAGATGCTGTATTGTACAATGCATCAAGTTAAAGGGGAATTTAACCAATTTATCATAATTTCTGAATGATTCACCAAGAAGTAAACAAAGTCATTCAATGTGGTTTGATGTTATATATTTTGCTCTAGATAAACCCACAGAGTTAGAACTGTTCACAGTGGTTTAGACGGGAACCAGATGTCTAAGGAGTTTCACACTTCTAAAAGCTACCTCACAGTATTACATTAAACTGTTATGATTATGCTGCCTGATGCCTGTGGCACTGTTTTATGATGTTTTGGTTTTAAACACATTTTTAAAAATCATGCAGAGAGAAACATGCAGGGTGTTGTGAGTTAAAAAGTACCCAAAAGAATATATTAATCACTATTGTACTACCTTCAACATCTAAAACCTCAAAAGATGCGTAGGTTCACCAGTGATTTTGGATAGTAAATAAAATGCCTATACTTGTGATGCAGACATCACAACCCCTGGTTCCTATACCCACCACTGCAATCAGTCTGTATTTTTCTTTCAACCAAAACATTTGTATTCAGAGCACTCTGAATGACTTTGTTTATATCTCACTTGGCTGGTATGGAGCACGATCACACCACATGGATGACTATGGCAGAGAAGAGCAAAGGATAGAATCCATTTTTATAATGGGGTGGGGGGGGTGGGGGGGGGTGGGGCAGATTCCTCTTATCTGGTTGAAGCTAAATGCATCATATTTTCAGGAGAATATCCCTGAACAGTCAGTTAATAAGCTTTTTTTAGCATTTCAATGGAATTGATCATGGAGTTTAATTTGGAGAAGTTTGTCGTGTCTCCATCGGTGGAGGCGCTGAGTAACTGCAGGAAGTTCTTGATTTCAACAGAAATTACTCAGTGTTAGTAGTGTGCAGTGGCTGATCTCATGGCTGGTAGTGGCTGGTGTTTCTCCTGAAGCTCACTCACTCTCATCTGTCTCCTGCACCCACCCTCTTCCTGTTCCCCTGGGTTCCTCCCCATCAGCTCACCCCAGCATTCCATCACCTCGCACCCTGCGCTGTGCAGCGCCACCGGAAAACAACAACAGGAAGTGGAAACATTGAAGCAGGAAGTGCAGTACCTCCCTTAGCCAGCCATTAAGGGAATCCTCTCTTCTCTAAAAATACTCTAAAACTAATATGAGAAGGTTCTGCGCTTTCTACTACATAGCCAGTGAGTCTTACAAAAACACTTCCCAGAAGTTTGGTCTCACCATTTCCTTAAACCCTTCTGTGCTTATTCTGTCTCCAGGCCTTCTTCCTGCTCTAGTTTCTCTGAAGTGTGTCAAAGCTCCTCTGTCCATCTGTGCCCTCATTAACCCCTCCCACCTCAAGCATATGGGACTTTTTAACAAATTGACTTAAGACACTAGTCCAACAGAGCAAGAACTGTGAATATTTCATTAAAATCCACCAACAGAGCTGCTTGGAATATAACAGCACCAACAGAGCTGCTTGGAATATAATCAGTAATGTACAGTAAGTTTGGACAATAAAGTATATATAGAGAAACGGTTCGTAGAATTATCACAATAAACAATTGCGAAGCGCTACTTTCTAATTATGCAATAAAACATGAGTGAGGGCTGTATCCTGCACAAATGATGGGTAACACTGTTAACACTGATAGTCTGGACTCTCGGCATTCATTTTGCTGGAAACTTAAATACTGCCAAACTAGTGTATTGACAACTTTTTTACATGCTCTTACATTTGACTCTCTACCAGAGAATAGATCTCATGTACCAGAGATGCACAGTTTTAATTTGCATGTTCCCCAGCAGTGTTTCCCACAGATCTGAAACAAATCACAATGGGGGATTGGAGAGGTTATTTGAATGGATGGATATCCAAACCCAGCATTTGTTTACTTAATCAAGTATTCAGGTATAAGGCATTGAATAAGCAATTGGATAACATGAGCAATCTCATAGTGGCGCCAGCGGAACTTAGTATCTGTACAAAAGAAAGCTTTTTTGGGGGTGAATATATATAAGGAGTAATGTTTTGTATCAGTTACACTGTGTTTGTAATATTTCCTATTCATTATACAAAACATTTTCTCACTGAAATTGGCCAGGATTCTTTATTAAACTGAAAATTTACATTATACTCTTCCTAAATGACAATCCAGGTTTGTAACTAATGTGTAGTTAATTAGTTGGAGATGTTATGTCTGTACAGCCTGTGATTGCACATAATCTTTTCTTTTGTAAACACTTTGATCTACCATACATTAGAACGAATGTGCAAAAGCAACTAAACAAAGGCAAAACAATGAAAGAAATCATGACACATGAAAAAGAAGGAAAGAACAATAAGTTGAGTAAAACAGGCATTCAGTTATCACAATACTCAATAATATCAATTATCGGCCCAAGGCTACAGTGAAGCTTATCTTTTTGTGTAACGTTACCAGGTCAGAGCTACAGGGTTTGACAACAATGGTAGAAATATAAAATATAGAAAAGAATAAGAGGCTATTATTAAAGAAGACTGAAAGGATATGAGAGTAGAGGGTAGGAATGTGTGCAATGCCCATGCACTCGGGGGCATGTTCAGACACCCGATGCAGGGACAATGGATGACACAGAGGCAGAGGAATGAGGAGGAAGAGAGGGAAACACTGGTAGGCAAGAAGAGAGAGAGATGATGGGAGGAAAAGCAGAGTGATGTAAGCGCTGTGTTCTTCTCTGGATTCCAGGGCCCGGCATGTCACAATTGAGTGAGGGTAAATGTACACACGTGAGTGTAAGATTCCAGGTCACAAGAACACTTACACACATACTCACAGATCAGATCTCTCTCACACACACACACACACACACACACACACACACACACACACACACACACACAGTGCAGGCAAAAGTACAGTCATTTTAAACGTCCCAATTATACTACCTAAATGTAGTAGGGCTGCACAATTGTGGCCCAACATGGCTTAAGCCTAGTCTAAGACTAAATTGTGATGTCTGCATAATTCTTTGCAATTAGAATAAGTGCAATGCAGTATGGAAACGCTGAATACAAATCAGTGTATCCAGATAGACGGCAAGTTTTAAATATTTCTAAATATTGTGTCTGTGTCAAATATTGTAACAAATATCATGTACCATAAATAGTATTTTTGTCATATCACTAATCACAACATGTAGCAATATAATCACAACATAATCTCAATATGAAATTCTGTATCATGCAGCCATACAACATACTTGAATTTCTTAGGGTTACAATATTATATTATAATATTATATTAATTTCTTTACTCTTCACTAAAGCCCCCCCCCCTACTAGACTTAGTAATGGCTCTGACCTATATTTTTCCTCAGGAGAAGCAATGAGATGCTGATGGGCTACCACTGGATGGAAGGACTCTCTAGAGCACTGTCCATGACTCACGCTTTCTTACACATACGCAACAAACACACAAATATATAGTGTAGGCATGGGAACCGCTCTGATTTTCTTCCCCTCCACTAGTCATCAGCGCCCCTCCAAGCACTCCTTATGTAAGCCAGTGGAGGTGTAGCCATAACCCCAACAGAGCAAAACACCAGGACAAGCATGTACCCCAAGGCTAAACAACACCCAGACAGCCCAGACAGACCCAACCTTAAAATATCAGCATAAACTTCCATTAAGAGAAACAGAAAACAGCACTGCTATAAATGAATCAAGTACTCATGTAGTACTGCTCGGATATAATGGACTAGACCATAATCATGGTTGGAGTGATGGAACACATCTAAAAAACAGGCTGCTATTAAAGCTGGACAATACTGGAAAAATAAAACATTATGATACTTGAAGGCATTTTCAAGGTATGTAATACATATCACAATATTATACAATATCTGAGGATTGGGAACGAATGCACCAAAACAGCAGAATTACACTTAAAATATGCTATGAAAAACTATGAGTATATTGTTTTACTTGTTTTTCATTAACAAATTAATAAAATATGATTGTCATAATCAAAAGCTGCTTGTTTCTGTGCAGTTTATTCAGTTACTACACACGTGTTGTTTTAATTGTTTACTGTCTACAATTGGTATAAATCTAGAAGTACTCAAGAAATCTATAATTGGAAACCTATACTATACAAAGAAAAGGATTTTGATGTAATTGATCACAATCACCATACTGTCCACCCCTAGTAACTAAGATCTGTGTCAGTTTTGAAAACAATGCAGCTTAAAAGCTCCCACTTTTAAAACAAAAAGAGAGAAATCTACAAATCTTTTAAAAATACACCATCTCAGTTACATTGTTTGAATGGAAAGTAATTCAAAAAGGTTGATGTCAATGTACATTTAACATTGATTGTTTTTTTATTATAAGCAGTAGAATTCATTTTGAAAGTAACCCAACTGTGACCCTAACGGACACTGACGCTTCAACTAACAGGAAGGCAGGGATCATCAGACTAGAACATATTGTTTCCTCTTGTGAAGTTTGTTTAATTGCTCATTGTGAAAGGTTAAGAACTGGCAATTCAATAATAAAAAAGCGTAGTGAAAGAGTTGAGGAACATAAAAACTTCATCTGTTCTGTGTACGTTGCTAAACACATTCTAAAATATAAATGTTCCTAAAGTCATCTTGGCATTGACATGTGGCTCTAGGAAAAACTTCTAACTTATATTTTACATTAAAGAGGTTCTTCACACTTCCACGTCTAATGGAAGACACTTCTTTAAAGAACCAATCACTGAAAGGTTCTTCTGCTCTTCTGCCCCAATTAATCCTTTCGGCACCTTTACCTCTGTATGGCAGACATCAGAGCTAGTTGACTGAATCTTACCCTACGAAGACGCCAGTGCAGCATGTCCCTCCTGGGGACCCGTATGCGGTTGGGTCGGACGTTGACGCTCCTCAGGACCGCCAGCCATATGCAGCGTGGCTCGGGGTCACTGCAGTCCACCCCCACTGGGAACTCAAAGCACCATTCTTTACCGGCTGGGGCTGGGACCCCTGACACGGAGCGCTTCACACCCCACATCCCACCACCAGTAGACACACAGAGGTCAGTAAAACACAGGGGTCACGCCCACAAATGTACACGCTCACCTTTCCACAGACATGAGCGCCTGTACCCAAATGGTACCTCCAGTGATAATCAACTGACAATCAAGCTCCTCAACGAGATTCCGGAAGCACTACAATTCTACACTAGAGCTTGCTGTTCAAAACCAGTCAAGTTGGTCCAGTAACTGTGGTCATATCTCACTAGTTCTGTTGATCCATCCTTGTATAACATAAAATAGCCACTAACAAGCCTTGTAATCCCATCTGATTATGGGATTTTCCAGATCCTACATCATACTCGATGTGTGCTCAATGCTGCCATTCTGTATCCTGTAATGGGTTCTTGATCCTGTTCCTCACTTTGAGTTCAAATGGTGGCTATTAAGACCAGTCCAGGTGGTCATTTAGTCCAGTCAGTCCTGAGGTTTTTCCGTCCAAACTCTACAAAATGTTCCAAGTTGTGGATTAAAGCTCCTATATGTTACGATGTTGCTGTTTTTCATTATTCATTAATTTCATCAACCTACAAATTTTCGCCAACTTGCCACTTATAAAAATGTCTCACCTTAAGGACAGTGTGACTGCACTATGAGGATAAAGTTCTTTCACCCTGACCATCGTCCATTCACTGTCTCTTGATATTCCAGAGGTGGTTTTCATCCAGTCAATGCATTTCTTCCATCCAACTATAACATTTACTAACATCCTCTTCTGGCAAACTCAGTGAGACATGAGCAGCCTTTTTTTTTTTTTTAATATTTCTTATCCTGGTTTATGCTGTTGATGATGTCCATAGGTGGATAAAAGGTGCTAAACAATGAAAATACTGCAGTTGAAAACAGTAAAAGATCCATAAAGTGGTTCTTGGAGTACTGTTATAATCCCTTCTTCTCTTCTCAGGCTTCAGTCAATATCCTCCTCCAGTCATCACAGTTGAAATTGTCCACATAGTAGTAGTCCTGCTATTTGTGTGTCTAGTGCGAACACTGCTATTCAGGTGACTAGGGGGGCTTCACCCTTTTTTTCTGCAGCCGTCCCTCTAACTCCATCCCTCTATCCCTCTCTCCGCCTCTCTCACGCTCCTCTCTTTCTGTTACTCTTTCGCTCTGTTCAGCCCAGTTCAGCCTGCTGGTGGTGTGATGAGCTGCTCTTTTCATGCACTCGTGTTGCTCTCTCTCTCTCTCGTTCACTCGCTCTTTATCTCTGTCGACTCATTTTAGACTCAACGACCTGGCTGTCGCTGCTGGCTTCCTGATATAGTAGGCAGAGTGCACTCAGACTCCGAATTTAGGGCTAAGAGTGAAAGTGTGTGTGGGGGTCTTTTTGCAAATGTGCTAATTAAACAATAGTAAAGGAAAAGCTGCAGCCATGCAGTCAATATCACCTGTGTGTGGTAATAAGACACAGTTAATGAAGCTGAGGAGCTCTAACAGGGCCAGCAGAACTCTACAACGCACAATGGTAGAAAAAAAATAATAAAGATTAAGCTCGACATTAAGTTGACTTGAAAGGGCAGTAGACCGCTTAATAAAATGAATAGTTCCAGTTCTTAAATCTGATCCAATATCTTGCAGCAGACCTACACTTTTCAAGGGTTCTTTAATAAAGACAATGGTTCTATTTAGAACCATACATTCTGTGTAGAAGTATTTAAAGCTTAAATTTAGTTTTATTTAATGCTTCTTTAGCATGGTAAATTGTTTTTTTCAGATTGATGGCAAATGTGTTGTATGCATATACATAGCACCAAAAAGGTTATTCTATTGTTATAAGCTTGACATTATAACAACAGAAAAACACTTTTTGGTGCTATATAGAACCATGTTCAAAAAGGTTTCTTTACTGAACCATACACCATTAATCCGAAGGACCACTTCACCATGCAAAGAACCATTTAAGCATGAAATCTTTAAAGATCTATGCAGAATTCATGGTTCTAAACAGAACTACTAAACTACTTTTACTAAAAAAACTTTTGAATCATCTTTTGTAAGTGTGCATTTCACTCTTTTGGTCAGTTGACCTGCTCTTTAAAAGATTACCGTAAGGCGTATAAAACAAATAACACCTCAGTTCAGCATTTGTTTGATGTGTTTTACTCCTCTTTTTGTTTACTAATGACCGCTGCTCTCACTGGTTGCCGCAATAAATGAGGCAGTGCAAGGAGCACAGGCCATGTGCCGAGATAGAGAGCTTATGAGCTGTTGCAGTGGAGTACAACAGAGTTGAGACTACATGCAGCCATAAGCAAAAGTTTGAGTACCCCTGGTCAACTGACATGTTTTGTTCATTTTCTAAGTGAAAATAGACTCTCTAAAGATAAAATACTTTTCAGTGTACAATTACTGGTTATCTTGGACAATTTAACATATTGGTAAACAAATGAAGGATATTTATATTTTATGTTTTAATTGCTGTTAAACTCAGCAAATAAATATGTTTAAATTTGCAGAAAAAATGCTATGTACAAGTTTGTTTCCTATAGAGGATGTGAACCTATTTCCACTTAGAAATTCAACAAAACATTTCATTTGACCAGGGGTGTTCAAACTTTTGCATGCAACTATAGGTTTGACTTCTTGAGTTTAACTGCAATGAGATTCAGATACAGTCACAAAATCATGCGCAGGTGCCACCCAAACACTGCAATGTCTGATGTAGAAACCCTGTAATTCTCTTTGTAAGCTGTTCTGTTCACCTATCTGCTGCCAAAATAATCTACATTTTCCAGTAATGGGAAGTTTCCAGTAATTTTCAATGTTATGTTAGTACCAAGCTAATGGTGGTGTATACTTACAGCTCTTGATTAAATGATTAAGTGAAAAGCAGTTTTGTTTACTATGTCTTATTCATACCTACAGTAGAGCAAAGCCACTATAAATAAAGTACACTTACATCACCAAAACTGGATTCTGTACAAATAAGCAGAATCCTGTATTAACACATTAAAATCTGAACCTTTTGTGCTGTCTGAAATTATACATGAAACTGAATACATACAAGTATTTACGTTTAACAAAGTACAACACATCGCACAAACTACCCTTGCAGGAATTAGAGTTTTTCATTTTAAGTAGCCACAAAATTATCATAAATTGTTATAATTTATTCATTTTATTTATTAATTTATTCAGAACACTAACTTGCTTGATGACATAAATGTTCACAAACTGGGATTTAAAAGAAATCTTTTAAAAAAGAGTCATAAGAGAACATACTGTTACAACTGACTACTCAGCAAAGACACTAAACAAATTCATGGTCAGTATACCCAAACATGTAAAGTTCATCCAAACTTATATTCAATCTATATATGCAGCACGTTTGTTTGAAAACAACATCTAAAGGACAAAATAAGAGCTAGTAAACAGAAATCAACTAACCCGCTAGGAATTCTGGGTGACTCTGCCCAGCACGCTTTTTTCTCTTTTTTGAGTTTGTTTTTCTCACAAAATATGTATGCCTGAATTTTCAACCAGACAGTGGTGGTAAGTGATAGCAAGCAATCGCAAATGAAGTAATTGTAACTTGATAATTTAAATATAATGTCAGGACTTTCTTACTATCTAACCTCTATCTCTGTCATTCAATCCTGACAGTACTATGCAATGAAGTGTAAAGGTGGAAAGACTGGAGGATGGAGAGATACAGAACAAATAGCATACCACTCTCATTCTATGGCCTTAGATGAGGCAGACGCAACGGCGTGCTGTCAGAAAAATCAATGTCACTGA
Organism: Pygocentrus nattereri; assembly: GCF_015220715.1. Taxonomy (NCBI): domain Eukaryota; kingdom Metazoa; phylum Chordata; class Actinopteri; order Characiformes; family Serrasalmidae; genus Pygocentrus; species Pygocentrus nattereri. The sequence continues at coordinate 16,430,188 of NC_051223.1, forward strand.
CTGAGTATGAGGCCTGTTCCTCCACTGGAACATACACATGGAAAAGAGATACAAAATAGTGAAACAGACAATGAAGAACTACACTTTTTTTAACCAAATCTCTGCCTGCTGCATCTGTGGCATATAATAGAGCACCACTGACAATAGATTTGTTTCCCTGTACTTAGTAAAAGAGCAGAAAAAGTACTGACAAACAAGCATAATAGACATTAATGAGCAGATGCTATTTTAAGTGCATTCTGAGTCAACAGGTTTTCTGTTCTGGTACTAAGCACAGGGAAATGATTGTGCTAGTTAATCATGCAATAGAGAAGTGGTAGACAGAGATTAGGTTGAAACATGCTGACGTATTGCTTCAAAGCACTAATTTAAGGATAAAAGGATAAAGTGTGAGATGAGTAGATGGAAGATAGATGGTGACAGAGGACACAGGGCCACTACACAAACATAACCACTGTGACAATGCAGCCGCTGACAGAGAAGAACAATGAGGCACGTGGGGCCACACACACACACACACACACACACACACACACACACACACACACACACACACACACACACACACATCAGAAATCAATAGCACACATATACTCACTTGGACATGTACTTAAATACTGCTTCTGTGTAATGTACCTTGTCAACGTATTCAAAAACACTTCAGCATCAACACTAACATGCTGTACAGGCCAGACAACATCCAAAACACAGCTGTTACATCATTCTGAAGGACTGACCTTCAGGAAATGCTCGATAGACAGGAGCATGTTATTACAGTACATGGCCACTGGAGGCCATCAGCACACAGTGCTCAGCTTATTGCACTGAGATGGATGTATGTTATTTACATCTAATCAGACTAAACACACACATTGGCACATTTCCAATGCTGTCTATTACCCAAAGACAAATGACATGTTCTGTTGATTTCCTAAACAAACACAAGACACATTCTCAAACTTAAATGTGGTACTGTTCTGCAAATTTCAGTGCATGATTTTTATTTATTTACTAAATTTAACATAATGGAAAAAAAACCTTTTACACAGGCCATATTTTATGTTTCAATGTTATATATCGCTGTTGTCGGAACAAAACCTCCTATCTCCAACTGGTAACTTTACAGGAGAAGGAGAAACATACTTTACTTTTAATGTAAGTCAATGGAACCAGAATTTTTTCCAAGTCATTTTGGGCTGTTTCCATTTGGTCCATTCATCATGAAATTTACACACAATGTAAAGAACAACAGGTATTTTCAAATTATGTCCAAAACTGAAAAACAACAAAAATCGAGATACAAGGATTTGCCTGACAGCAGCGTTGTGTAATTATATGTTAAATTCAGCAAATAAACAGTAAGTATGTATACAAATGTGCAGAAGTGTGTTCTATAAAGCGGATGTGTTCACTTCAACAAAACATGTAAAATTTAACTTTTCATGTAATTAAGCTACTGTATGATATTTCTGTGCAGGTGTACTGCACTTTTATATGCTGCCTTATTTATGTTTATTTAATACAGTCTTTTATTGTCTAGGTTTTTTAAAACCTCTACTCAAATAATCATCAAAATAACTGCTAGATTATTTGATTGCTAATAATCAGCAATGACAGTGATAATTCAGTCTAAATAAATGAAAAAATTACACAGAGTGTGCCAAAAGCTGAACCTAATTTTGGAAATACTATAAAAACAATTTGCACGGTTGTGTGATGCGTAGTGATAATTGTGTGGTTCTCCAGAGGCACTTCACAGTCTTGCGAAAAGAAAAAAACATACGTCCGAAGACACACAAGCGCACACACACACACAGACACACACACACACACACACACACACAAAGCATGCTCTTATGCACACGCCTGAATGGCAGGAAAGACTCCTAATTAACCTATATTTAGTCAACTGTAAAAATGTTCCATGCTAAAAATACAGATTCATATTTCCAACTCTTAACCTCCATGCTGTTTTCCAACCAGGCTGTTAAACCACACAGATCATGAACTGACCCCGTCTTTAAGTCTGCAAGATAAGAGAATGATTTAGATCAAGTGTGTTTCAGCCCAGATTGGAATTGGTGGATTTTTGCTCCTAACATGTGACCAGCAATCAGACAATTCACAGTTTTTTTTTTTAAATGGCTGACCCGCAACTGTGATGCAGTTTTATGATATAAATAATGTGAGGCAAGTGAGTGCACTTGCACTGTACATGAATGTGAATGCCACACCTGTGCCAAAATGTCATAGCATAATTTTGCATGACTCATGCAGTTGCCTCTTACTTTCGACATAGAACTTTGATTCATGCTGCCTTTTTCCTTTAAGGTTTTGAAATGCCAATCTGACCCATTAAAGAGAAAATAATGTTATTTATATTGTGACCTTGGCTAATAGAAAGTACTACAAATGTACAAGTGTGTTTCATGGTTGGTGCATCCCTATAATTTACACAGTAGTGGAATACAGGCAAAACTAAAACAACACACCAATACAACAACATGGGGGGATTTTTATTTTTGAAAATAGCCTGAGAATTTTATTTTGGCCAAAAAAGGACTGCTTGCTTGATTGGAAATTATCATAATTGATTCCAAAACTGATGCAGATGAATCATATTATCATTTTTTTTAGGTCGACACACACACACTCCCTCCCTCTCTCCTACTCTTTCTTGCCCACTTGCTTCACCCCCAGACTGAGCTTACGGAGTAGCCTACACAGACCAGTCTGCCCATGTCTTTTTAAACCCTCACAGTACAGTTTAGAGAATGACGACACAGCTCAGCTATTCCTTCAGAAAAAAGAACAAATGAACTTCTCAATCTGTCCACCAAAGCCTCCTTCCATTCCTGCCACATTCCACACCAATTCTGAAAGCAGCACCCAAAGCAATCCAACTAGGTGGCATGTCTAAGGGGAAATAGCAATTTCCCTTGAGTTTTTACAAATGAGGTCACACTTAAAATGATGGTACTTCAAAGGCTCTGTAGTACAGAAAACGGTTCTATACAGAACCATGCACACCTTTCCATTACTAAAGGGTTCTTTGCATAGTGAAAGTATTCTTCAGATTGATGGGGAATGTGTTGCCGATGGTTCTATACAGAACCTTTTTGTAAAGGGTTCTATATAGCACTAAAAGGGTTCTTCTATTGTGTCAAGCTTGTTACAATAGAAGAAGCTTTTTAGTGCCATATAGAGTCCTTTTCAGAAAGGGGTTATACCGAGTCATCTAAAGCGCCATCTATCTGAAGAACACTTTCATGATGCAAAGAAACCTTTAATAATGGAAAGGGTTCTTTGAATGTTCAAGGTTCTATGTAGACATTGACATGTAGTCAGTGGCATGGGCCTGGGCAACATATCACCTCCAATTATTGTGGAAAAAATAGGGCCGTCTGTAAGAAAATTACCTTGACTCAATAACATAATATCCGTCAACCCTCAACTATGTTAGTGCTCTAATGTAAAATTACTATGCTATGAATCATGATATAAAAATTTATATGAAGTTCTATTAAGATTTTCAGGGGCCCCTGAGCTCATATTGCTCTGCCTGCAGTGTCAACAGTTACACCACTGTATGTAGTTAGGCCTGGTGTCAGGGGGCTATTTAGTGGGACGATGTCACATCAACCAGCCAACCCAACCCAAGTCAACTACTATTAAATCCTACTAAAACCACTACTTTTTATACATGCATCTGTAATGGCATAATCCTGGTGTAGAAAGCTACATTGACTAACATACAAGATTCTTTCCAGTGGCTGCACTAGGAGGAGTGCTGTGGGATATTGTGGAAGGGCGCAATTTGAACTGCAATAACTTTTGGTGCTTTGTAAGAGCAGCATGTCGCATCAATGACACTGTGTGTCCTTATTTAGCATTATGTGTGTGCCTGTGGATAATCAGCTAAACGTACTAAATTCAATATTTTTAATCATTACTTTTAATCAAAATACTTCATTTAAGATGACCCACCTACATGTAAACTACTCACTCAAGGAATACAAAGCTGACAACTTAATTATTTTTTTTTAAGTTGAAGGCTCCTTATAAAATTCAGATTTCTACATTACATATTGCATTGCAGTGTAATGACATATTGATTCTTAGATGCATCACGATGCGGAGGTGAACGATTCTGAATTGATTCACAAATGTCAACAATTTTCGATTTTCTAAATTTTAATTTATAACGTAATGTCTGCCAAAGGGCAGAACTTGGAAGCGGGTAAGTGCAGCATCCGGACAGTCTGTGGCAGCACATAACAAAAACACAACTGGATGAGCGAGAAATCCGAACGGCTCTGCATTAAAGCCAGGCTAGGTCATAACCCAAGTGTTTAGAAGAGCCATTTTGTCCTTTCAACTAAAATCAGACCACCTTGGGAGCCACAACATGTAATGCCCAGTATGTCTGTGTTATAGGCTAAAAAATTGTGAACGAAAACACAGACTTACTTCGCTCTGTTTTCTGTTGCAGCTGCTTTCCTCCCGTCTCCGCCAGAAAACTTCCTCAGAAGTAGAGCAGCTTATTGTAAAATATCTCTCATCATTCTGCTGTTTCATGAGGCTGAAGTAGCTTCTTGTTTGAGCTTTTTTTTTCGTTCCACCTTAAATTCTGACTGAGGCGCCGAACGTGAATGTGGCACCATTTAAGGTGGAGCAGGAAAATTTTGAAACTTTTTAGTGTTTGACAGTTTCTCGTTGCAGATTTAACGTTCCAGGAAACCAAAAAAGGTGCTTATAAATTCAAATAAGTCTCCAAATGTTCGTCTTAGCTAAATCTCTCTGCCTTTTCATAGCTACTGGTGACCTGCAGTCTTGCTGAGAAATGGTGCTTTCGCACTATGTTGCAGACATATGTTGCAGTCTCGCAAATATTTTACTGACACAGTGAACCCTGACTCTCTACAACGAGACCAAATCCGGAGTTATAAAATCACTAAAGAAAGCGGGCAGGACGACTGTAACATGTGCTGCATGGACATCCATTATCACTGGATCTTATTTCACCGTACCAGCACATTTTATCATAGATGAGTGGCAGAAGTGTTTAAGGAGCTCCAAACAAAAGCAGTGAATGAGAGCCGTCCAGTTTATTTGCCACATCACTTCCATTTGTTTTACTAATAGAAGATATTGGAAGTAAATTCATTATGGATCATTACAAATACTTTGCTTTAAAAGTACCAAGTCGCCACACAATGAGAAGAAAAAAAAAAGATCCTGTATAGAAAAAAAGAAGCATCAAGATGCATTGATAATCATTTTATAATCGCATCGCGGCCCTCTGAATCGTAACTGAATCGAATCATGAGGCGCCAAGAGATTCCCACCCCTACTGTTAGCGCATTCTAATGATTACATGACAAAAATTCAAAGAGTTCATGAACTTAATGACAAATGGTTAAAATGTTCATCCGTACTAGCAACTCCTTGTTCATATGTCAACATTAGGCTGTGAGACTACTGTTATCACATGATGCTATTATGTGGTTACTCTTAACATGTGATCTACTTTGCTGTATGCTTTGTTAGATTGGATTCATTCACTATCTGCTGATTTCAGCCTGATACTAATACTTGGTATCAGACTGGTACCATCTTTAATCTGAAGACCAGAAATAGGGTGGACATTATGGAAACAGCATACAATACATTGTGCACGACCTCTTTTGGATGTCCCTGTTGCATTAGCATGCAGTGGGTGGGTAGAGGATGGTATAGGAGGCTTCAGGGCCATGCCATATTAAAAATACCCCAATGCACAGAGCAGCAGCTGTACGTACAGACGGAAATGCTTCACTACTAGGACACTTTTGTGGGGGGAAGGGGAGATAAAGCTGCCAAGCTCAAACTCCCTTACACATGCACATGCTGGAAGCATGGCACTGCCTTTACTGCACCTGATGCCCCAAACTCCACACACTCATCCTCGAATCCTTCTTACTCTACCTTTCTTTTATCTCCACCCAACCACTAGGCAATGTTTCAGCCGAATTAAACATCAAACGTGTTTGTTCTGTTCCTCTGACATCTTTCTTCTTTCCTGGCCTTCTTTGGTACTTTCTTTCTCTAATCTCTTTCTTTTTGCATCGCTCCATACAGCTCACATTCCTATACTAGCCCCCCGGCTGGGCTGAGAATGTAGCCCTACTGTTTTTCAGGGAGTAGCATTCTCTCTCTCTCTCTCTCTCTCTCTCTCTCTCTCTCTCTATCTCTCTCTCATTTCTGTTTCTCTCTCTCGATCTCTCTTTCAGCTCCCTTTGAGCTCCTGTCAGACTTCTCACCAGGCTTCTTTAAAGATATAACTTGCTTTTTCCAATACCTCAATTCAAAAAGAGGTCAGAAACAGTTCCCTCTGACCTTTTGCCTCTGACCTACACCAGAACCCCCCCCCACCACCACCACCACCTCATGACACATGTTCCACCCCACTCTGAGCCTGGCACAGACAGAGGCTCATTGTCACCGCTGCATTTCAAAGGCCAGAGCAAGCCTGCCTTGTACTTCCCACTCTTAGATTTGAGCAAAGCCCATTCAAAAGCCCACTCTCATTCTCTAGCCACATCTCTCCCCCTATCTCTTTCTCTCTCTCTCTCTAATTCACTTGCTGTTTTCCCTTGGAAAGACATGTGCCTTGTAAATTGTGCTAGTCTGGGTCAGCTTAATTTGCTCCCTGTCACTCCACACACTCGTTTGTATGGAGTAGCTCCCTTTACAAAAAGATCTCCTAGCTCCCTTTACAAAAAGAGGTCAAAGGCTATGCGCATCCAAAGCTTCATCATAGTACTAATGAGCTAAAGAGCCTGTCAGCATGCTTTAAAGTGCTAGTCAGCCTCTTTAGCTTTGCACAGGAGGTAGAAGGCCAATGCAGCTAACAACCCCGCCAATTATAATCAAGTAAACTGTATGCCTAAATTAACGCATGCTTGCACTATATAACATCATCAGACTCAGTATGGCTTCAAATCACAAGGGTTTCATTACAGAAAAACCTTCAGCCTGATGGACACAACTGAAACGTTACCTGAGGCAAATGCAGTGTCTAAGGAAAAGAGGTAAATGTGAAACTGTTGGCCAGCATATAGTTTGGACAGCAAGTATGCTAGCTAGAGCAATTGCTAATATAGCTGATGTTATCATCTTGTCTGGCTGAAGTTAAATTACCAATAACATTCCTTTAAAACTTACTACATTTAAGATGGATTAGCTAGATGCAGTAGCAGTTGGCAAACATGCTATATGAACTACAGCCTAACACCTGTTTCAAGTTGTTTTGCCTCATCCCTTTAAACACAGTATTTACTGTGTGAAGTGCTTTAGTTCTGTATTTCGAACTGAAGGTGTTTCTGTAATAAAAGGCTTCTTATTTGAAGCTGTGTTGAACCTGAGAGGTTTAAGAAGGGGTTTACTTTTATACACTGCAGTGCCTGCAGCTAATAATGAGACTCAACTAAAATTCTCAAATAAAGAGTCACAACTCAACTCATACTGACACCAGCGACTTGAGACTTGACTCAAACTTGAACCTTAGTGACTCCACACTTAACTAAGACTGAAATTAAATGCCTTATGAACATCTCCTTAATCTCAAATAGACTCACTCACATGGTTTCTGACCCTGTATGACATACTGTTATCCACAAAAATGGAAAGAACGTACAAATGTAATCTGAGCTTTTAGATGGTTTTATTTTTATAGATAATAGTACGTCCAACCAAACATGTACTTTCTGATGAATACGTTCTGCAAAAAGGAGACATTTTTGCAGAATTGTTGGAAAAAAATAATAGTTGAGGCATGAGAGGAGGTCTGGGAACAGACGAAGATACAGTAAGGCCCCACTTTAAGTCCTGGCTGGGGTTGGCTTTGATTCTGAGAAGGTCATGACTGATCTCTGCCAGTAAGTCAGTGATGAGATTTGTAAAAGATCTCTCCCCAGAGAACACTGTATTCCTGGGAGGCATGTAGGAACACAGCCACAGGGCAAGGGCATCCCTTACTGCCACTTGGGAAACTCATTGGATTAGCTTAATTGCAGCAAGAGCTTCTCTTGGCAAGATTGAAGGACTGTCTGCTGCCTCTCATGCATGGACTGCACACACACATTAATACACACACACTCACACAAAGGCAGGGACCAAGTTAATTATTGAGGACCGGCTGTAATGTACACAGAGAGAACTGACAACTCAAGGCCTTAAGCCCATGGGAAAAATTGGGGCTTCTGAGCTTAATGTCAGCAGAATCTCACCTGTGTCATTGTATAGCAGGCCTCAGTAGATTTATGTCTTATGGCTATGGACTCTGTAATGTAGATGTAGGAACTCAAGACATCACAAGAGGATATGTAACAACCATTAGGATGTAACATTAGGCATAACAAGGGTATGGTGGCCATAATCTGATTATATTGATACAGTTTCCCTGCAAAGAGCTGAATTGCTAAGTGGTGAAAACCAAGGATTAGGGAGTTGATTTTTTGATGTTTCACAGAAAACCAGGAGGTTACATTCAATGTCTATCAATACATGTAGTGAACAGACTTAAAATGATTTTTCAGTAGCTTTTATTTTATTGTGCTGCAGTAATAAAAAAAGGCTATAATTTTGGGTCATGACAGAAATGTTTTGTACTATCCCAGCCCCACTTATCAGTATTTTCCTTTCACTACTGATTATATTATACAGCAATCTGGGGCAAACTCTTCTCCTATTTGCATAATTATGAATAGGAAAGAGAAAACAGAGCTATTAACACAAAAATTCCTCAATTAAAATTTTATACCAAAGATTGTTTTTTAGTGATTCAGTCAATCTTATACTATAAATGCCATGGTCTATAACCTTCTCTAGCTCTTCCTTTAATGCCATGCATGCAGGAGACATATTTATCTAAATGGCCTTTCAAAAAGGAAATCAGCTTAGTAGTTTTAAAGGCAATGGAAATATATTTAACTGCTATGCTGAGGTGATGAGTGGTGTTTACTCAGGTGTTTGAAGTACTTTTACAAATGATTGGACTCTTATGTTTTAGGGACATAAAAAAAAAAAACAGCAAAAAATCTTTGCACTTCTCCTTAGACACAGAAATGCTTGAAGGTTTACCATTCCTGGCTTCACCTTCAGTCTCCTCCCACATCCCCTCTCTAGTCTCACTTTGTTATTAGAGTTTCTACCTGTAAGCAGTTTGTAACCCCTTCTGCCCAGGTGTTTCTAATCTGCTGTATAAGTAGCCCTCATATTTCTGTGTCTTCCTGCTTTTAATCAGCATGTCTTTAAATCTTTTTGTGTGCTTGTTTTAGCAGTATGATCACTGTTTTTGTTGTATGTCAAATAAACCTTAAAAGTGTCATAGAATGGAAAACAATGTTTACATTGGCATAGTGGAATAAGGGGTGTGTGATGCATAGAACTGACATACCATTAACCGCAAACACTTCTGTCTCCTTTTTCAAAAGAAAAAATAGGGTGGTAAAATGGGCAGATTCTAGTATCCTAAACTGTCACCTAGCAGTCTTGACTCATTAAGATTTATGTTGTCCAAATTTACATATACCTTCCCATGTACTAGCTCAGCAGGTATAGTGAAGAACAAAACAATGACAGCAGAGCAACAGCAACAAAAATGGCAGACTGTGAAGAAATGTACCATTCCAGGCTGCGAAGGGGATGTCAGCACTTTTCTTACTAAGGAACTGAACTGTCAACAGGCATGGTTTATGCTTATCTTTTAACAAGGCTGAAGTTGGTTTCCTATTCCGGCTTCTTAATAGAAAGTTCTGTTCCGTTTATTAGTTTGCTCTGCACATTTCACTCTGGACAGTTTCCCAGACCTTGGACAATATTGAGCAGGCTGTATTATTTATTAGCATCACAAACCACACTTCAACCTGTAAGTAGCAGCCATGCTGTGTGATTTTATCCATTTTTTGATGGTTGCAGCCAGAGTATTTTAAATTTAAATTTTCATAGTAAGATACCAACTTTAATTCACTTTGTATTGTTGTCAAGATTAAAAGCAAGTAGCTGGCAAAGGTAATGTTAGCTACAGAAAGTTCCAAGTAACTAACATTGCTAAATAATTAGTATCACGACCTAGTTTACTTACAGAGATTATTTTCCTACTGTCTATTTCAACATTTTGCTTCTGTGTGAGCCATTGCGGTGCCTTGCTGTAAACCAGTAAATCTGAGCAGAGCTCATCAAATTATTCATGAGCCCACCAAAATAAGGAAAACAGCTTGTTTCATTCTAGGGTCAAATCCTAGGGTTGTAAAACTGCATCTGGGAATTTTTAGCCCCAACCAAGTCACGTACCTTCTATGCGGACATCATAAAACAATTTTAAATATAGATTAAATGCATTTAATGGCACCTTTAACTATTACATTCTTTACTGTAGCAAAGTCAGAGACCATCCTTCATAATTTAATTTGCTGACAAACCAGTCTTGAAATACAAGTTATTCATTTGTTCGTGTCAAAAAAAAAGAGTAAAGCTTCATTTCCTTCTGTCTCTCAAAAAATTAAATATATTTAATTTTATATCTAATCTGAAAAATAAATGACTTGTATGTAATGGTAGTTTTAACTGTAAATTAAATAACTTAAATGTGGTCTCCTACTTTAGTCCAGTATCGCACCTCCTGCTTCAATGCCTTTGCTTTTTTTTTCTCAACAGAATGCTTAATGTGGGCCATATGAAGCTTTATGAGTCTGCATTTGGTTCCAGAGAACCAGAGGAGAGTTTTTAAGTGCAGAATCTTTACAACCTCTTTTAAAAAGTTTAGGCCAAGCCTAGAAGTTTTCAGTTCTGAGGTAACATAGTGCTGGGCCTGGGACTGTTGTAAAATATATATATAGTGTAAATCTCAGCATTGCTGAGAAAAAAAGTCTTATGATGCTGGGCCAAACTGCAACATAAAGCTATAACCACAGCTGTGCTAAAGAGAGTAAGGCTGTGGTTGGGATCCAGCCTAACCAAGCCTCTGAAGTAAACTTGTGAGCAGCATGGTCCCTCCCACATGCAGTAAAAAGTGTTGCTACTCCACTGAGAGAAAGATTAAACAGTAAGTAAACCCAGTTGGTGAGGAAAAGTCTGACAGTGGCTTTTCCTCAAAAGACAGCACTGGCACTATTACTATTTTATTATAAAGTGCACTGAATAATAAAGCATGATTAACACAACAGTAGTGATCTGAAAATGATAACACAGACTAGCCGACACCCTCTTGGTTGTCAGGAAAAAAAACCCTCTATAGTGCTTACACCATCCCACGTCATCCCACTTCATGCAAAATAAAATGCAAGAGATAGGCTTGTAAGGGGAGTTCCAGCACCCATGACCCAAGTTTTGAAGTATGAGAAGGATGCAGCTGGCCACAGCAAGTGCAAGCTCCACAGTACAGTGCAGAACAATAAGCATTGACACACATCCCCCCTTCTCTATGGGGGCTTGACCAACGGCCACAATGTCCCTTCTGTCTGTCTCTGTGGGCTGACATATGGAAATTACACCATTGGGGCACATGTTTCTTTTCCACTGTAAGTTCTGATGTACATTATTTGTACAGCTTTAATTACTGCTTAGACTCTGGTTTACAAACCACATGCAGAAAACTGGGTACATCAAGGCACACAGCCAGTTTGCTATTCAAAAGCACATGAAGTTTCTGAGAGAAGTTCATGGTCAACATCAACATGTCAGATGTCTGTACAGAAGGTGGTAAACAATGGCTCCAAGCAAGAACTTATAATACACTAAATAGTGAATTCTGCTACAACACATTCTCCATCAGTCTGAAGAGCCATATCACCATGCAAAGAACCATAGGTTGTATATAGAAACCATAGATCTATTGTCTTTATTTAAAAACCCTTGAAGAAACATTTTGTTCCAATATGTACTTTAAGAAGCACTCACTGCTGACTTTGCTGAATCGTGCACATACAGTGCAAATAAATGATAATCTCCACAGAATAGCAATGGAGCCCTGCACAGCCACACGAGCCTAAGGTCACCGAGCCCAGTGCCAAGCAACAGCTAGAGGGGTGTACATCTCCCAGCATTAAGATGTAGAGCAGTGGACCAGCGTTCCCTGAAGTGATGCAGCTCCACCATATATCGTTGGAATGAGTTGGAGCGGCGTTTGGACTCAGGACTAATCATCTAACACCTCACGAATGCTCTTGTGGCTGAATGCACAAACTTTGAGACATATAGTGTTTATGAAAATGAGAGTAAGGACGCAAAAAATAAAGCACTTACTCCAGTTTGGGAGAGAGGGGGTATTCCAACAAGGCAGAAAGCAACTCCATGCATGACATTTGGGAAGCTGCGGGGCCGCTCAGCTCGAACCTGACAGACCGCTAAACTCTGAACAGTGTCGCCTCGGTAACTCTCGGCTCGACACAAACACCAAAACAATAACGGCAGCTGCTCATGTCCCACACATCCGTTATTTCCGTGCCTGAACGGCAGACGCACTCGATACGAATCTCCCTCTCTCTCTCTCTCTCTCTCTCTCTCTCTCTCTCTCTCTCTCTCTCTCTCTCCTGAGCCGTTATTGTAAACCGAACGCGGACTCCACAAACATCCCGCCCTCCGCTCGGTGGGTGTGGCCAGCACGCGCACAACGGCTCCACTCAGCCAATGAGCGTTGAGATCGGTGTTTACATGTGCGGACATGAGTCGCCACGCACTGGCGCTCTGGATGGAGCCGCGCTGAAAATAGCGTGGCTGAGATACAGGGAGGAAAATGACATACAGATGGCAAAATAGCAGTTTGAGGCTACCAATGAAACTCACAACGCAACTGGCCATATAAAATGAGTAAAGAAATACACGGGCTAGGCTACGCCCTTCAGTTCAGGGCTTTAAGAGCTGAACTGAAAGTTCGAACGAAAAGGCCACATCTGCACTACATGTCAGCAGTTTGCAGACTCCTCCTCATCGTTTCATCTGAAATATTAATAAGTAGATTTACTTCCCTTTTCTGCAGTGACAGCCCCTACTCCTCGTGAAGGCTTTACACTAGATGATGGAACATTGCTGAGAGGATTTGATTGCATTCAGCCACAAGCACAAGAGCATAGGTCAGGTACTGGTGTTGTTTGATTAGTTCTGGATCACAAACGTTACTACGGCTCATCCCAAAGGTACTGGATGGAGCTTTATCACTCCGGAGAACACAGTTCCACTGCTGCACAGCCCAGTGCTGGGCTATTTACGCCACTCTGGCCACCGCTTGGCACTGGTCTTGGTGACCCTAAGCTAACGTGGCTGCTCCAGAGCTCCATGATTTTCTAGGGAGATTACCCAAGCTGAGTGTGCAAGACACTACACCTGAGTGTACCTTTTTCAAAATTTCTCCACGATCCAGTATCTGTGTAAACAAAGTCACCTGATGGTAGTTTGATGTGAAATAGTGTACTATATTTGCTTTGCAATAGTCCTACATATACCTCTCCGTCAGGAGTGTGTTTTAAAATATGTTTTAGCCCAAAACAATGTCTTTTAATATCCTAAAACAGTGTTTCAGTCATCATGCAACTTATTTGTAAACATGTCATGTAATTACCTTCTCTGAGCAAGCTTTAAAAGACTTTTAATGCTTCAGACTTTTAGTTCCTATCACAACAATTCTGACCAATTCTGACTTGGTGAGTTTTTCTGGAATTGCGCATTTCACATCAAACCACTCTGTATGTCTTTGTTAACCTTTCTTAACCATTTATTTATGCAGAATGTTTGAAAAATTAGTCAAATGTCCCTTTAAAGTAGGTGAATTCACTAATTAAAATGGATGCCTGTACTCTTTTAGACATAAAGAGTAAGCCAAGACGATGCCTCTTTCTCCATTTGGTCTCAAAATATCCATCCCAGTGAGCTGTCAATCACATGGAATTTACCAGTTGCTGCTGTAGCAGCAAAGCAGCAGGTGGGTATTGTGCGCCAGTGAATGATACAGTGCCCATGACCAGCTGATTAACCTCTGATATAGGCGCGTGAACACCAGTTCACTCACACAAAGACAGTTTGTATTAGTGTCTTTGTGGGTTATTTCTATTATAATATGCCCACAACATTATTCATTTTTTGAGTTTTCCATCATGCTGGGAACATTTGGCCCTCACAAAGAGCTGAAGACACACATACAAATGCACTTTTTTATATAGCGTGCTTAGCTCTATTATAAACAAGTCCTGCCTAGTGCCACACAAACAGGCTGAGAACACATGAACAGTTAAAGGCCCAAACACTGTTCATACTGAATGCTACTGAATTTCTAAGAGCACAAACGACCGGACAAAAGATTGGTCAAATAGAAATACTCGTTTCATATTATACAAGATATTTTCTGAGATCCACATATATTTGTGTTTTGTTACAAATATGACAAATAATGTGACCTCAGATAAAAAATTACAATGACTAAAACACACAAAAACAGTGATGCCTGGTTCAATATTTACAACTAAGCCTATTTACAACTGATTTGTTTTATGTTTTTAATACCATTTACCAATTCAAGTGACCACTTTTATTTATTTTTTCATTCTAATAGTTGTCAGATTAAGCACTTTGAATCTAGTCATTAAAACAAATATATTTTATAAAATCGAACATTTTACTGTTTGAACACAAACATCTATTGAGATGTTTACTGTTTTGGTTCACTTCCTTTGCAAGAAAAAAATAAAGTAAGAGACAGTTAAAAGTAATACAAAGTTTTATGCACTGTTAGAAATAAAGGTACCATGCAGGTACATAATTTGTTCATCAAGGTACAAACAATGTAAGTGTACCCTCAAAGGTCAGTTTTAAGGTCCAATTGTGTACATTTGTATCTTTTTATAAACTAATGTTTTAAAACAGAACAATAAAATAAAAAGCCTGGAGACGCGACGGGGTGTGTGGAGTCAGTACAACTTTTCATTTCCGTGGATTCCAGTACAGTTATGTTCCCTGACTGACGGTACTGAGATGTACCCCTGAGGGTACCACCACAAAAAGGGTACTGCCCCAGTAACAGTGTCATACCTTTTTTTCTGAGAATGTAATTAAGAAAAAAAAAACTAACAAAAAAAAAGATAAAAGTGATGAGAAACAGATATGCAAATTGTGGTATTATTAATTAGCATAAAAAGTCAAAAAAATACAAAAAAGACAAATAGCATTATACTGTACATTATAGAGAACAACTGATTTACTACCATATATGAATAGAATTTTTCTGCATGATGATTATTTATGGACATGGTTTTTCTAAAAATACTGATTACGTTACTTTACTTCATTCTTTTATTCTTTACCAGCTGTTTAATGTGAGAAGATAAGTGAAGGTTGGGAAGGTAAATGGATACAAAGACAGTAAGTGAAGGAGATTGTGTCCTAACTGTGTGGGTGTCTACGTGTTGGCCACGTCCGTTCGTCCGTCCGCAGCAGCGTCATTGTGGCCCGAGGGTGGGAATGGAGCTCAATGAAGCGAGACTCCATTTTGAAGCTGACATTAGGTGACAGCCTCCCAAGGGCAAAAAGCACACACACACACACACACACACGCTCAACATAAACACACAGATACCTATTACATAACAAACGCTGCATGAAAGCACAGAGGAAAAGAATGGGGGAAAGCATTAATACTTACTGAGTTTTACGCATAAACTGATGTGTTTCTGGATGAGTTCACAAACCACACACACCACACACACTTCCCTATATGTGCACTCATGATTCATAACAGTTTCTCATAAATATACAAAGAATATATTCCATAATTAAAGTAACTATTTTATATACAATGCCAATATTTGCTTGCACGTAATGCAAATTTAAAATAGCTTCAGCAGTAGATGTTGTAATCAATCTAAGTTTTACTAAAAAAAGCACTTTTGCAGAAGCATCTCTGACCAGTAGAGGTCAGCAATGAATACAGATAGGTCACATAAGCAGCCTAACTTTTCTGTCAATTTGTCTAAATCAGCTTTATTACCTTTAAAACATTCAAAGATTTGAATGTTTTTTTTGGCTCTAGAGGAAAAACATCAAAGGCTCTGATGACAACGTTGTCAGGGTGCAAGACTCTTCAAAGTTATGAATCCTCCTTCATCCAATGAGACCATCTTTCATTTATTTCCATTCTAGGCAAAATGGCTGTTAAACAAAAGTTATTCATTGTTCATACAATATAACAGAAAACACAGAAGCCAACAAAACATAATAACATTTTTCAATATTTGGTGTGTCCACCTTTTGCCTTTATTACAGCTTTGTTCAATCTAATAAGTTAGTTGCACTTTGTAATCACAAACAGCGATGATGTTGATGTTGAGTTCTGCACTCAGGTGGCCGAAAACACCAGCAGCTACTTTGTTTGATTTGCAAATTTTCTTCCTATTTGTCTATTTTCTTTTCTCAGTAAAGGCTTCTTGACAGCTACACATCCTTTCTGACTTTTGCACAGTGCTGTATGTGTTTAACAAATACTTAATGAAGTTGTAAAAATCATGGATACAAGTTAAACTTACAATGGAAGCCAATGGGCAGATGCTACCCACAGTAATCGAGCGTTGGCTAAAGACGCAGCGGAAAGTGATTAGGATGAAAAACAAAGTGGAATATTCCTTTAAATCTGGAGGGGTTTTTCTTTGTTTAATCCAACCACTGTACACAGAGCACCAGACAAAGAAAAGTCATCCAGACATCCCAGCAGCGGTGGTATACCCCAAAATTTTATGGGCGGCGTCCCCTAAAATCTGTATGTATTATCCTAACACGCCCATTGTCCCACAAAAAACAGGCATGGGGTTGGGGGGCAGTTTAGTCTAGACACAGGGTTAGAAAGTGATGAGTGGGGATGAAGGGGGGGTGTATGGAGAGAAGGGGGGGGGTGTCTTCTGTGACATTGAATACCACAAGGGCTCCTGACAGGGGTTTCATTCCAGGACCACTATGTCACATAACTCCCATTAAAGCCACTTAGTCTGAGATGACATTACACCTTAAGGCCTGATTTTTGACTTGAGACAAGTAATCACACTACCTGAACAATGTTAACATACCTCCGCACCCACAAAAGGCCTATCAAATCTGTCTGCAAAGGCAAAATTCTTAAGGTACTGAATGTATCCATTAACCCTCTTAGGTTGTCCATGAGAAACACGTCTTTATATTTAGTTTAAGGATTTCCCACTCAGACCTCTGTAATGAAAGCAGAGGAATTACATCAAAAGTGTAAAAAAACACTTTCAATCAATGCCATGTTTGTTTCCGTAAGTAGAAGAGGAGATACTTCATTGTTAATTAAATTTGCTAAGAAGTTATTGTTGTGCCTACAGTCTTGTGGACTCAAACCTCTCGATACACAACACACACTGAACGCAAGTACATTACCTAAATACTTATGTAACTACATTTATGTGATTACATTCAAATAATTGCATAATATAAATCAAATGCATGACAATAATACCACCAGACTTCTGTGGATTTAAGCTCCAATTCAGTGCCATGACCGCTTATTTACTGAGAGCTATTGCTACATTTAGGTGGGTGTAGGCATGTAGTTGCACAAAACTCTGTAGCAAAATAACTGGCCTTGCTATTATAGCCACTCCAGAATAGGGTTTGAAGCAGGCTTGACAAACTTGTAAGATAAATGATGCATGAGTAAATTCAAAGGCAAATGTGCATGAAAGAGAGAGAGAGTGAGAGAGAGAGAGAGAGAGAGAGAGAGAGAGACGAACATCTGCCCTGTTGAGGACAGTGAGGGGGTGTCCATCTGTCTATTTACAGAGTGCTGGGCAGATATCCCTAAATATATAATCCACTAATCCAGTCGGCATGCCAGTGGTGTACATGTACACTCACTCTCTGACCACAAGAGGGCCTCAGAAAACACTCAGACCCTCTCACAAGCACACACTCTCATCTCACATGTTCAGAGGATGCAGTAAGTGTAATAATGTTGTCAGTGAAGTGATGCCATTTTCATCCAAACAGGTGCTCGACTTACTTTTTGTATTTTTTCTACATATCATACAAAGGCTAATGGGAGAATATAACAGATGTTTGTTAAATAATTGTCCAGGCCTATCAGTGAATTTGCCTTCTAATTAAGCCAGTGTTTGTGTATGTGGTGGGGCTGATGTGAGAGTGCTCTAGTTGTGCAGTCAATCATACATGTATATGGGCAGTAAATGACTGATGCATGCAGGCTGAGCTCACATTTGCCCTCCACAGAGATTAGATTTCCGTGCTTTATAGAGTACGCTTCATTCAGACGTATGCTTAAATAAAGAAAACGTAGTAAGGGTTTCGCTGTGAATCATGGCTGTGATGATCACACAGTAAAACAAAGAAAACCTGAACATTGCTCAGAGCATAGACCATTCTGCTGAATTAGTCAAAACTATGATCCCACAGTAATGTTATGCCTTTTGCTTTTACCATAAGGCATTAATATAGATAACAATAAGCTAAATGTATACAGAACACTTATATTAGGGAACGTTCTACTGGGAGGTGGCTCTCCCAAACCCTAACCCCTACATTTACATATGTAAAAAATAATATTTAAATTATAACCAAATGTCTGAAAATCAGTGTGTAACATTAAGAATTTACACTACCAAAAGACATATTATGCAATTAGGTAAACTTTTTATGCTTTAATTAAATTTAATTTACCTTTCATTTATTTATTTCCATAAAAACTATTCCAGTCAAAGCCATTAAGTACAAGTTATTCATTTGTCAGGATCAGATATAAGATAATCCACTTGTGTAAAGAAATAGAAAAAATGGGACTCCTAACAACTGTCTAACAACAAGAGCACTGGTAGACCACAGAATTGCCACCATCAAATAAACAGTACTTAAAAGTTCATCTTTGAGAGCCTGGAATCCTCCTTCTACTGTGGTACGACAACTCAAAGCTATGTGCATGAAAGGATGTGTAGATGTCAAAAAGTATTACTGAAAAAAAGAAACAGACAAAAAAAAATGTGAATCAAACAAAGAAGCTGCTGGTGTTTCATAGAACAATGAAATGGCCACCCAAGAGTCCAGAACATCATTGGATGTTTTTAGGATTACTTGGATCATGAGAATCTGAAAATGCAACTGACTTCTAAGACTAAACTTTGAAGTTCAGAAAAATATACCTGTAGATTTTTGTAAAGGACTGAACTCAAGTCTCCCAAAAAGAATAAAAGCTGTAATAAAGGTAGAAGAAGAACACATTCAATTTTGAAAAAAGCTGATATTGTGCTTTTCTGATGATGAAAAATGAATAGTTTGTACTTCATGATCGCTTCAGTTGAAAAAATTAAAGATATTGTAGCATGTTCAAGAAATGCTTTTGCATGTATTCTGCTTACATATAGCATAGCTGTGGCCAACAACAGCTGGAACATGTGTGTGGTTAACACATTTGAAAGTAAAGTGGCCATAGTTATTACTGTATAATATGAAATGACACTAGCATAGCAATATTGTGATATATCAGATATAACAACACTTTCCAACCAGTCAAATGTGTAGCCGAAACTAACTGGTGTATAAAGAAGTAACACACATCAGCACTCACATTGTTGTGCACTGTGAATGTGAGTTTAACTCCATCTATGATTTTGAGTCTTCCTGAGGCTGTTCACAGCTGTGACCCAGTTCAGCACTGATGAATTCTCTTTTGAGAAGTTAATGGATAATCAATACAAACACTAAAGAGTTACTGGGTGTAGGGGGGTGGGTGCTCAAGATGGGTGTGTGGCTTTTCTGCTCTGTCCTCATGGCTCAGTGTAGCTCCAGTTAATCAGATGCTCCTGCTCAAGGCTCCATTGCCACGCCCACCCGGCTGATAATGCCCTGTTTACGCAAGCCCTTGGTCCACCACAATACTCTCTGATGAGAGTGTGAGATTTTGGAACAAAATACTCGCTGGCAGAATGGAGCTCAAGCTAACACTAATCCCCTCCTACACCAGAGGATAACCCAAATTCTGATAATCTAGTAACAGCCATTATTTTATACAAAAGCAGAGCAACAAACCAGTGAATGCATAATAGGTAATACCCTGCTATAACCAAATAAATATTACTTAATATACTAAAATTATACTTTGCTGGAATAAATATAACAATACAACGATGAAAAACAGCTGTAAATATGTTGGTTGTTAATATTGCAAAAACAGCCTATGTTTTACTGATTTTACAGAGGTCTCTAATATGCATACAAGCCCTTTAACCAATAACAAAATTGCCTATTGTGTGCTGTGAGGATTCTGACCAACCTCAGAACTTCCTGATGAGGTTCTGTGGGTGTTTGTATGAATGCCAGGTATGCAAATAAATGTAAATACTATTTGTCAAAATAATGCAGGCCAGTCTTTAATCAGATCAAGTATTCAGCAATGTGTTTTTCAGGGGCTCATATCCTACATTTTGCTTTTTGAACATTTATGTGGTTTTATGTACCAAAAACAGCTGGTATATAAAACAGTTCATTTTACATGGCTGTTTCCCAACCTCTCTTTATCCCTGAAAATGAAACAGGCTGTTACGTTGCTGTACTTTTAAAACTGACATATGTACATTAGCTCTATACCGATTGGCTGCCCTTGTACCTAATTAAAAAAAACACTCCTTACAACTTCAGCATGAATGGCAGGGGAAAAACTGCTATTGGCTATGAATCTAACATGGGCTGTTTTTTTGCAGCTTTGTTTACATATCGTCGCTATGGGAACAAAACCTTGTTTCTAAGAAAAACAGCTTGTAAATGACAATGAATGTTAATGTAACAAGATTTTATTCTAAGCTATTTTGGGCACTTTATATTGGTCGGTTTATCATGAAACTTTGACACAGTGTAAACCTAGAAATATGTAAAAGTATGAAAAAGACAAAAATTAAGATACAAAGTTTTGTTCCAACAACAACAATTTATTATTGTTATGGACTGGGGTGTGAATAGTACATTTCAAATCCTTTATAATGTACAATATCTTAACCCTGCAATACTTGTAATGCTATTACTGTTGTAGTCATATTAAAGCACTGTGTTAATTGTAAATGATGTTTATTGTCCTACTGTTATATGGAACCAATGTAACCTGTTTTCCTAAAAATATGTTCGATGATATGGGTACTTTGATATATTGTACAGCACACTTTCATTGCAATATGTTGCAATATAATCACAATAGGCTGTCTGTATTGTGCAGCCCCCGGTTTAAGTAGGGCTAGGACTTAATTCCAAAAGAGTTGATTCTTTCATTCAAGGCACTGAAGATTGAAGAATTGACACCACATATAGTGTGAGATATTTTGGTGTTAATATCAATACAGCCTGACATTCTTCACAACATCGTTTGTACTTTGGACAAAGTGAAGAACCAATCATATAATATAATCAATCACAGAATCAATATGTTTGCATATCAGTGGTTAAAACTGAGGTTTCACAGAAATATTCAGCATTGCTGAACATGCTGTGTCGCTCTAGTGTTAGATTTTGATGCATCTCTTGTGGGGTATGCCGCTAAAATTATGTAACAAAATATACACTTGTGATGTTTTTTCACTCATGACACCTGAAAACAACACTGTTCAAATGAAAAACATTCACTTTGCAAGCTGCGATTGAGACACCATTGTGCTCTTCATAAAATAATGAGCCTTCTCGGTAATTTAATGTATCTCATGAAGGTAAAATTTTGACTCTGGCTTGTGTTCACTCTTAACTTCTTCCTGTTTAACTGCTTTTAAATTCCTGTCCAAAAGTACATTGTTGAAAGGGGCTCAAGTCTTCATTTCTGGAATTGAGAAGCAAGTAATTTATTGTGTGGAACGGCCTCTTAGAATCGGCGCCATCTATTTCCTTCACTTGGAATCAGAATCGGAATTCATGGAATCAACCAACCCTAAGTATGGGTCAGCAAGTAGTGGTGCGGAGTGAAGCAGGCAGAAGAGCAGCAGCACCACGTGAGTGTGATGGAGATCGCACACACACACTCTAGACCTCCCCAAAGACCCGCAGTTGTTACACAACAGTTTTAATCCGGCATCTTTAAGCCTCTGCCTACAACTACCACTGCCCACGTTTCCCTATCCTAATGCCCACCCCTCCCACTGCTCTATCTTGCCCTGCCACTAATACCTCCCCCCACACACACAGACACATGCCCACATTAACCCAACAACACTTCAACCCCAGCCTCTCTCCTCACTTTGTCTGGAAAAGGGTAAAAATAAACACAATATGGTGAGCCATGTTTACTTCCTGGAAACGCCTGTTTTGTTTTCTCTGTGGCCCTGATCATTCATTTCAAGGGGCCAGAGCCAAACGCCCCTCCACTAAGACTAAGCTGGCATGTTTTATAATCCCAAGGCTCCTAAATTCTCTCTTTTCACTCATCAACAAACGTACCCTCCACAGCTCAAACACAGCTTACGCTGCACTATATATATCCTGATAACCCTTTCTATCACACTGGACTTCATCCACTCTGGAGGACTAGAAGTCACAACATGTTTCCAGGTCCAAGCTCACAAACCCATATTTATCCATTCACGTCCAGCAACTAACTTCCGTATAACAAGAGAAAATGTTGCAGAATGTGTTCTTATTGGTCTAAAGTGATGATATTTTGTGCAACTATATCTTGGATTAACATAAGGTGAATACCTCGAATGAGCATTGACATTTGTAATGTAATTATAATGTCATTTTACATGCTTCACTGTCAAATTTGGATTTTTATTTTGTTAAAAATCAGTAGGACCATGTAACCAATAAACATACGGTGAATACATGAAATATATTATATATAAATTAAATTAAATATATATACAGTAAATATATGTCCAAAATACAGTATGTTATGTTTTGAAATATATATATCATATTTGTTAAATTCAGCATATTCAAAAAACAAATTGGACGTTTTGCATGTTTTAATATTTGCCTATGTATCAAGCAGATATGGATATATATTATAAACATATTTTGAAAGAAACATATATTTCCTTTGTATGTGGGTCATTAGCCATATGATATGAGATGTTTCTTCAGAATTGTACTCAGGCAAGCTCATAGAACACATGGACCATTTCAGATGTGGACTTTGGGTTAAAGGAAGAGTTCAGAAAAGACTAATATTGCTAAGAATAAATAAGAAAGAGCCACTGATTAGTATTATTAAAGAAAGAACATCATTATTATTGGTAGCTACTTGTTTCCATTCACTATTTCCACATTAGCATGCTTGGTTGAACTATCCCTTTAAGCAGGCGTAAACATCATGCTAAATAAGAGGTATGAGCACTGAGAAGAGTTACTCAAGCTGGCGCTCTGCTCTTCCAGCCTGAGGGTGACATGGCACAGATGGAGCTCCATCACTTAAACATCAACTGCCCACAGCGCAGCACATGGATGATGTCACTGTGATCCCCTCTATCGGCCTAAAGCTGCCATCATTATACTAACCCCTGTTTTGCCCAGAGACACGCCTCTTGTGAAGCTCCCCCTGAAAGGAATAATTAGGTGAAAATCTAATTTGCACAGTTTTCCCCTAACTTCAAACCTAGTTTGTCTGCTCAGTCATTTTTTGTGTCTGAAGTTTGCTTCTTTAGTTTTGCACTGGAGCATAAACCTAAGTCATCACATACCTGCTTCAAAAACAGCATTGGATTGTTGGGTTGGGCTCACTGATGTGGTTTCTGACACTCTATTACATGTTGCTATTAATAAATACGGAAATATATGTTATAAGTGTCAGAAGCCACATGAGCAATCCAAATTAGATTACTAATCAACTCAGTGTGGTTTGGTGTATGATGATTTAGGCACTGTGGGACCCTCAGGGCCTTCTATGTCTTACAAGTAGGTTTAACGATTTCTGTTACATAAAAAAAAAATACATGTAAAAACCACATGTTTGTATTTTTATTAATGTCTGTCAATTTTATTTAATATAATCATTCTCGTTGTATTTAAATCCTGCAGGTACTGTATTATTCCTATTTCACTATTACATTATGGCTAGACAAATAATGGAACATTGTCCAATCAGAATTTTTTTCTGTGGTTTCTAGGTGGATACAGCCAAGTGAACTCTCTAGTTTGTTATGACCTCAGATTAAGTAACATAATTAGGAACCAACAGAGGAATTGATCAACAACATTTTGATTTAGAATGGGTGGGCCCAATTTTGTGAGAAAAAGCATCACTGTAGGCCTTCTGGAAGTTCTAGCTGAGCGTAAATACAAGTCATAGTCTAATCAGGTCTAACCATAGTGTAACCAAGACATCACTGTTAGTTTAGCACTGCATCTAGAATGCCTTAGGTGCACTAGCAGGAATTAGCATTAATGTATACATGTTTATTTCCTTGTTTTTGCCTGAGTTTTGACATTTAAAGCCCGAACTGAAGGCCTAGATCATGGTTTGCCACTGGATTTTAGCATGTAGTTTTCACAATGATATAATTAGTGGACTATAAGATTCTCTTGTAGCTCTAGTGCAAAACTAAAGAAAGAAACCTCAGATACCAAACATGTTTTGGCAAACTGACCACACTTGGCATAAGGAGAAAATTTGGAAATTTGAGAGTTTGCCAAAATACTTCTTTAAGAGTGGACACAGACTAAAGCTTGGGCAGCTTCCAAATAGGTCAGATATCAAACGCAGAGTATGTGGTGTATGCCAGTCAGGGAAATCCTGCTTTAGAGCCAAGAGAAGAAGCCAAATGCCATTATCAAGCCATTAGAATCTCGTTAATGCATAGCACAGATGCCTGCTGGGTAGTCCAGACACTTTTGGAGTGAGAATAAAACACTAAAACCAAACAAGACATTCCAGTAGATATAAATACGCCGGTACATCCGACCAACCTCATCCACTACAAAGTCATACAGGGCAAGGCCAAACCAAACATGGCAAATGTATTTCCATAGCCCAGGCAATGTATTGGTTCCTCAAAAACTTCCTCCTTTCCTCCTTTCACAGCAAGCTTTCACGTTTGACTACTCCCTAAGAGTATAAGGCATTCGAATAAGCCCTTGTTGCAGTATATATACTCTCAAGATGCAGAGCAAACACAAGAATAGCACAGTTTGTCGTTGCATGGCAGTATTTGGGCCCTTGTGTGTCCGTGTATGCAGGCTCATCTGAAGGCGAGAACGTTAGCAATACAGAGGGACAGCTGTGGACCAAAAAGAGCAGCACTTTTTCTCAGCTCTCGCTTGCCATTTGTTGATCTGTCAATCACCCTTTGACAGTTATCAACAGACTTCAGTGCTGTCACTTTTAACCAGAGCTCTACTAGCATCATGACAGAAGCTCGACAGAACTGGAACAGAAAGAAAGACTTTTCAAACAACCTCATTACTGTTCCACAGGGACTTTAGTTTGAGTCCAGCCTAAAGCCCACAGATCATTATAAAGAATAAACAAACAGAGATCACACTACTTTGGAAAATAAGTTTGAAAGGAGGTAGAAAAACTTTGTGCCTGTAATTGCTTAAATACAACTATCATTAGGGTCTGGAACAAAGATACTGAGATGTTCATATAATGGAAGCCTGCTATGTTTTGTTATTTTGAGCAACAAAAATCTTTTATTTTGGAAAGCAGCAAAGAAGGTGTGGAGCTCTTGTAAAGGAATAATTTGGTAAACATCTCATTTACACAGTTTTACCCTCATTCTGTCCTACATAGTCTTTAATATTGCACTGGAGTTACAAAGCTAAGATGTAGCTAAGAAATTGTGAAAGCTCACCAAATAGCACTGTGCAAACTGCAGGCCTAAATCATCACATTTGCCAAACCAAATTCAAACCATGTCAAGTTGTCAATCTCAATTTGATTTACTAATGTGGTTTCTGACACTGTATGACAGCTATCTATAAAAACATAAGGACATAAGTAAGATGACTGATACTATGCAAATGTCAGAGCACCCTTAATTGTTTTTTAATTTCCTGTCAAAAAGTACAAATGATTAATTTTTCAGGATATACGTCTGAGGAGATTCGATATAAATGCATAAGGAAGGGGAAAGTCAAATAAAAATAAGCGGAAAAACAGAAGTTTTCAAAATGTGAGTTGTAAAAATGATTAAAAGCTATCCTAACAATGATCACCCATAGACCACCATCACTGTCACTTCTTTCATCTTTTCATTAGCCCCAATCTTGTCTCAGATCTAAAAATCTACAGGTATTTCTGTCCATCCTTTCACTCTGAGAATATAACCCAACATTACGAGTCTGAAAAGAGCTGTAGCTGTCAAGGAGCTAAGAAAAGGAAAACACTAAGAAAAGGAAATATAAGAAAAGAAAGAAAATTTGCCAATCAAGTGAAGAAGCTGCTGGTGTTCTTGAACAATGTACTTAGTCCAGACGTCAACATCACTGAATGCGCGACTACTTGGAACATGAGAAGCAGAAAATGTAACCAACTTCTAAGACTGTACTTTGGAGGTGTGGAAAAAATACATAACTAAGTCTCCCCATAAATGGACACTGTAATAATGTCAAAGCGTTTATTAAACTAAACACTGGAAATATTGATATTATTTCAAGGCATCTGTGTATTTTTGTTAAATATATGTTACCAGCTTTTTCTTGCCACTGAATTATGAATGATGTGTACATAATGACTGGAAATAACTGGAAATGAAAAAAAAAACAAAAACAAACAAAGGTGGTCTCTGACATTTGCACAGTACTGTACACTTGTCCACTTTTTTGGGTTGGGGATGGGGCTTTGGGTTGGAGGTAGGAGGTATTATTATTGTATACATTAGTACTTTTTGCCAAATGATTCCTTTAATTCTGTGAAATGATCAGTTCTGAGTGTGGGAAGGGAGTGGACAGCTAGAAGGAGCCTCTAGGGTGTGCCTACGAGTTTCAGAGATACAGAGAATCCAGCATGGGAGGTCCTGACCCATTAGTGCAGTGTGTTGAGCTCATATAATAAACACATGCATACACACATAAACAAACACAGCCTTCAACCCTTAGAAGTAACAGCTCCTGAACTTTAAATCAGCATCGCCTTTACATTCAGAGGAAGAAGAGGAGATATTTTTATTATGATTCGGATTTGATGAAAAGTCATTATTGTGTGCAGAGTCTTGTTTAGCCAAAAGAGAACCGTGAAACAAAAATATTAAAACGTCTGAGCACAATACAGACTCAAACCACTAGACTTCTAAGGACTGTAGAGAAATAGTAAAAGAAAAGGTGACCCATCACCCCAGTACCAGTAATACATGTCTAAAATGCTTTACCCTGAGAGAGACAGACACATAAAGAGAGGCAAACAGAGAAAGAAAGATTCAGTTTACTGCAAGCGGCAACTGTGGAGAGAGAGTGACCTATGTACATGATAAAGAATGAATGAGGCAGGGAGAGAGGGAGGCCGAGAGAGATGTAGAGAGAGAGAAAGAGAGAGAGAGAGAGAGAGAGAGAGAGAGAGAGAGAGAGAGAGAGAGAGTGAGTGAGAGAGAGAGAGAGAGAGAGAGAGTGAGAGAGAGAGAGAGAGAGAGAGAGAGAGAGATGTAATAGTGGATCCGAGCGGCACTATGAGTCTGAGCCTTAAGGCAGAGAGGACTACAGCAAAGCAGGACGACTCAACCTCTAACCGCACACACACACATACACACTTCCCGCTCACATAATTTCTGCGATGAAGACCATCGCTTCTGATCTGTAACTCTATCTCTAGATCTCTTTTTTCCTCCCTACTTCCTCTCCGCTCTCATTCCTTCAGCTTACGTCTCTGCCCCGCTCCCACACCACCGTCCTTCCTTCTTGAACAGTTCCTTGAACACCATTGCTACTTCAAACACTCGGGGGAAAAAATTAAATTCCTGGCTGTTTTTAAATGAAAGAGTTTGATGTAGTGTGTATAAATGTTTAATGTCCACTCTTTAGTCCATACAGTGCATATTTGTACATTTAAGCCCTATTCAAGCTGGATTAGTTTTACCTGAGGATGAACTGTAATTTGAGTGATTACAATCGAGATCTGTGATTATAAGTAGGAATGTGTCAGTAGTTTGTTAGCTAAGTAATAAACTTAGCAAATTACCTTCCTATTTGCCAAACCCAGGGCTGTCTTTGTAGTAGTAGTCCTGTTCAAATTGACATGGCAATGTAATTACAGAACATGGTAACAGACATCAAGACCTTTGTTTTTGGTGACTGGAAGACAAGGCTAACCACTAAAATGCTCGAGATGACACAGTTCCTTTTTCCTTCCCAGTTCCTTTATTGTTAAGTTTGACACAAGACTTCTGCTGCACTTTACAACATTTTTGCTTATGGTATTTTTTTAGAAAGACAAGGAAAATGAAATATCTTGAGGTCTCTTACTAGACGATTTCTGTGTTGCTGGGCAGCATTTGTTCATTTGAATGAGCTCACTTCAGTAGCCTAATGCTAACTTGGCATTATTTTCTTATTTATTTGTTAGAATCCGTTTAATTTTGATCTTAATATGACATTTCAGTCCAAGATATCTGGGGTAAATTGGAGAAATTACCCTCAAAAAAATGAAATGTTGGATTTACTTGTTAATTGTTAAGTAGCTTCTAAGATATTTGATCGCGTAATATTTATGTAATGAAATCACACTTAAGTGACCTGAGGAAATTGTAACAGAACTGGTTATTTTAATGTATTACCCAAAAAATTAATTGCTAGATTTACTTAAAAATATTATGTCAAGTGGTTCCACACAACCATGTTCAGTATATGTTCAAATAAGCAATATATACTCAGAGTATCCAAATAAGTCATACACAGCTGAGTTCCATGTGATATTATAACATTCAACTTAATATGTCTATGTTCTAGTGTTTAAAGCAGGAAAAAGGACATAAGTACTACATGGTTACATTAATTTATTACTGTGCTACTAAGCTGTGGTAGTTTTTATGATAACTCACTCTTACAACCAACAACTATGTGGTTAAATGGTAAACTGTGATGTAGATGAAAAATGCACACAGAAAAGAAAGTATAGGCCGGAGAAAAGACAACACAAAGCTGGTGAGTGAAACAAGTAAAATACTTTGCAAATAGATTCATTTATTTAAAGTTACTTATTCAGTAACTTTGATATCTTAATGACTTTCACTGAAACACAATTAACTCAGTTTCACTTGCACGCATTTGTTAAATCATATCAGCCTGTAAAAACTGATTAAACCCAACTACAGAGCAATTTTTTTGAGTATACACAGATACTTTATCCTGCATGAATCAGTCAGTTAAATCTCTTACCCATTACATTACTGGACCTACTGTGGTCAAACTAATCCAACACGAAAAGGGCTTAAACTGCAAAAACAGCCTGTTTTGAATGAATTGTTTGCTGTTCAGATGTGATGCAATGACAAATTTACATAAATCTGTCTATTCTGTATTCGGCTTAAGTTGAAGTTATAGGCAGTGATTCAGCCCGAATTGCTTTTTGAATGATGTACAATACAGGGTGACCTTAAAGGCATTGTTACAAAAACAGTCTGTTTCATTCTAAGGAATGAAGAGAGGTTGGAAATAGCCATGTAACAATGAATTATGACTTTTGGTAAAAAAAAAAAAAATAATAATAATAATAATAATAATAGAAGAGGACCTCATAGGAGAAAAGTATAAGAAAAACACTTGATATGGGCTCTTAAAAAGAAAAAAACTTTCAAGCATTTGAAAGCTTTTGAGTATCAAGTGGGAGTATAAAAAGCACATCTCCGTCAGCATCACGTCATATTTCTGGCCATTTGACTATGTCTGAAAACACTACTTGCACTGTCTACCAACCCCAAGTGATCTAACCTCTGCTCTGTCCTGTCAGTCAAAGTCGAAGCAAATCAGCAGAAGGATTGCAAACACTTTAGAACAGCCAGATCTTTAAGAAAGCTTCCAACACTGGAATTCTGTTAGTAGAATTCACCTCTCATTACCTTTTAACCTATAGAAGTCAGAATGACAACAAAAATGTGGAGTAATTTGATATTAATTATTTCTCCCTTGCAGCTCACTGTGCAGACTCTAAGCATTTAATTCACGCCATGTTTGTAGAAGTAGAAGAGATATTTTACAAAGATTTGAATATGATGAAAAGATATTGTGGATATGACCTTATTTTGTGGAAAGAAAAAATTAACCTTTACATTTTGGCCATGTTTCTGTCTTATCTTGACATCAAAACAATAATATATTAACATAATAATATATGTTTACATACTGTATTTACATTTTAATACCACACTGAAAGTTCTTCTAAGAAAGCATTTCAGGAATGAATTAAAAACAACTTCCACTGAGCTGGACAAGAGGTGCCCAGCCTGGTTCCTGGACTCCCCCTACCTCCATACTTTGGCTTTCCTTGCTCATATCTATACTTTTGAAAATAAAGGTGCCATACAGGTTTCTTTGGAGCGATGCCACAGATGAACCACCTTTCAGTGAAAGGTTATTTAAACTCTTGAAACCACAAATTTAAAATGTTCTTTAACCAAAAGTAGTTCTTCCATGGTATCACTGCAGAGAAGCCTTTTGCCACCTTTATTTTTAAGAGTACATCAACTCAGGAAGAACTTCTGAATTGGCTTAGTTGAGTTCAGTGCGTTATAGCAGGGAAAGTACCAAAAAATGAAGGCACGCACAAAAAGCAAATGTCAGTAAGACAAAAATGGTCTTATATTGGGCCATAGCAACTCATTTTTCACACCACAAGCCAACAACAGGAACACAAAAAGAGGTGGGACCACGCATTGTGAGCCAAGTTTCCCAAGGCATCCTTGACCTGCCGTTTAAATGAATCTACAACAATCACTGCGGGTTTTTTTTTCTTCTCCGCATTCATGGACACTGAGGCAGTTCCTGTCCCGTATGCCCTGGATAGACTTTACCTGGAAAGTCTTGCGCTACTAAAATGAAATCAATGATGAACTCACACGATTTCTATGCGGTGACACATCAGATATCAAATTTAAACCACCAGAGAGAGGTTTGATGGGAAATGCATCTGACACAACATGCATATGCACACCCATACATTCATAGAGTAACACAGTCACCACGCACACTTTTATGGATTTATGGAAATTACTTTCTGAGACATCTCCATAAATCCATATATAGATGTTTTTGGTCTTCCGGCCATGGATTGATTACCTGGTTTGAATGTACATTAAAAATTAGATGCACTGAATTTACTTTATTCAAACGTGTCCATTAAATGTGTGCACCTGCAGAAAATATAGTATGTCAACATTATTTTTTCTGTACTTGGCAGTAGTGAGGCAGTGAAATGAAAATCTGTGGGCGAAACTGAAACTCAAGACACGCTGAAAGTGAAAAACGAAAAAAGCGGACATTAAGTCAAACCAGTGTATATAAAACAAACTTCCTAAAATGATCACAGTATATAGGGTACACTATGTATGGTACGAGGCTTCAATTGGCACTTGCGTGCTAGCAGGTAGGCCTACTTCCTTTTCTCTATCTGTTATTTTGCTGCATTCTGCAGCAGGATATTGTGTTTTCCAGTGGTACCAAATCTGTAATAGATAAGTTCTTGGATGTTGTACCCTCCAGTGTACAAAATACCTCCTAGTATTTGAGGGATCCCATGGTCTACACTCCAGCATTGGCGGACTACCAACTCAGTTGTCATACCAGTGCTTATGCTAGCTGCAATAGCAACATAATGTTTGGTTTAACAATTCTTCTTTTATAAATGTTATTTTTGGTTGGTAATGATCGTCCCCACATTAACTGAGATATTACACATTTCCCCTTTTGTCTTTGGTTTGAGAAATATTAACAATTCACTCTTTCTACCAAACTCAGCAGGTTTTCAGATACACAAATACGTAACTTTTTTCAGCAAAATCCTGGGCATAGTGACAGTTGCTAGGCTATGAAGGACCAGCTGGGTGAACCAATTAGCTTCAGTGCCCTCCTGAGGCAGACCAGTGCTGCCTCTCTAGTTAAAAATGCTGGAGACAGAAGCTCAACGATTGTGGGTGAAGAGGCTATATAATAAGACTTCCCTGAGTTTGTATTTTTTTAAACAGCCTAAAGTCATAAGTTTATTTTAAGGGATCCCCCATAAATTTGATGGACTCCTCAAGACCCCCTGTATTTCATACCTTGGTTCCTTCTCTTGATACTCAGCATCAACAGTGATTACAAATCGCTTGTTTAATGTTTCTTGTAGAAACTGTGAAGTAGTTTCAAATGGCCGATATTTTCACTGTTGATCTGCTGCTCCTCCTCAAACTGTTTGAATACAGTGAAGGAAAAAAATCTGCATTTTTTTTCATTAGTTACTTGTGAAGTGGCTGAAATTTTGGTGTGACCCTACTTGGCAATAATTGTGCAGAGTACTATGTATTATTCAAATGGAAATAATACACATTACAGTGTACTCTCTGACACTTAAACTCACAACAAAACAACAACAAAATGCAAACAGAAAATGCAACCAATTAGGCCTGCTAGGTCTTGCAAAGGACGGATCTCCACAAGAACAAATGTGAATGACATTATACAGTGACTCTCCCCCCTTTTTTCCTGTCTAGCCCCTCTTCCTTCTCCCTGACTTGAAGGCACACTGTTGCTCCAGTGGCTGCCAGCAGGGCTCACCGGTAGGTACGCCCCTGGAGGGCATGAATGTTAATGGTACACGCTCTCAGGGCGGTGTACCTGCTGGGATATTTGTGAGTAAGCGTGTACATGTTTGTGTATGTATGTGTGCATGTATATATAAAAGCCACCTCCACCTCCTTACCTGGGCCATGTCTTCATTCAGTGAGCTCACTGAAGCTTCCTAGACGCTGACATGACAGTGATCCTGCACCGTTCTCTTCACGCACACACTCCAGCAGAGAGGACACATGCTCCTCTCCCAAAGCAGCATGCTCTCCTTCCTTCTGTCTTTCTGCGCTTCTTTCCTTGCGTCTCTGTCCTTCTGTCAGCGGAGTCACCAGTGCCTTATGAAGATTTCCTCTTGAATTCAGTTGTCCCTCGTACTCTCTCCCCCCCTCTCTCTCGCTCTCTCTCTCTGTGTTTTCTCTCTATGTCACTCACTCTGTCACACGACAGAAGAAGAGGGACGTGTGTAATCCTCCTTTCTTTTTCTTCAGGTCACAGGGACGCTGTACAAGCGCTCCGCTCTTTCTCATACACTCCTCTTACTCTAAGCTGGTTTCATCTCCCTGCCTCGGCTCAACCCTCCCCTCTCTCTCCCTCTCTCTCTCTCTCCCTTGCTTCCCCTCCTCCGCCTCCTCTGCCTCCTCAACACCCCTCCCCCTGCCTCCCTCTCTCCCTCCCTTCCTGTGATGGTACAGTACACATGCTGCATTACCATGAGAGGAGAGAGCGGGATCAGAAGGATAGTAAGAAGTCACATGACTAGATGCTAGTGAACACGCAGTGGATCCTCCAACAGCTGCCACGCCCATTCCTACAATAGAGAGAGAGAGAGAGAGAGAGAGAGAGAGAGAGAGAGCCGTCGCTATTGACAACCACCACTTTGATCCTACTGCTGAAACCGAGCCATATGGTGGCTCCAGCTGAAGCCTCATTGGGCAGCTTCTGCTTTCCTGATTTCAGGCCTGGGTGATGTGGGTAATGTAGTTTTGAGAATTTCTCCCAGAAGTAAATTATTGATGCATGTGTATCCAAGCATGGTTTCTGAAAAAAGTACCTCTCTCACGCTTTCTCTGTCTCTGTCTCATGCACAGATACAGTTTGAAGTACAGCCATACACACACACAGACACAGACACACACACACACGCACACACATACACATTCAGACAAGTACAGAGACAGACAGATACACATATATGGACCCAGGCAGACGCATATAGATATATATTTTAAAAATATCATCTTATCATGTCATGTCTTTCACAATGCTATATATTCAATTTTTAACATGATTATCAATGAATTAATACACATTATAATAACAATAACACATTTTCATGATTTTCCTCGTGTCAAACCACCTGACTTTTTCCAACATTTACTATCATTCGGTATCATTTTCTAGGTTTCAAACATAAGATCACGACAAAATATATATTTTTTTAATTTTATGCAAGTACATTACCCTTTATACATATATGGTTGAAGAGTACCTGACATTTTTAAAATGAAAGGCATAAATGCCAACAATACATTTTAGTTGGTACATTGTATGTTTGTATTCACACACCAGAAGAGATCATAGAATGATGTGACATATGTCACATATTTATACATTTTACCTGTATTGATATATATATATTGATATATATATATATATATATATATATATATATGCCACACAGTTAAACGCACACACACACACACACACACACACACACACACACACACACACACACACAAACACACACACACACATGCTCAGGCATTCAGGACATCCTCTGGCGTTTCCCTCAAACTGTATCACGGGAAACTCCCAGCCCTTAACAACAGGAAACTCTCTCCCAGTGTGGCCCTCAATGTTTCCCTCAACACATACATCTTTGAAACCTCACTACCTTAAACTGGCTGACTGAAGTGCCCATATGAAACCTGAGAAGCTGTAATAAATGCAAACTAATTTACATTCACAGTGTTAGAAGTAAATACAGATAGACAGCAAATAATTATAAAGCATTTTTTTCAAAAATCTCTACTCAGTTTACTTTAGCCTTCCTGCTCATGTTAATGTGTCTGAACAGCTGTTGCTATTATAACAGACATGAGCAACACAACGCACTTCACTTTAGGACTTCTACTGCACTCACGTCGACCAAAAGACTTTAACTTGTAAGATGGCGACATCTAATGGTCATTTGCCTCCCAGCAGATGCTACATAATTGTTTCTAAACATCACCGCAGGGCAATGGTCATTTTCTCATGGTCTCATCTCTATTTGTGTACCTGATGAAACTTCATCCATTCACATTATTCTTGGTTATTCCCTAGAGACTACGACTTACTTTCAGTATTATTCTTAGATCTGAACATGGCTGTACTTCATACAGCAGTTAGTTCCGGCCAAGCAAGCTGATTGGTTGAGAGGCGTTCTGAATGAGCTGATATTTCGCCAAAACATCACAGGTTTTTCACAAACACTGTATCACTCCGCTAAGACACCGTTACTAAGCAACAACTTTGACAGCTGCAGGAGACGCTCAAGCCATTTGAATGTTTTTACTTCTTACTTTGCGCACAAACAGAAAACGGATGCCTTTAAGATCACATTTGACCAACAGCCAATTTAGTCAGACTCTGAAGATGAGACTACTCTAAATTCCCAAACTGTCATCACCACTGAGCAGCTTTTCAGCCTGCATCTGTGACAGAAGAAAACCTAAACAACCTGGAATCATCCAGAAATGAACTGAATACCATTCGCCAAACATGTAGACTCATCTTCAGAGCCATAAAACTGCCGCAATAAAAAACTAAAAATCTGCCCAGTGGTGATGACAGTTTGGGAATTTAGTGTAAGGAGCTGGAGAAGGAACTGTTGACTGTACAGCGAGTGTGACGTAGCAACAAGCTGCTTGTTAAGGAACTATAATTTGGAGGAAGGAACGGCTAATATTAAAACATATTAAATGGCGTGTTTACGGCCCTATTTATTAATTTCTCACTTTATTTAATTAACTGTTGTATATACACAATAGAACACTTGGGGTTGTGTGTTCCATCACAGCCGTGATGTTATTTCTTGATGACACATTGCCTCTCCTGTTCGACTGCTTAATTATCTGACATCTGAAGTGGAATATTTCAAATCAAATCCAATGTATTTATAAATGTACTGACCAAAACAGAAAGGGCTTATGAAAACAATCAAAAAAGCTGGCAGCTCTGAGTAAAGTTAGTTTATTTGTAAGCTAATTATATGGCTAATTCTAATGTTTTAAAGTTGATATACTGGCATAATGAGATTTAATTTTTTTCTTCTTATATGACTGCCTTATTAAAATGACATAAAATTGTTTTGAATTTATTCATACAATCATACTTGATGTCAACAGTAAATTAATATTATTATTATTATTATTATTATTATTATTATTAAACAGCATGTATTCTACCTTAACACATATATTCAGATAGAGCTGCAGTATAAGCTATAAAAACTCCACTTCTCTGCCTGATCCGTGCTCTGCGTTTACCAGCGCCCGGTGACTGTAACCAACATAAACAACCCACTGCAGCAGTTTTTCCGTGTTTTTATGTTTTATTTCTGTCTTGATGTTTTATTTTCTGGTGTTTGAAGTAAGATGTAAGAGAAATACTACAGAAGCCCGATTTTCTACGAATGTTTAATTCCACCTTAAATCGTGTAGCAGTTGGGCACTGTACAGGCGTCAGAATGTAACTTCGTCTTCTTTCGGCTGCTCCCTTTAGGGGTCGCCACAGCGGATCATCTTCCTCCATCTTGCCCTATCCATTGCCTCCTCTACTTTCACACCAACCATCTCCATGTCCACCTTCACTACATCCATAAACCTTCTCTGAGGTCTACCTCTTCTCCTTCTACCCGGCAGCTCCATCTCCAACATTCTTTGACCAATATATCCACTATTCCTCCTCAACACATGTCCAAACCATCTCAACCTGGCCTCTCTGGCTTTATCTCCAAACTGCTCCACCTTCACTGTCCCTCTGATCTGCTCATTTCTAATCTTGTCCAGCGTGGTGACTCCCAACGAAAATCTCAGCATCTTCATCTCCGCCACCTCCAGCTCAGCCTCCTGTCTTTTAGACAGAGCCACAGTCTCCAAACCATACATCATAGCAGGACGCACTACTGTCTTGTAAACCTTCCCTTTCACTCTTGCTGCTATCCTTCTGTCACACATCAGCCCTGTCACCCGTCTCCACCCACTCCATCCTGCCTGCATCCTCTTCTTCACCTCTTTTCTACACTGTCCATTGCTCTGGATGGTTGACCCAAGATATTTGAGGTCATCCACCCTTACGACCTCTACTCCTTGCATCTTCACCTTTCCCTCTCATTCACATACATGTATTCCGTCTTATCTCTACTGACCTTCATTCCTCTCCTCTCCTCTCCAGTGCAAACCTCCACCTCTCCAGATTCTCTTCCACCTGCTCTTTACTCTCACCACAGATTACAATGTCATCTGTAAACATCATGGTCCATGGAGCCTCCTGCCTGACCTCATCTGTCAACCTGTCCATCACCATTGCAAACAAGAAGGGGCTCAAAACTGATCCCTGATGTAACCTAACCTTCACCTTGAAACCATTTGTCAGTCCAACTGCACACCTCACCACTGTCTCACTATCCTCATACATGTCCTGCACCACCCTAACATACTTTTCAGCTACACCTGACTTCCTCATACAGTACCACAGTTCCTCTCTTGGCACCCTATCATATGCCTTCTCTAGATCCACAAAGACACAATGTAGCTCCTTCTCTGTACTTCTCAATGCAAAAACTGCATCTGTGGCGTCAGAATGTAACTGCTGCACCATTTAAGGTGGAAAAAAATGAGAAACTGGCGAGTATGACGGAGTGTGTTTACTGGGACTTCAGGGACCTCGTCAGGCAAACTTTAGTATAACTCTTAACTTAAAAACGCAGGAAGCTTCGTTTAACCCAAATAAACCCAAATTCTCAAACCGCGTATTCTTAATATTAGTATAAACTACGTTGCTTCTATAATGTGGACGTTTTGTTATAACATAGCTTTACTATAAATTTACTATGTAAATTTAACTAAGCAGGCTCAACTGAGGCTGCATCCCGAACCACGCACTCCTTCACCGCAGGTCTAATGGAGGCGCCAGAGAATGCGTCCAGAGAATTCCCAGTCTGTCATGTCTTCCGGTTTTCTCAAACGCCAGGGGGCGCTCCCGAGTGAGTCCAAAGTGAATGGGTTGATATGGAGCATTTGAGCAAAATCATAGTTTATAAATGCTTAAATATTTTTTATGTAAACGAATACAATCATTTTCTGAACATAGAACAGCATGAAACATTTTAACACCGCTGTTTTATTGTTAAGAGCTTTTAAACTCGAGCTATAGGAATTTAAAACGGCCCCTCATTGATACCCATGACGTCAGTGAGGGCGAACAGCCAATCAGCTGCTCCGCTCGCCAATCAATCATCACGCTCTAGCTGTAAAGCCCGCCTCCTGCTGCCCAAAACCCGTTTGCTGTAGAAAAAAGGAAATATATAAGATTTCTTTGTGAAATACATCCTTCTTACTTTCTCAAATTAAAGAAACGCTCTGGGAAAGTGATTAGAAACTATTTTAACTCTTCGTTTTTAGCCGTCCAGGACCTCATGTCATTAGCTTGGAAGCTAGTTAATTACATTTGGTGTATTTGCTAATTCTGGGCTAAAACCTTGTTACTTTCAACGCGGTCACTCATTTAAACTACTGTCAGCAAAGAGACCTTTTAAAGGCGGGTTCCTGAGATGGGTTAACACCTTTTTTGAGGGAAAATTCATGTTTAAGTACATTCTACGTTGAAAAATGAAATAAACGTTCAGTGTTTAAGAGTTACTGGCACAATGGCAAAATCACAGAATTAACGCTAACTAACTCTTGACTGTAGACTTTGACAATGATATGCTAACGCCCTCTAGAGCGTCTTTCCATGTTCTTTCCCGTCCTGTTGGTGTTGCTGAGCTGGCCGGTCCACTATTTTATTTATTTATTTTTTTTAATAATGTACCAAATTGTTGATGCGGCCACTCCTAAAGTTTCTGCTGTTTCTCTGAAAGGTTTGTTTTGTTTTTCAGGTCTAATGATTGCCTCCTTCACTCATTCG
Source organism: Pygocentrus nattereri (assembly GCF_015220715.1). Classification (NCBI taxonomy): domain Eukaryota; kingdom Metazoa; phylum Chordata; class Actinopteri; order Characiformes; family Serrasalmidae; genus Pygocentrus; species Pygocentrus nattereri. The sequence continues at coordinate 16,469,065 of NC_051223.1, forward strand.
AACAGCCAGATACCTTTTAATACTTGGAATCAACTCCAGACATTTTAACCTCTCCCTAACCTGTAATGAAATAACGAGGAAACAGGACACACCTGACCACGGAACTGCTTTTGAGCCTGTGGAAATGAAACGACCTAAACAGTTAATGCAATGTGTTTGCTAAGCCCTTTGAATTAAACTAAAGCTGAAGCTGAAAGTCTACACGTCAATCAACACTACCTGCTTCGTTTCAAATTCACTGTGTACAGAGGCAAAATGACATACATTATGTCACTGTCCAAATACTTATGGTATCGTTCGGTATCATTCTTCAGCTAAAATACATCCAGCCACGTGTGGATTTGGTTTTAGACTGTTTACATTCCGCAAGAGCAGCAGAGGGTAAAGATTAAAAACAATATATTTCAATACCTCTCTCTCTCTCTCTCTCTCTCTCTCTCTCTCTCTCTCTCTCTCTCTCTCTCTCCCAGTCGAGGTTGTCCCTCAGAGTTTCCTGTTAGCATACCCATCTTCAGAGTGTAAACAGTCCAGTCCTGGCTGATTCCTGTTCCTGCTTCACCCAGCGCCTCTGAGCTTCATCCCTGACCGAGAGCAGAGCGCCGAGAAACACGGCGGGGCTGATGGAGGTTCCAGCTCGGAGTGACCACACGGCTGTCCTGTTTGGAAATGTGCTGTACGTGTGGGGAGGCTGTCAGGTAAAATCACGCCAGAACGAGCTGCACATCCCACCTACTATAGTCAGTGTATGGGATATGAGGTTACAGGGACCGACTAGACGTTACATCAGTAACATTTGACCTACACTGAACCCAAAAGTACTGCGTTCATCTTACTCGACTCAAATTTTCACAGAAATCATAAATCAGCACATTGTCAAAACGCGAAACTGCTGCTGTAATATATTTAATGACGAAATTGATTGAAATACATATTTCAATCAAGCTGATTCACAGCACTTTTATCAATGCAAAGTTCACCAAGTTTATTTCTTTTTTCTCGTCAGCTTTGATGTTTTTTAATCTCCTTCCAAGTTCAGCCGGACATTATTGAGTATTGTTTGCCTCTGCTTTGCTCTTTTTTGCTCAGTATGTGAATGGAGAAGAAGTTGTTCTACCCAGTGACGAGATCTGGCTCTATGATATGGAAAGTGGACTCTGGTGAGGTGAAAAACACACCTGTCTGGTTTTTCTCTGAGCTGAATTCCTCTCTCATTACCACCAGCATTACTCAGACTCCTGTACTCTACTTTGATATCAAACACACACAGAGATCTCTTCAATAAGTGTGAGATCCTAAAGTCCCGAGCAATACAAAGGGATAATGAATTCCTTTGAAAGGCCTTTTATCACATATTTTTATCTGTTTCGTGCTAGTGCCTTTTTGGCTTGGTGCATGGTTTTGTTCTTTTTGCATGCAACCATGGAATGACTGTGGAGTCTTGCTTTATGTCACTAGTGGCAACAACACTGAATGCAAACAACCTTTTCTCCCCTAAGATTTTGTGTCTGTGTATCAGGACTCACAGGGGAATGGGTGGGGAGGTTCCTCCTCTGCTCTCGCAGACATGTGGCTCGTTCCTCCAGGGTGTGCTCTATGTTTTCGGAGGTTGTGACAGCAACAGCCACACCAACCAGGTGAGCTGTTTTTGCCAGGTATGAATGGAATCAAAAGCATTTAAATTAGCTCTGGCTAGAAGCTATTTGTACAGCACACTGCTATAGGCTGCTGCCTTTTTTACGCAACAGTGTTCGTCTCTGTTGTACCTGTCAAATAAACAGATAAGTGAAGAAATTACAAAAAGAGTTAAAAAGACTTATTTAGCTTATTTAGAATCTTTTTTTGAGCTTTTTCTGCTTCTCTACCTGCAGGCCGTATAGCTACTGAGTCATCTGAAACATCCATCCATCCAAACAGACAGTCGATTATTTGAAAGTTGTCTAACGTGTTTGTCCAGGCAAATGCATGAAAGAAAACATGACACACACTCGTTGTACTTATATGCAACAAGTGCTTTGCTTGTATTGTGACAGAAGAAACCAAATATTACAAACATTGCCTCTAGGGATGCACCGATCATGATCTGATTTCTTTAGACTGGCAAATGTCTGTTTTTATTAGCCAGTAGCACATTTGCAGTATTTTCTGTATAAAATTACAGTATAAATCACATTCTTTGCTTTTTGATGGACCAAACTGGTGTTTAGAATTTGTAAATGAAAAATCACTTGTCTGTTTAAATTACATGAATCAGGTAAAGTGCTACATTTAAATCATGTGCAACTGGCTAATTAGCATGTAATTATGCTACAATATTTTTGTATAGTGTATTAACAGCTTTCAAATACATTTCAGATGCACACTAGGAGGCTTATGTTATTTATGACAGCAACAGCAACATTGAGCCAGTAAAATCCAAATGAAAACATTGATGAGCAATGAAATAAAAGACATTGGTAAATCATCAATGTGGCATGATTAAAGGAATAGGTTGGTCAGAATGCTCACAGCCATATAGATGGCGCTAGATGGGTTAGATTGTGCAGTTGAAATTTCCCTGGTGTGGGACTAATATGGGCCACTTAATCTTATTGTACAGCCCTGCCTCTGAGCGATGAAGAGGATGGGTAAGAATAAAAGCAAGAAAGATTTACCAGTCCCAGATAACATACACTAGCACATACTTACTACTTACTGTTGTGTGCAAAAGAAGTGTAAATATTTCCCATTTTTGTGCTAATTTACTGCACAGTTTCTGTTTATTTGCTAGGTTTAACATATTGGGAAACAATTAAACATAAAATATGAAATGCACAGGCCACAATTTGTTTTTTTCTACTGTGTTAAGTTCAGTGAAAAAACAGTAATTGTGCATTAAAATGTGAAGTGTGATCACTGCTATTAGCTTATTTTCATAAACATATTATTAACATACTTTCACTTATGACCAGAGGCAATCAAACATTTACTTATGATGGTGCTAACCACATTCATTGTGCTCAGTTAGTTATATATATACAGGAAAATGAACTGACTGAGGTGACTAAAACCACTAACCCACATCAGGTCTACACTGACATGACAATGTTAGCGTGGTTTGTGCTCTTTTTCAACAACTTTAATTTTGTGCTGTTTTGACAGATGTATTGTGTAGACTTGCAGGATGGAAAGTACACCTGGAAAAAAGTGACAGGCTGTGTAGGAACCCCTCCCTCCCCCAGGGACAGGCACTCCTGCTGGGTCTACAAGGACAGGTATTGGAAAGGACTCTAAATAAACCCATGCAAAAATATATAAAAAAACATGACATCATATGTAGTTTAGAGTTTAGAAGACATTAACAATAGATTACAATGTATTCTGTTTTCAAAGGGAGCTGACCAATTGTGGATGTAGCCATTTTTACAAGAGATGAAGTCTCAGTGTGGCTTCATCAGTCATTTAATGTCTGAAACAAGGGCAAAGTTGGCCTGTGAGGACATTTGATTTGGCCATTCCAGAAAGTTACACTTATGCCACCCCACAGCCAATGAGAGAGCCAACATATTTTTATACTATATATAATTTATTGAATTCTTATATTGTTTTAAGTTTTATTTTTGAAGTATTTTAACAACAAAATAGTGTTATGTTTAAACACATCTTTAAATTACATTTTTCTTTATTTATATATTTTTGCTTTTTGGCACTTGGAGCTTAAGGGGTTAAATTACTGCAAAACACAATCAAATAGAACTGTGAACAAGGTTATATGCTGTGATCGTTTAAGTTTTGTAATTAACAATAAGGTGTAAGCAAAAATAAAGGTACTTGGACCAAAGAGAATGCAGATCATTTATAATACATACATCTGTATTTTATTTATTCAGGCTAATTTATTTTGGTGGATATGGATGCAAAAAAGTTAGAGAGGTCAACAACTTCAAGAGCTTCACAGTGGTTGAGACCTCATGGGTAAGGACAGATACAGTAGTTCCAGTTTTGTTCACTGAAAACAGAAATATATTGAATCTACATCATTTACACATTTATAAAATATAAGGCATCACCACGACTTTTTGTCTTTTAGTTTACTTACTTTTGACTATACATCAAACCAGGTACTGTCAAAAGTAAGTAAACTGAAAGACTGTAAGAAAAAGACTGACCTTAAAGAAACACTCAAATCAAATAAATTCAACACATTGTTCAGTCCTAACAGTAAATTTAACATTTTGTTTTCTCCATAGGCGGTTATTGGTAGTGAATCTTTCCGCTTCTGGGGCTGGAATAATGAAGTTTATATGTTTGAGCCCAGCTCTGCCACATGGACTGAGCCACAAACCCAGGTAAAGGGACACATACCAGCAAAAACGGTATTGCAAAAGAGACAAAAAGAGGAACTGATTAGAAGCGTCTAGTGAGATTTTGATTTGTTTTCCTGTTATTGTTGTCCCTCTATGGCAGGGCCAGCCTCCTGAGCCGAGGTCATCTCATGCTAGTGCCACTCTGGGCAACAAGGGCTACATCTGCGGAGGGCTGGTGAGTAGATGACAGAATTGCTGTAAGAAGGAAAAAACTGTAACTGCAGTTTTCCCAAAATACAGTCATGATCAAAATGATATGTCAGTGTTATTTTCCTGGTTCAACTATTGCCTGTTATAAAGAAAACAAAAGTGTGAAAACTGGATATTACATATTAGGTCAACCACAGAACTTTGAAGTTGTTTTCAGTTGTATGGTTGTCATATTTGTTGCTCTTTAATGTTGTACAGTACTTTGCAAAAGCCAGAGAACACCCTTCATTTATTTAATTTCCAGTCAAAATGGCCATTAAGTTACTCACTTTTCAGGAGACCTGAGGATATTACATATAAGATAATCCATTTTTATGTAAAAAGAGGAAAGCAAAAGAGAAATGAGTGATAAAACAGAAGTTTCTAAAAGGCAGAGTTCAAAAAATTATTAAAAGATGCAGAGAAAATAGGACTCCTAACAGTCATGCAAGACCTCATCAAAACTGCGACCGTCAGATAAACAGTACTTAAAGCTTTCATTTTTGAGAGAGAGAGATGTGAGTCTGAAAGGATGTGTAACTGTAAATAAGCTGTTGCTGACAAAAAGAAACAGACAAAAAAAAGTTGAAAATCAATCTAAGAAGCTGCTGGTGTTCACAGAACAATAGTTGACCACCAAACCTCCAGACCTGAATGTGTTTTGGATTACTGGATTGTGAGAAGCAGAAAATGCAACCAACTTCTAAGACTGAACTTTGGAAAAAAAAATATCCCTGCAGATTTCTTTGGAAAACTGAAAGCAAATGTCCTAAAAAGAATGCAAGCTGTAATAAAAGCAAAGAGAGGACACAATAAATACTGAAACAGTTTTTTCCCTGATGCAAAAATAATCACTTTTTACTGATGTGAACGGCCAATTTGACTGGAAAACAAATAAATGAAGATTGTTCTCTGACTTTTCCTCAATACTGTATATAAACCTTTATAATACCTATATAATACCTTTTTATATAATATAAAACCTATATAATATTTTAAATTGAGCCCCACACCACCACATAAAACAGCAGTGGCATGCCACATGGATTGCATTAGATATGTCATGTTTACAGGCATCAAACACAAGCCGTCGTTTCCGGCATGAGTAAAATTTACAAAAAATTATTTTCATTCCAGGAAACAGAAACTATAGACATTCACTGTTTAGACCTGGTCTCATGGACATGGTCCCATATGTGAGTACTGTCCTTACCTTTTCCTTTGATGGCCTACTTAACGAGTTCAATAAAAATGTTTTTGCCACATAGATAATGTTCTGTTTTGTCTAGTCTGGTTTATAGTTGATTAAAGATCAACCATGTATGTCAAACATACTGAGACATGTAGTTAGCTAAAAGCCAACACAACACATAACCCACTGCAGCCGTATAGACTGTTGTATGTTTAATACAGAAGACTTAAATGCGTTTGCGTCACTTGTATCACTATATAAACGGATAACCGGCAACACAAAGCCCTTTGGTCAGGATAAAAACCTGAAACATATCCCTCACATCCAAATAGAGTCAAACCAGCATGAACTGCATTATTCTGTGCAGGTTAGTGACAGAGGAGTAGTAACAATAGAGCTGTATTAGCTGCTGGTTGCTCAGCAATAGGGAGACCTTTGCACATATGAAAGCCGCTGTTACTATTTGCATATTGCTGCTCTTGCACAGGCTAAAATGAAACTTTCAGTTAATGATTCACATATGAATAGACTGTGAACGTACTGGGTGTAAAAGTGATGCGTACAAAATGAGGTTATAAAACTCACCTCAATTCAGAAACTGTCTGCAAAAGTAAAGAACAACAACTGCATTCCCAGCATCATATTTCGAGTATTTTGTTAATATTTACAATAATATTATAAACATAATTAAAATCTGATTATTTGGTTTTACAAACCAAAATGACATAGAATTTCTATGGGTTCCATGTCTGAAGCGTAACACTGTGAATGTAGCAGAATTATCTGTCAGAATTATCATAATTGGCAGATGCTGTAATTGAATCATTATTACAAACTAAAGCAGTAAAGACAGTCCAGTTTCCCCAAATCAACACAGGGTTGTATGCTTTTAAATGGAGTAAGTCTCTGAAATTTGGAAAATATCAAAATACTGTATTAGTTTACAGTGTTTATCAAGCCATGGCTCTGTTGAACATTAGTCAGGACCTCTGGATTGCCTAGGTAATAAGTTATTGTGATGTCAATTTTGTCCCAAATAAGAGGATTTTGATCTCCTTTTTTAAATCTTGGTCTTGAGAAAAAACAGTAGTGGTTATATAATTTACACAGCCTTTGCCTCTACGCCCATCTGAAAAAGTGAGAATGCTGGTTACAGTATTACACTGTGGTTAATGGATTTCTAAAAAAAATGCAACCATCATTTTCTAAAACACTGAAGGTACAAAGGCAGCACAGGACTGAAACGCGCAGTTCATCATGTAAGCTCTATATGTGAATTCTCAGGCCTATCTAATTTTAACTGCTTGAAAAATTGCTATTATGTGATTGTTATGGTTTTACACACACACACACACACACACACACACACACACACACACACACACACACACACACACACTACTTGTTTTGTTATATAGTGCAGTATTGCACATTTCGGCTCCTTTATGTCCTTTGTGTTTTTTCATCCATCAGTGTTCTTGCACTACAATATGCAGCATACACTGTGTAAATATACTGTAGCATAGGGGGTCCACATAAGAAGCATAGACAACTCAGAATTCATACCCATATCATAGCTTTAGAAATAACTTGGCACTCAGAGTGCAAGGGAGGAAAATTGGTCTTATTTTCTTAGAGAGGAAATAGGCACTTTAAACATATAGCACAGCCACAACCCACTGCAACATCCTGTCAAGGGGTCTGAATCAGGACCCAAACCCAGATGACTGTAGCTAACACTCCAAAACACAGTACCTACCCAAACTGCTTCAGCATTCATATAACCTGTAAACCCTAATATTGCAGACTTCATAATGCAACCAAAAACATACTTTCTGTTATAAGAACTACATACAGTGCAGCATCATGGGAACATGGGCATGCTCTGACACCACAATATCATTTTCCCTACAACACTCAACAAATCCTGACTGCTAGCAACTGACCTTGAGGCAAATAAATAAATCTGTGTTGCTAACTAGCATTGCTGATATAAGCTCAACTTCAATTTGACATCAAGCTTATTTTGTTGTTAAAAGAATAAATTAGTTGAAAAATTTGCCATCAAAAAAAAAAAACTACTTGGGCGCTGATGTGAGAAACGAGTAGGCATGACGTAGCCATGGTTACATTTTTCATTTTGGCTGAATTGTCTCTTTAAATTTCTTACAATGCCTTAAACTGTATGCTTATTATTCAGTTCAGAATTTTTCAGACTTATTATTCAGAAGCTACTCTAATATGTAGGTAACGTGTGGTGTGGGTTTCTGTGGGTGATTTCAGGGAGCCCCTGTCCACTTCTCTGCCAATAGGCCGCTCTCTACACACACTGACCCCTATGTCACACAACACACTCTTCCTCTTCGGTGGTCTCAGCACTTCTGGACAGGTTCTCAGTAAGTTCAAAATTCAAAGTTTTTATTGGTGCACATATACAAGTGTTGCCATAATGCTTCTGTAATTTGCCCCCAATTAGGTGATGGCTGGGAATTTAACACTGTGACGGGAGAATGGAAAGAGAGGCAGCATCCTCACAAAGACAAGCCCAGGTAAGGTTGATTGAGTGATCTTAGCAATGGACATTTTGAAGCAAAGATCTTTCTTTGTTGATCGACTGTATCTACACATAGGTTATGGCATTCAGCAGTACAGGGGAAGGACAACGATGTGGTGGTTTTTGGAGGAAGCAGCGATTATGTCGTGATAATGGATTCGGTATGTACATTTGGTAAATGAGAGCCATTCAGGAAAATAAGTAACACAGTACTCTACATTTTCATTCATACAGCCATTAAGTACGTTATTTGTTTTTCAGTGTGAGGAAACGAGCAGAAAGGCATTATATTTAACAGGAAAAGGAAATTACACTAAACCTTTTGGGGTTTTTTTTGTCCACTTTGCTTTGTTACAGCATCTGTTTTTGGGAGACTTATTTATATTTTTTTCATATAAATCTGCGGGGATATTCTTCCATATCTTCAAAGTTCAGTTTGAAGTTTGTTGGATTTTTTGCTTCTCACAATTCATGTAATCCCAATTACAAATTCAGACTCATCAGTCCATAAAACTTACCTCACATCTCACATGTCTGTAGAGTTTCTAGTGTCATAGTGCAAATTATCTTACTTTTTGTCTATTTTCTTTTGTCAGTAAGGGCTTCTTCTTCAGCTACACATCCATTCAGACTCATAGTGTTTAATTGTCTTCTCACAGCAGAAGGATGGACTTTTCAGATCTGAATCAAGAGTGGAGATTGATTTTCTCCTCTCTCAAACATGAAAGCTTTAAATGCTGTTTATAATATTGTGAGAATTTTTGGTGGTCTGTCAGGTCTTCCACAGTTGCATGGTTCCATCTCTATAATTTTTAAAAACTTTTTTAACCTCAGGTTTAGAAATTTTTTTTCAGTGTCCCTTTAACTTTCCCCTTCATTATGCAAGTGGATTTTCCTGTACACAGCCTCTTCAGAAATGCCATTTTACATGTGTATGAGAAATGCAATTATGGTGTGTTTGGTTAGTTAAGCTTGTGTGAATGTTAGAGTCTCTTTGAAGGATAGCAAAATGTCAGTGAGAGCTTTTGGAGCAGCTTTTGTTGGGAGGTCACACGGCGGTTACTGGTTGATTTTAAGAGTGGAAGGATGGAACAGTTAAGGTCTAGCATGTGCACAAAGTTAAAGGGTGGACAAATAAAATGCTGAAAGATTTGACATACAATACTTAGTTTTGGAGGCTTTTGCACTTGTACTTAAAAGAGTGTTTTACATTTGAAACCAGTTATAGAAAGGGTCGTCTCTAAATTTGGCACAACACTTTGTCACAAAAAGATGGTTCACAAGAACATTTAGAGACAGTGAAGTTTAAATGTTCAGTATTTTAACATTTAGAAGTCTCAGATGACAGAAAATGCTTATTGTAATTAAATATAAATTATGGGTCATATCTAGCTCATTACACGAAGCAGAGAACATACAGGTGTTCAGTCAACACCACATTTGTGTTTGTAAGTGGAGAGGACATATTTTACTTTGAGTCTTTCGTGGAGAGAAAAGCTAGTCTTTAATCTTTTTGCTAGGGATGCACATTGATATCAGAACCATGGTGGTAATGTCAGATTATAAAGAACATCTGCTTTGGATAGACAGTTAGATTTGAGTGACATTTCAAACTGATATTTGATGACACATTCATTGCAGTCTGAAAGAGCAGCAGGATGTCTAGGTGACGCTGGGCTGTTATGTCTGCATTTTATTAATTTTGCTGCACTTTCCACCCTCTACAAATAAAGATTCCTCTCTAACACAAAGCACTATGGTAGAAGCCTTTCGCTTGGGCATTATATGAGGCCGCCACTGTATTTATAACCATTCGACTGCAAAGCACAGCTTACTTTTTAAAACCCATTGAATCAATAAAAACGTTATATGTGTGTCATCTAATGAATTTCCACTGATTTCTCTGCTCAGATTACAGTGCTCAGGTGTCCGTCTCAGAGCCACTGCAGTGATGTGCTGGTGTTTCAGACACAGCCCTACTCCCTCTCCAGGTGAGCGCTTTCAAAGACCCCAGCAGTAACAGAACACATTTTAACATGTATCAAGCCAGTTGTGATGTCTTAGTTAGAGCACTTGAAAAAGCACTCTATTGTTATCTCTCATACTTCTTATTCTTCCACACTTTTCTGCAATTAATACAGCCCGAACCACTTAACGTACAGACTCCGTTCAAACTGCATTTCGAAGGTCTCGACCCTGTGACTTGTACTATGTATTTTTGAAGTCGATCGGATTGGTAGTTTTTAATAAAATTAAGCTTAAATATTATAAACCTCCCACAGGGGTGGGCTGGGGCAAAAAATCGGCCCTGGCATTTTTGGTTTAGACCGGCCCCTCATAATTAGCAGAGCGCAACCGACTTGTAATTTATGTATGTGGGGTTACAGAGAAGTGCGACATGGAAAAAAAACAAAATTATTTTAAAAATTATTGGTTAAAGTCATTGGATTCAGTCTTAGCATTATTATATCACAATCACAAATAATATTCTTACCATGTCAATATCCAAAACACTGAATACCAAATATCTCTTTAATCATGGCAACTTAAAAAAAGTAAGTAACAGAAATGAAAAATAACTACAACTAAATACATTTTCACACTTATATTGCTTACTTTGTGAAAACGAACAGTCAACAAAACCTGAGAGACAAAGGCTTCCTAAGAGAAAAAAAGAGGGATCCATGAAAGGGAGCTGGTTCGTGCCAGTTTTTGGGAAGTATGCAATACCACTAAATACTGATACTAATCAATCGCCATCGCTCATCATTCTCATGTAACAGAGCTAACGTTACCTCCATCACTTCAAAGTCCCTGTGTTATCCTAACGTTACTACCTGCTTACGTACTACGCTTTCCTGCTCAGTCTGTCCCTCAGCTTCCCTTTCAAAAGCCTGCATCTTTGGCTGCTCCTCTCCTTGTTTGCTGCTGCTGCTGCTGTCTTCACCTAGAGGACGTGGTGGCTACAGCAGCGAACACGTCTGTGATTTTTACACATTTTGCAGCATCTACAGTGAGACTCTTCAATTTCTTTGCACGTAACTTCTCCTCTCATCCTTTCTGCCGCTTCTGTTTCTCCATGCTACCTCTCCTAACATACGCGCTCAACACTGAACGTAGCGGGAGTTACAGCGGACCACGCAGAGAGAGGGTGGGGCCGCTTTCGTCCTATATCCTGATTGGTTCAGTCCACTGTCTATATTGAAGATGGGCCAATGGGCCGCCCACTCTAAATTGTGGGCCGGTCGCTTAAAAAAAAATAGTGAAGAAAAAAAAATCCAACAGCATCGGCCCCTGAGGACTGTCGGCCCCTGAGGACTGTCGGGCCACCGGGAAAATGCCCGGTACGCCAGATTACCAGTCCAGCCCTGACCTCCCATAAGAATGAACGGCGAAATGTTCAGAACTTCAGATTCTATCTGACATCGATGTCGTCACAGCAGGCCACTCAGTCTCACAGATGCAGCTGAATCTGCTTTAAAATCCTTAAACTTTAACCTAGAAAGTCCATTTCAGTGGTAGAGAAACTCATCCTTTCTGAAACCTCAAAATATCTCATCATTTTATCAATTAGCTTTAGAGTTATGAGCATTTGTTTGGCACTAGGTACAGAAAACTGCCCCATTCACTTCCATATAAATTTCTCAAAATCAGAATGTTTTTTCAAGATTTTCTCTGTGTTTAACTGGTCATAACTCAGACATTTTCTTCTCCATACACACAACATTACACATTACAACACTGAGGAAAATAATCCTCAAGGGGTCTTATTTCACACAATCTATCCAGTTAAGCAATAGAGTAAACATTTCCCGAGTTATGACTGTTTGTTCAGAGGGTGCAAATCGGACTCAAACAAGGCTTCTCCACTAAGAGCTGCATAATAACAGAGCGACAGTTAATTTGAACTAGATGTGAGAAATATTCTTTCTTTTAAAGCTTACCAGTTTGGACAATACTTCCAGCTTTTCCAATGACTGCATAAAAACTATTTAACCACTTTCCACATTAGCCATAAAATGCAATTTCCACCTTTTCTTTTGCATTTTGGAGTTTTTTTCTTAAGTAACGTTGATGGAATATATGATTTATAATATTAGAAGTCAACTGGACTTTCATCTTCTTAGTTAGGCTAGCAGGACTATAGTTACACAGCTGTATAGTTTCTCCCCCCTCATTGCCCACTAGCAGCTCAACAACATTTCACACACAGAGAGCCAGTACGATTCTAGATTTGAATTCCTCTCTTATAACATAAGAATAACCAAAATTTGATTATATTAATTAAAAATATGAGTTGATTTCCTTTCCTCTGGCAATAAAGGGCAGAAGGAGACTACCAGGTCATTTACTGGGGTCATAAGCATTATTATTATTATTATTATATATTATTATTATAGCGCAATAGGATCAGGTACTGTTCTGCAGACTTCAGGCTTTTTGTTTGCCTTAATAAACCATTTTTCCTTTTCACAGATTATGTGAGGACTGCATAGGAAAACATGCGTCTGCTCTGCAGGAACTAGCATCATGCTTACCTCCCCGAGTTCAGGAAACACTTCACAAGAGGATGTCGTACTTCAGCACACTTACAAAACAGCAGTAAAAAAGTACCTTTACATGAGCACACATGGACATTGCATAAACAGCATTGTATCATCCTTCAGTCTAATGTTGCAAGATGCATTTAGAAACAACAGAAAGACTGGAATGTATATATATATATATATATATATATATATATATATATATATATATATAAAACCTGTACCTATTTTGTATTATCATGTACATAAAATGACAACAGATGTGCCTTGGTTTTATGGGAATCTGCAGAGATGTATAATGTAGATTGATGATTAACTGTAAATGTTTACTGTATCTTGAAGAGCAATTAATGACTGCAATAAATGTCTGAAATGCCATGCTATTAAATCAGCCACCAAAAAAGAATTAACGTGATATTGACCTCTGTGACTTTCAAGGTCCAAAACAATCTTTACAGTGAATTGTGAGAAATATCTGATTGCTTAGTGATCAAAATTCAAAGGTGATGTTGCTTTGGGAACATGGGATGACCACAAGCACCTTCTACTTGAACCTGTTTAGGTATGTAAAATATTCATGCTACATTTTACCCCATGTTAGTTGGTGCAAAGTTCTGTCCTTCAATGCGAAGTTTTCTGAGAAAATTATATTAAAAAGCTACTTATCTGGACAGTAATCTAGGAATTGATGTGTTCAGAAAAAAACTATTAGAAAAAATAAAAAGGTGATTTCATACAGTATATGGCAGGGGGTTCGCGTAACCATTTAAAACCTCTCCTCAAGCCAGTAGTGTTAAATGTAGTTGTCACTCAATACCTGTTTTGGCTGAATGAGTCATTCATTGAGTTAAATCAGGTGTGACGGTGGTGGATTTGAACAAATTTGTGATGGCTAGAGGTGTCAAGGAGAAATCTGGAATCAAACCTGTGTTCTTCTAATAAGCACATCTCTTTTTCTTTGCATAAAACAAGAATTTTTGTTTTCAGAATTGCTTGATTGTATTTATACTAATATGTGGCAAAAAAATAAAACACACACAAACATACTGCCCAGATAAAAGGTTTTAAAAATATTTCTTAGGTGCCCAAGCCTGCAGCGCTGTATGCCTTTACAAAATGTTTTCCATCATCTTTACTGCTCCTTATTACTGTGGTTAAAGAAAATTAAAAAAAAAAAGACACCATGTGCTTCAAATATCAGTTATTTATTTAATATAATCATGGATTGGAATGCTTCATTACAAAATAACAATGGAATGATAAGTCACTGATTATGCTTATATATACTCAGAATTCTATAAAACCTCAAATATTATGGATGCTTTTTTCAATTCAGGATGTTTTCAGTAAATTACTGTACCATATCTATTTTTCATATAAAACCCTTATTTTTGTTGGTATTTCTTCCCCCTCAAAGTGCATAAAAAGAACTCTAAAGGGCTTCCCCCACCCGTCTGCAGTGCTTGCTATAACAAGCTTGTGATTAAGACTTTGTCGATTAAGACAATGATTGAGCAATGAGTGCTGGCCACTCATCTGGCCGTTCAGATAAACAACTGCCTGAAACTGCATTTCCCAGCATACACTGCAGCCTTAACTTTCATTTCTAGAACTAATCACCCTGAAAGACATCGCACTTCAACACTTTCCACTGCAACTTTTGAATCCACATATGGAGAACAAACTGAGCCATACTTTTCAATGCAAAGGCAAAGCAATGCACATACCCAACAAACTTCTCTGCACTGGAAAAAGGAGAATAAATGAAATAAAGATTAAAAAAAAGAAAAAAGAAAAAGAAAAAAGAAAAAAAACAAACAAACAAAAAAAAAAAAACTCATTGAGCTGACAGGAGCAGTTTTTACTTTAAGCATATTAGCATTGTTTCTAAAGAGCTAAAGCTTAGGTGCCTGATCATGTTTCTCTCATTTAATTAAGACCAAGCTAAACAAATAGTGAAACTGGGGGGAAAAATAAATCTTAAGTGTAAATGGTACACGGCTTGTTCCTCTGTGCATCCCTCCCTCCTGTATCCTTCTCCTCCTCTCTCCTGACTCTTGCTTATATAGCCTCAACGTAGTTGGCAGGTAACATGCCCTGCTGGCCAGTGCGCTCGACGCGGCCGAACATCCAGCCCTCGTCTATCTGCTGCACGTCCAAGATCATGTCTCCGTCCGCAAACGATACCTCATCCTCATCAGCTGCCACATAGTCATAGACCGCTCTGTAGCGCTTCTGAACAAAAACACAGAGACACATAGATAGATTACTGTTGGGCTAACATCTCAGTGGACATAACTGCTAGAAACAGCACAGGAATAGCAGCATGTGTCATGTTTTGGATGCTGATGTGCCAGAAAATTGACAAAATCATGCTGGGTGACCAGTTAAACCAGCACCAGACCACCACACACCAGCATGGAATTCGGTTTAAGACGTTTTTTCAACATGGGTGACTGAATACATGTATACTGGAGCTATGAGGCTATGGTAGCTAACAAGTAATGGAAGCTAATACCCCACTAATTAGTATCACCACCGCACATTTGCCTCATATTGTGCTAATTTGTTAAGTAATCTCAGAGGCTCTGTTCATACATGCCACCAGTTCAGTACTGGTTTTAACATGCCCTCATCCATTTGACCTCGCCATTTGCTCTTGGGGGAATTCCAGACGCACCAATATCCTACATTTTTCCTGTATTCATTTTTTCCTTACGGTCCCCTTATGACGTTTATGGGGTGTTTATGTACTGAAACAGTCATAACTTCTTTTCACATAACCATTTTGCAACCTTACATTGTCAAGTTAGATTTAAACAGGCTGTATTTGTTACTACTGCTTTAAGACTGATGTATGTAAGTGAGCTCTGTTCTGATCGGATTCCCTGTACTGTGTCTTATTTAAAAGGTAGTCTGGGTTGCAACATTCCTTATAATACCAGAATAAAAAGGCAGGGCTGAACTGCTGTTAGCTGAACAGGCCTGTGAATGTAATGTAAATGTGTAAGCTGTAAGTTTTCATGACATCACGAAACTGGTGAATTTAAAATTAGCAGTATGTATATATAGACTCCGAAGACTGGGGAATGAATGTTTTTAAATCTTAAAAGTGTTTATCCACCTTTTTTTTTATTTTTATTTCAGACAATTTGGCTTTGCATGATATGGGCCCTTTATGGGTGTTCAATTACTTTATTAGATCCTCAGCAAACTGTTCTGCATCTCTACACATGCATCAGACTCCAGTAGGAAGTGCAGCCTTTTAATAGGTTCAATTACTTGCTAAGTCACATTAGTCTTATAGCTCCAGTGCAAAACTAAAGAAGCAGACTTCAGACACTGGACATGTCTTTTCTGATCAAATACATCCGTGGTAAGGGGAAAGTGTCTTAAGTCAAGATTCTTTGCCAAACTACACAACATGGACAAAAGTACTGGGACACCTACAGGACCTTTTATGACATCCTATTTTAAATCCATGGGCATTAATTTGGAGTCTGTCTCACTCTACTCATCTAGGAAACTTTCTACAAGATTTTGGAGTGCCTCTGTGGGAATTTGTCATTCATCTAGAAGAGCATTTGTGAGGTCAGACAATGATGTTAGAAGAGAGGACCTGGTTCGCAATCTCTGTTTAAAAGTTCATCCCAAAGGCATTCAATGGGGATAAGGTCAGGTCTCTGTGCAGGCCAGTCTTTCACGCCAAACTCATCCAACCATGCCTTTATGGACCTCGCTTTGTGCACTGGGACACAGTCATGCTAGAACAGAAAAGGGCCTTCCTCAAATTGTTCCAATAAAGTTAGAAGCATATAATTATCTAAAATCTCTTGGTATGCTGAAGCATTAAGAGTTTCTTTCATTGGAACTAAGGGGCTGAGCCCAACTCCTGGGGCACAATGCAATCAGGCAGGTAATGTTCTCCTGGCATTCACCAAACCCAGACTCATCCAACAGACTACCAGATTCTTGATTCATCGCTCCAAAGAAACTCGTGTTTCAATAGTGACATCCTATTATAATACCATGCTCGAATTCAGTGAGCTCTTTACAACAACCTAATCTTTCACAAATGTTTGTAAAGGTCAACAGCCTGGCTAGGTGCTTGATTTTATATACCTGTGGCAATGGGACTGAATGAAACTTGAATTCAGTGATAAAGAGGTGTACTTTTGCCCATATAATGCATTTTGTTTTTAACTACATTTTGAGTAGCAAACGAAAGGGTGAAGTTCCATACCCCACCACCAGAAGCCGGTGGAGGTGCAGCAGAGCGTGGGGGCTGGGGCTCATAGTTGTAACTCTGAGGGCTGGAAGGCTGATAGGCTGCACAGATAAGAACATGGTTAATTCACAGGTATGATACCACAGTCTGTTATGTGCAACAATTCCCCAAAAAAAGTGAAAAATGAGACCTTGTACCTTGTGAAACATTGTTGCCATATCAAACACTGTGTAAACATATCGTGACAAATGGACTCCTTTCAGCTGAGCTTTGTGCTCTTTTGTGCCTTTTTTCCATGGTTCTTTACTTTAGCTCTACTTTATTCACAAGTGTTAGTACTGAAATGGTCTAAAAAAACTTGTAATAAAATCTTATTACATTAACAAGCATTAAAGTTAAGAACATTTTTCCCCCCTTCTTCCATAAAGCATACATTTCAGCAATGATATTTCAAAATATATTTATTAATACCTTTACCGGCATTGTTGTCAGAAGGTTGGGCCTCTCCTCCCATTCGGCTCTTTTCAAACTCCTCATGATACTTTATCTGATGAAACAAGAAGCATTATAAAACATCCTGTACATACAGTGCAGTACAAAAGTGTGAGACCATGTAATCATGGAAAGAAAATGTTAAGAATTAAAAAACAAAAGAAAAAAAAAAATCTAGGTCACTATTCAAATGTAAGCATATGTGCAATATTGACCATGTTAAGGCCTTTGTACAAAAGGTCAGCTTTATTTATGAGTTTTATTTCTTACACGGAAGCTTGTGCTCAGCTCTCAGGTGGAACGGATCTACTCATTAGCAGATTTGCATGAACTTGTAGAGTCCAGCTTCAGTGCACATGAAGCTTCTTTACAACATACAAAATTCTACTAAATTAAATTAAATTAAGAAATTTTTTTGTTATGTTACTGATATAATTTGTGATGAAAAAAGGTTGTATTACATGAATAATACAAAATAGAAGCATTTTCACTAGTGTTTTTTGGATCCCACTGTTCAAACACAATGAAGTGGTTCAGCAATAAATTAATTCAGGGGTGCAAAACTCTGGAGAGCTAGTGTCCAGCAATTTGGTAATGTCTTTCCTTAAGCACACCTGATTCAATTTGTTAACTGCACCCCTGCAATAATTCATTTCAAGCACAAGGGGTCAGTATGCTCTTTAGTGTAGCCATTTGCACTGTTCTGAATGAGTTGCAGGCACTACCCTTTAAGGAAGAACACAGGCACATTCAGAAATGGAGGAAATGACACCTAAGCACCAGTCACATGATCAGAGGGTTGCTTGGCAACAAGCCACGACAGGAGATGGTGGTGAGGGAGGGAAAGACAGAGTTGAGAGAGAGAGAGAGAGAGAGAGACACAACACTCTCAACAAGTGAGACCGTGGGGCGTGGAGAACACTTTGCTAGTGAAAGATTTTTGGATCTTATACTAAACAGACATGAAAAAAAAAAAGCAAGGGAACAACTTGTGGCAAAGCCGGAGGGACAGGAAGTGGAGCTCAGGAGAGGGAGGGAAGAGAGACAGAGAGAAAGAGAGAGCAAGAGAGAGCGAGGGAGAAAGAGTGAGAGAGGGATAGAAAGAGAGAGACGTGCCTGAACATGAACTCAGTCATTATATCAATTACCTTTTAAATGCCAGGGGTATCTGAAGTCATATCTGTTTAGTCTCCATGTAGAAGTGACTAAAGATCTCATTTGGGTTAAGAAGTTTGTTTTAGACTGTTAGCACATGGTCATTTAGGACGGTTAACACTGCCCTTACATTGCTGATTTGGTCCTGTGCTTTCTTGATTCTCTGCATCTCCGGTGTGTCGGCCACCACACTGAAGCCTTTCCCTTTGTTCTTCTCAAATTCCTCTTTGTACAGCACCTGTAAGAAACGAAGCAGTTACAATGAATTAATTAAAGAAATAAAATTTACTGGGTGTGTATGTGTACACACACACACACACACACACGACTCAACGAGCACTTTATTAGGAACATCAACACTCATTGTCCATTTTATCAGCTCCACTTCCCTTATAAGTGCACTTTGTAGGTCTACAATTACAGACTGCAGTCCATTTGTTTCTCTGCATACTTTTCTAGCCCCCTTTTACCCTGTTCTTCATGTTCCCCATGGTCAGGACCCTCACTGAACCACCACAGAGCAGGTATTATTTGGGTGGTAGATCATGCTCAGTACTGCAGTGACACTAGCATGGTGATGGTGCGTTAGTGTGTTGTGCTGGTATGAGTGGACCAGACACTGTAGTGCTAGTGGAATTTTGTGTCCCCTCACTGTTCACTCTATTAGACACTACAACTTTGTTGGTCCACCTTGAAGATTTAAAGTCAGAGACGACAGCTCATCTACTGCTGCAGTTTGTGTTGGTCATCCTCTAGTCCTTCATCAGTGCCTACAGGATGCTGTTAGCTGGATATTTTGCTTGGTGGACTATTGTAACACCAGATGTTACAAACACAGCTGT
Organism: Pygocentrus nattereri; assembly: GCF_015220715.1. Lineage (NCBI taxonomy): Eukaryota > Metazoa > Chordata > Actinopteri > Characiformes > Serrasalmidae > Pygocentrus > Pygocentrus nattereri. Next base: position 16,488,607 of record NC_051223.1, read on the forward strand.
GTCTGATCCACTTCTACCAGCACAACACATGCTAACACACTACCACCACATCAGTGTCACTGAAGTGCTGAGAATGGTCCACCACCCAAATAATACCTGCTCTGTGCTGGACCTCTGGGGGTTCTGACCACAGAAGAACAGGGTAAAAGGGGGTTAACAAAGTATGCAGAGAAACAGATGGACTACAGTCTGTAACTATAGAAGTACAAAGTCCACCTATATAGTAAGTGCAGCTGATAAAATGGACAATGAGTATAGAAACGGGGAGGTGTCCCTAATAAAGTGCTCTGTGAGTGTGTATACATGGAAAGAACGCATTGAAAGAAAACAGATTATGAGATCATTCCAAAAGAGCTGGGACAGTATGCAAAATGTAAATGAACATTGAAAGCAGTGTTTTAATTTCACTTTGACCTGCATTTAAATAATTCATTAAAAACACTACAAAGCAGTTTTTTCATGTTTTACCTTATCAGCATTATTGTTTTTTGTAAACAAAACAACATGGCAACAAATGCCCATACATATGCCCTATAACTGTATATCTATGCAATCTATACATGAGAATGACATACAATTCAATTTTCAAAACTGGTGACTAATTCCAAAAAGTGTATTAAAATGTTGTTAAATGAACAGGTGATGTAACACAGTGGTTGAAATGCTCATGTTTGTAATGGGTTATTGGCATCAAAATCAGAATGAACACATGTTTACCAAAGGAAAAAAAAACGTCCATAAGATACAATATCAAATATCATATTTTGTACAGTTTTCAATTTGGTACAATGTAATCACTGGTTTCCTCTCCATGAGCATTTCATATACTACAAACTTTATACTTTAGTGCATCTTGCAGGCACGTTTCTTTCATTTAAATCACCCAACTTCATGGCCATGGAGACAGATGAGCTCTATTGCAATTCTGGATACGATCACCACACGTAACAGGCATTTATTTACTGAATTCCTAAATCACTAATATAGTCGATAGGGATGGCCCTACAAAGAAAATCTGCAGGGACTGTTAAGTATTGTTCCATATCTTATATAGTGTATGGTTGTATAGGTGACCCTCTCCAAATAATTGTTTAAAGTGAGCTCTTAAAATGTGAGCTATGAATAGGGATGTGTGGTCAACCACAGTCAGTGTTGCAGCCTCTAAAAAAAAAATATATATATATATATATATAAACCTCTTACATATACACTCCAACTCAGAACACAAACACACACAGGATGTGCAAAAAGAAATGACTTGTGTGCAAAAAAAAAAAAAAGTGTGAGTGCATGTTCTAAATTAAAGTTAGAGCTGCGCAGGCTGATGTGGTTTCAGCTCAAATCCTCATTGCACACTCACACAAAACACATACTGAAAGAAAATAAACAACAGCAACAGTATGTTTGTGAAGAACTATATAGTTCCACCTTCCACATAGTTCCTTCATTTGTGGAAACTGGCGTCGAGGCAAACAAAAGTGACAGTGTCCTGCAGAATTAGCTATGGCATGACGGGGGCCTCAAAAATCAAGTCTGGTAGTTTCACATCTACTGCAGTTGTATTTTACTGCTCTACAAACACAGATAATCTCCAGACTCACTTTATGGACTGCTGGTATAGAGCTGCTCTTATAGGTCCTTTATTTTATGGCAAGCTGGCTGAGTAAGAGCGATTTGACTGTATCTTTCTAGTGAACAGCAAGAGTATTCTTTAGCCTCTAGCCACAAGTACCATATTGTGGGTTATGGATGAATTATTAATAACAGTGTGTGGCCTTGCTTGGTTATTGTGGGCTGCTTATATGATGATTAGTATGAAATGAAGAATGAGTGGAAAACAAAATATGTCAGGCAGTGGGCAGCTAGTACTAGTAGACAGAACAGGCTGTGCAGTGCACTAATGTGTGTGTGTGTGTGTGTGTGTGTGTGTGTGTTTTGACACAATGCTGCCCATCACCATCCAAAACACGCCAACCCCCACATTATAGCCCTGCCTGTGTGTGTGTGTGTGTGTGTGTGTCTCCTGACCCAAATCGAAACACCCCAACGCACACAAACACTCTCAACACACACATGGTTGACCGACTTAGAAAGGAGAAGGGGTCGGGTGGGGGGTGAGTGATGTTACCAATACATACAAGAACTCAACATCACAGTGTTTCAAAAAGTCAGGTGCTGTTTAGGTTTTAAAAGTATCTTTATAAAGTTAATGAACCCATTAATACTAGTACCCTGTGCTAAAAGAATCTCTTACAAACCTGACGATGGGTAGCAAGTAGTTACTACCTATTGGGTATATGACTTTCATATACTCAAAGATATTCCTGGTGTATTGTATGCACAGTATAGTATTGTAAAGTACTATATAGCTGTGTATTTTAAATGGGTATAGTATCTTCAAATGATCATACTTTTACTTCTACTTAAGTACATTTGTGAGGAAATACATTGGTGTCTAATTCCTGTTTAACATTTATTTTCATTATGTTATGTTTGAGACAACATTCTGCACTGCTTTGCAACTGGTTACACATGAGTTTTATTATTTTGTTTTAGACCAAAAGGATCCAAAAAGACAAAAACAGAGTATGAGTTTGGCCTACTCTACAAATCTCTAAAATCTGAGCTTCTTCTGAAATGTATCCTTCTGCCTTTCTTAAAATGACACCTATAAGCATCAACATGTTTCCAAAAAGTCATTTTAGTTAAATACACATTTTGAAATTCTCATTAAAAGAATCTGAGGACCTTAGCAAATGACATATATTGGAGTTCTTTGTTATTGTAGCGTTGGGATACCAATATTGATATACTAGTTGAGATGATGTATTGCTACATAACACTACATACACACAAGCCCCCTTCTCTTTCCATGACGTTCTCCAGACTGACATCTTCCCATCCCCCCCTCTGCTTCTACATCGTCCCGGAAATTCCCCATAAAGTGGCCAAGCAGAGCTGACCCAGGGGTGCTCTCTCACAGCCTTTAAACAAAGCCCCTAAATAGAAAAGAGAGAGGGGAAAGACCCCCCTCTGCCACACAACTATGCCAAAAATGATGAGTAACACCTCTGCTATGAGTGTAATAGGCTTTTGCAACACCACTGACCATCCCTGGGCCCTTGTGCTTTTATGGGCTTGTGCTGTTGCTGAATGTGTGTGTGTGTGTGTGTGTGTGTGTGTGTGTGTGTGTGCACAAAAGAGATGAAAAGGCATGTAAGTGTGTGTTTATGTTCATAGCTATTTCCAGACAGCATTTGAATGATCTTTTTTGCATCATGGCTCTGAGGTAATGCCTAGTAATGCAGTATTTATACTCTAATCCTCAATTTATTCCCTGTCAAAACAAACATCTCTCCTCCCGCTGCCATTAATCTAATCTGGACTGCCAGTGTTAATTACTTCAGGGGAGGTTCCCTGTCCTTAATCCACACTGTTGCTGCAGCTCCCTAAAACATACTCAGGTTAAGCGTGGACGATATGGTAAAACTATAACATTGTACACTATAAAATATCAAGTAACTGTTAAAACGGTGATAAAAATATGAAACATACTGGACTGACATCTAATCAACTTGTTTCAAGGCAGTTAATGTAGTTGCTATACACAAGCTATTGTTAATGGGTACAGGTCAAAATCAGTCCTTTTCATGGTAAATGAAATTGTTTAGTGTTTAAGGCATACTGAGGACGCTTAAAGATATTTTAACATATTGCTCACCTCTCTCCTTCTTTTTTAACCAACAGGAGTCTCAAGGACTGACATTACTCCAACTGTCAAATAACTCAAAACTGCAGATATCTGCTAAAATTAAACCTGCAAAGGTTACTTTGTAAATAGGGGGAAATGCTAAGCTGTTTCTATTCACGTTTATTAGGGCAAGTAACAAAGAGCAACCAAGGTGGAGAAAGGTCACTAGGAAACAGGAAAAAAGGGAAAAAGAAGGGTGGGGTAAGTGAGAGAAGCCTGGGGAAAGGAGGACAAGCAGAAGGATCATGGCACAGAGAGAAAGGGAGAACAGATGGCGCTTACAGAAGCTACATGGGGAGCATGACCTTACAGGAACTTCACTGGAAGCGTTACCTTTTATGCTTGGGTCACTTATAGATGTAACACGCATATTGTGTTATATGTTGATTGCAATCAGTAGGCCTGCAGTGTTTTTGCAAGAGGGTGCCTCTTTCCTGCACCTTTCAGGTTAGCAGACAGTAATAGAAGTTGACTTTACAGTGCTAATTGGCTATGGTCAGTCACTGCCCATTACATGCATCCACTGGTGTGGCTTGTGTGTGTGTCAGTGGGGGGTATGGACAGCAATGCTGTGTGTTTTGGAGGGTATGGTGAGTCCGTCTGGTGGAATTCGTTGCCAAGGCAATCCAATTGTCACAACAGCAGGACCCATAGATCTCAGAGTCACAGAGGCGAGAGCACTGGTGACAATGTCTACGTCCGAAACTGTGTCCTATTCACTGTATAGCATGTTGTTTTGGAAGTTATGCTCTAACGGTTCTCTGAAAATAAAGTGACATATATCCGGTGCACATTTACAATTACACAATGCACTACAAATAAGTAGCATGCAAGCAACGGCCCATGTTCCTCAAAGTTGCATACAGTCAAATCTGACTGTTCAATGAGCACATGCAAATTTCACTAAGAGATTGCCGTTTTCATCTTTAGCATATCTGGATGATCAAACTCACGTCTGGGAGGAGTGTGTGTGAAACTGAATGCAAGAGGTTAACGATTTGAAAAAATGCTTGATTTGTGGTTAGCTAAACGAAACAATGAACAATAAAATCTGTAATAAGAACAAAAGACAGAAAATAACAATACTAATAATTTGTGCACATGGCATGTCAGTACAATAGTGGATACACTTATTTTACACTGCTATAAACAAATGCTGCAATTATTTCATGTTCCATTTGAAAACAGACTGTGTTTTTATTTTATATTACTAACACCACCCAGACAAAATAAAAAACACGAAACACAAATTTAGTATTTAAATCTGTTAGTTTAGTAAAATCATCACACTGCACACAAACATTACACACCATAGTCTTAAAAAAATGTAAGACTTTGTTTCGCATTTTATTCTTAATTTCAGAATTTTATTATTAAATTAATCATTTTAACACTATAGTTTCGTCAGTAGGGGAAGCAGTGCACTCAAACTCCGCCTCTCAGCACAGCCATAGGTTCATGAGTTGCCAAATACTCCCTAGAAACATTTGCATAAATTAGGGTGTGCCTCATTTAGATAATAGTAAAATGAACGCTGGTAGGCTGGGGCTTGATTTCATGCATTGAGACTCATTTAGCATTTTACTGAAATTTTCAGCCATTTCCACATCATATAAATGTTTCAAGAATCAGCCACAAAGTAGTTTGTATGGTATTAAAGGTGGTCAAAAAAGTGCTCTTTTTATGCAACCTTGATCAATATGCCCATATATTAAGGATATAAGGAATACCCATAATACCCTGGAGGAAAAAAAAACATAACTTCTGAGTTATTTTCTAAAAATCGATACAAAACTGGAACATATGAAATAAACCCAACAGTTTTTCAATATTTTATTCAGAAATAGTCAATCACAGTAAACATAATTTAAAAGGCAAACCACTACCCCTGTGTTAGCTCTGAACAAGATATAGCTTAGAAACTAGCCAGTAGAAACAGTCCAGAAGTGGCTGCCTTAAAATTAAATATTTAGGGATAAAATGTAACGCTTACATAGCTGTTCCTGAATAAAGTCTGGCCCGTTCAGGTGAGGCTTGTGGGCCTTCTTCAGCATGGGGATCTTTATCCTTTAGTTTCATATTAGGACATTTACATGCTTTGGAAGATTGCTCGTGGTGTAAAGTTTTTGCCCATGCTTGCTCTGTGCTAGTCACATTCACAACTGAAATTGTGTAGTAAGTAGCTGCAGGTACCACATGAACAAGTACATTACTTATAGAGCATTCTAACAAATTAGTCCAAACTGTAAAAAAATCTATTTATATAATAATGTAAAAAGTATTCAGGCCTAAAATATTTACAGTGATTGTTACAATTTATTTAAACCCAAGGCATTAATTGAGACAGTAATAAACTACATATATATATAGAAAACCATAATTTATTGTGTATTTTCTATTGGGCGGTCACTGTCCCAAACCTTAATCCCTAAATTCAACTTGTGAAATTTGTGTGAAAGATTTATCATGTTTAATTTTTTAACAAATAAAAAACTTTATTAAAAATGCTGTCCTACATTTTTCATGTCACTACTGAAATAAACTGTTTCAGTACTTTCTTAAAGACATATGAGTAACTAAAGTAACTATTTGTAGATACATTTAAATGAGTTACAAGTACTGAAACTTTTCTTTGTTAAAGGTAAAATGTACTGCATTGCTGTGCACTGCTATGTAGAAAATAGTGATTAATAGAATATTTCAAAACACAATGAAAGTATTGGTAGAGAGAAAAAAAAGCACCTAAACAGCATCACATACAGACTCTGTGAATCATCAACCGTTCCAAGGTAAATAACAAATGTCATCAGACCAGTTTGGCTTTCCCACTGGATTTATGGGAACGGATGCCAAGGGGCAGACAGGAAATGGACATGGAGGATTAGCAATGGGGTGGAACCGGACCGGGGGTGGGGGGGGAAGGTGGGGTCAGGGCTGCAAAAGAAGAAGGACGAAGGCGGATAGGACGAATGCTACTTACCTGGCTTTGCACCTTGCTCTGCTGCATGAGCCGGAGGTTCTCTGGAGTATCAGCCACACTGGTAAAGGATGTCTTGGGATAGTGTCTGAAAAACACAAGCACAAAGAAACAGTTTAGCACCTTTCAAAAGAGCAAATATGCTTATTAAATTTATCAAAGAGAACACTTGTACTACACTTTATTAGGGTTGTCACAGTCATTTATAGATGAAAATAATACCAATTATTTCGCCACTTAAACAGGTTAAACAGTAACAATTACATGAAGAACAGCAACCCATTCATAGCTCTTCAGACTAAAAACAAAAGATAAATTACCAACACTCTAAATAGTTTATTTTGTTTTTGTTACTTCTTACATGTTTTTAATTATTTTACAGAATTCGAAAAAGCTAGCTGCTGTTTACTGATGAATTTTGATATAACAATATTAATTAGGGCTGTGGAACAATAATTTTTAATGAAGAAACAGATCTAACAAGTTGTAACAATGGTTAACAGCCCATTCTGCTAAAAAGTTCATAAATCAGTATGGGGAATTTTACTGACTTGTGTGTGGGTGAGCTTGTGGAACCTCCTCAGCTGATTTAAATGAGCAAACAAACTACAGGAGTCACCATAAGCTCTGATGTAAAAGACAATATCAGAGTTCACGTTTGTGGCTCTCAAATTCAACACATTATTATTTTTTTTTTTTTAAATACATTTTTTGATATGTAAAACTGACTGTGTGAAAAGGCCATATGGAACTGTCCCACAAAGTATCTCCAGAATGATAACTTTAGAGGAGAAAGCAAAAATGTTCTTAATTTTTAATGTAAGTTCATGCACTGCAATTTTTTGTTGTACAATTTTAATTCTATTGGTCCATTCATCATAAAATTTTGACAATCTGAGACAATCTGCTGAGCTCAAGTGATGTACAAAAATACAAAGAAAAAAGGATATAATGAATATTACTGTATAACACTTATGGTTTTAGTGATCATTTTGTCCCAAATTGCTAATTTTTCAAGATTGATCACTCCCACTCTAATATAAACATGGATTTTCTCCCCTACAAATTGCATACTAATTCTTGCAGCCTCATTGAGAAGGTCATCAAGAACTGATTACAATAAAGTAAAAGATTAGAGAAGAGGCTGAAGAAAGCAGTTGCAGCATGAATAAAAATATGCTTGAGCTCTATCCCTGCAGCTGAAAGCCTGCTTAGACATGTCTTTCCCTGCATTCTAAGCATCCTTCTTCACTGGAATTTGGAAGCAGGGTGGAGAGAAACTTGGTTTCTGTCTATAATCCCTGGTCACTCTTCAGTCCATGCAGTATTTCCCCCCCCCCCCCCCCCCCCGCTTTCAAGTACACAAGTTTTGGTGCACTTGAACCGAACTCAGCTCAGTATGTACAGCAGGTGAGTGTATGCACATGTGCCAGTCTGTGCATGTTCAAACAGCACAATCACTAACCAATGGGCTCGAATACAAACAAGCTTACTTGAACTGTTTTTATATAGACTTCAACATTTACATCACTCTGCTGTAAAAAATAGTTGGGGAAAAAATGTGTGACAAACTGATCAATGTGACTCGATCGTGCATGATATGGCAAGCACTTACACCTCAGCTTCTACAAATTCAGTTGCACAGGATCCAAGTCCTGCACTGTGGGTGTGACTGAGTGTTGAGACAGTCCAGCTTGTCCAGCTGGTAAGAAATATTCTGTCTCAGAGCCAGGGAGAACACAGAGAAAGGGCATGCATTCATTCAGTGGTGGAAACTGCTTGTAGACTCAATCCACAAAGCCAAAGGTTGAATATTTCACTATGATGGCCTGAAAACGCAAAAGCCATTCCAAAACCCTGAAACCTATACTTTCTTACTCAGTTCATGATCTTACGCATGCATGAACACGTCTCTGTTCCAGTCCTGACCTTATCTGGCCTCATGTCAACTTCTCACTCCAATTGGGAAGGGAGTTTGGGCTATTAAGCAAACTACACATGCACAAAGGTCTTATTCACAGAAAATAAATACATGAAACAAAGTGAAATTAAACAAAACATTGGGCGACGTGTAACATCCCAATCTTGCAAGACATTTTCGTGATATCTACCATTTAGCTGTTTTGATGTTTGTGAACAAATAATATAAATATAAAAATATTGTTTGTGCAAAATAACAACAAAACAGCAGTACCCCATTAAAAAGGTACAATGTACAGTGAAGTAATATTTTGATTCAATATTTGCATACATTTACCACTTAAGAAGAAATAGCATGTACAACATAATGTATTGTATTTTGGTATCATGACTAGCATGTTGTGTTTAGCTTGGGGCTGTCATAGTAGCTTGTAGCTAATGTGTTAGCTTGGGGCTAACATATTAGCTTGTGGATAGTGTGTTCGACCAGGACACAACTTTTGCTTCAAATATTGCACTTTTATAATGTTGAATCTTCTAATGATTTTAACTTTAACACGTTAGCATAAGACATTTTCAGTAGTCCTCAAATTTTGCTGTATTGAAGACAATTTTTAACTGTATTTTTTGAAATATATTGAAGTTACTTGTTATTCTGCAGTTTATGCAGTTAAATACACTATTTTATAAATGTTCTAAATGTATAAGTTCTGACAACACCCCATTACATACTTGCACAACCCACCCTCAACCAGAACCATCCCCTCATTCAGCTTGGAATACAAAAATATAGACACATGAAAATAACAATTGAGCAATGTTTCGATGTTGCATTCCCCCGAGTTTGAGCCAACAGGCAAATTAGATGGGCTCTAGAGGAAGGACACTTTTGCAACTGGAAAATCGAGCTTGTACAAACATCCTCTTCTCATAGGTGTAGAGGAACAGAGGAGCAGGTTCATAAATAACTCACCGTCTTGAGCATTGTCTCACCTTTTTATTTAGACATTCTGAAGAATATCCTGATTCTAAAATGGATCAGACAGAAATTAGGTCAGATTAAACCTCATACGTCTGCCTAAATAAAGCTCGGTGAACTGAAGCTCATCAGAATGAAATCTAGGATGAAATCTCTCTCCCACACTAACATGATAAACACATAAAGGCAACATGAGTCACTTAGAAATATGCCAAAGAGGATTCAACACTCAGGCATCAAGACCTCAAGTCTGCTGGGCTTGTCTTAATCTCTGAAGAGTGAATGAAATCTTCACAGAGCTGCAGGTGATCACAGAAAGCTTTATAAAAGCATACACTCCAGTGCTTGACCATGCTATTTGACTGATGTATCGAGGTGCTACTAATATACACAGTGCTTTGCATTCCTCATGGAAGTTTGATGTAGAAAAACAACCGCAGAGGAAATATGAACTTTGCATTATCCTCCCTGGCAACCCATGACATTTGCCTACGCTGCAACTGTAGCATGATACACAAGACTCTCTGCGACAAAAGGGCACTTTCTTTGGCACAAAACAGGCATACAGTTTAGTGCAGAAGTGAGATTGGTGCCTGTAGAGGCACCTTTGTGAAAGGCAGAATTTGACACTTCCACATGAAAGTAGCGTTCTGATGCTTAAGTTAAACATAGTCTCTAAAGAGTTTGTTTGTGCTGTCAAAGTATGGCTGTAAGATATTGAACACTACAATATTATTCTAACTTTTAAATTAATTGTACTTTCTTGCTCACTGTATGCATCTATTAAACTGGCCAAATTGGCTTATTAACCATCTTGCTCCCATGCCATGTTTGCTTAGTAGCTAACACTGGTAGCACTGTCAAACTGACACACCACCCATTTGGGCACACACACACATACTCTCACACAAATATCTATTACACAGAATCATGTGTAGTCAAGCAGAGTTTCTTCTAAGGAGTGAAAATATATGCAAAAATAAAAAAAGTCTGCTGGGATGCCTAATAAAAACAGGCCATGTAGCTAAAAAAACAGAAGACAGAAGTTAGAACGTTTTTACACTCATTTGTCTCAACTGAACATAAATTAATATTTTGTTTGCTGTGGCTTAATATTTTTGCAAAATCCAATAACTGGACTGATTTGCAGTCACCTTAAATAATTGCTACTACCTCAAATGATCATCCCAAATAACTGCAATTAGCAAATTATGTAAGAATGAATAATTGAGAAAAATAATTTTTTTATTTCTAAAAATAAAAATCTAAGGATTTAACATTTTTTCTTTTAGCCTGTGTGACTCAAAGGAACAGACACTGGGTAACCCTATTCTGCTAAATGTGAAACACCAACTCATAGCTGACAACTTTACAAAGCACTGTGTGTGGTGGATTTTGAGCGTCTGTAACAACCCAGAGTATTAAAAACTGTCAAAAAACAATGAGTGGCCACATCTGATGTGAAAATACAGCATTGGTTTTAATGTGTTCGATTTCAAAATTTCCTTTTTGTTTTTGTCTGAAAAAAATTGACTGTCACACCCTCTGGAAAACTGTCCTTGAGATGCTGAATGTTGCTGTAAGATAACTGTGGTTTTGAAGAATGAATTTTGAAATGTTCTTTAGCAATAATGTTACTATCCTGTTTCCAAAAAAGTTGGGACACTTTATGTAAATAAAAATAGAATGCATTGATATGCAACTTATGCAAACCGTATTTTCAATTGAAAATATGTGCAAGTCACTCATGCCATGTGCACTAATGCTCCCTCAAATCATAGAATAGAATAGAATAGAATGCCTTTATTGTCACTATACACAGTACAATGAGATTAAGAGCAACTCCATCTCAGTGCAAACACACAATGTAAACAAATGACACGGAATAGAATGGGGAGGGGTTGTGCACAGTTCTATGCGTTTTGTATATATGTGTATATAAAATAAATATAAATATAGAAACAAAATTTAAAAACTATGTTTTTTACAAGATATAAATATGGAGATATTTACAGCTGTATTGTATGTACACTAAATATTGCACATTGCTAAGTATTGCACATGAATCATCATGAATACTGGCTTTTTAACCTTGCACTGATAGACACCCTGGTGGTCTTTATCCTGAAGGACACAGGGGACAGTGTACATGACTTCCATAAAGAAATTTAAATTCTGATTAGTCCAACCACAGGACACTTTTCCACTTCACCTCATTCCATCTTAAAAGTGCTCTAGCCCTGAGAAGGCAGTTGAGTTTCTGGATCCTGTTCATTTGTGGTTTCTTCTTTGCATTTCAAAGATTAAACATGCATTTGTGGATGCAGTGGTGAACTGTGTTCACAGACAGTGGTTTTCGAAAGGGTTTCTGGGCCCATGCCTTGATCTCCACTACAGAATCTAGTTTGTTTTTAACGCTGTGCCACCTGAGGGCCTGAAGATCATGGCCAGTCCTTGAATACAGAGATTTCTCTGGATCTCTTTAATGATATTATGTACCGTAGATGATAAAATCCCAAAGTTCTTGTGGTGGTGAATCCCTCGTCTTTATTCACAAATAAACTCAGCCTCTCTGGGATACTCTTTTTATACCCAATCATGTTTCTGACCTGTTACCACATACCCATCAGGTGTTTTTTAGCTTGACACAACTTTACAAGTGTATTATATATCCTGTCCTAATTTTTATTGAATTGTGTTGCTGACATCAAATTCAAAATGAGCATTTTCTCAAAAACTTTCATAAAATTTCTCACGTTGTGTTGGTACCATTTTCATTTAAATACAGGATTTACATAATTTGCATATTATTGCATTCTAGTTTTATTTACAGTTTGTACAGCGTCCCAACTTTTGTTTTTAATTGCTTCGCATCCAAGCCCTTAGAGTATGTGCATATTACAGTCTTCTGCAATTTCAGTTCTAAAGACCTATAGACGTGACCAGGATAATTTTAACACATTTGTCTTAGCAGTTCTAACTCAAAGCATAAAATCTTGCTATGAAATCTATCAAATTTTCATGTATAGTACACATCCCCAGTTTCCCCTACTGCAGTAATGGTTAACAACTGAACAGCCCTAATTCAAACTCCGTTAAATAACAAGGGAAAAATGGTTTGGCATGACTCCACTGAATCCCCCAAAAATAAATAAATCATACAACACGACACCTCCCCAGTGTGGAGCATTTTTGCAGCCTGAGAAAATGACTGGGCTCCAAGTGAACAGAAGCCTGAGTGTTTATCATGGGTGAAGTGATGCAATATTGAAATGAAAGAAGAGCGTGTTTGCACTTCTCTGAGTACTTGCTCTCAAGACATAACATCCACGAGCTCCGGATTGTTGGCCAGTGACAAAACAGACAAATGTTTGACCTCCTACACATTGTGTCCAGAGTGAGAATGACACAAGAGCCCAATAAAACCTCAAGACATTTGCGTTTGTTTGTACATAATCTGTCAGTGCAAATGCTGGCTCAGTCTGAGGTTCACATGCTGGAGATAACGGACATGATGCCTGCCAAACCCCCAGACTCCGGTTCTTCGAGAAGGGAGGACAGACTGAAAACACACCCTCAAGAGGCAGAGGGACAGATGGAATGATAGACAAGAAGACAGAAGAAGAAGATGGTGAGAAAAGCTTACTGGCTGCAATAGGGTTTCTTGTCGAAGCCTTTGTAGTTCTTCATGTTTAGAGTCATTTTGCAGACCTCGCAGCTGAAACATCCTTTGTGCCAATACTGTAATAAGAAGAAACAGGGTAAGGAGACAAAGGACACATATCAGAACAACATTGAGAATGCTGGCATCAACAAAAAAAAGCCAGTACAGAAGCTGCTGAGTAGGGGTGTGACAACACATATACTCTGTGTTTTTCAGTAGGTAGGTTAAGACAGTACACACTGAATAGAATGCAGTTAGATTTTACGCCATGATATACTTGTCATTTCAGTAGGGATGTGCATTCTGACTAACACTGACACTGGAGCATCCACAAGAATTAATCAACAAATTAAAAATGAATGAATGAATGAATGAATGAATGAATGAATGAATGAATGAATAACAAGGAAAATTGCCAAAAAGTGCATTTAAAATTACAGCTAAAATTAATGTATGGATGGAGTTGGGGGATTGCTCTTTTAGTGATAGCACTGGTGTTCTAAGGCTAAAGCTCTTTAGCACAAGCATTTATGAACACGCAGAAGAATACATCTGAAAATATGTTTTATTGTTCAAAAGAAATCTAAGGGAAACTGGCAGCTTTTTTAAAAAAAAAAAAAACCTTGAGATGTGAGCTAAACAGCTGGTACAACACTGGATAAGGACAGCATTTCTTCTGCTCAGCAGACGATGTTCATTTATCAGAGAAATACATTTTCTGTTTCTAGACCTCATCTGGAATAGTTAGTAATAAAGTCATGGAACATCTGCCTTTTCAATCACAAACATGCTTAAAACACGCTTACATTCAAGCACTCCAAATGTTTTGGAATGACAAAGTAAAATACATATACTTACTTACAAAAATGACAAAAACGAGTAAGTAATTGCAGAATTCGTTGTTATCTAAGTTAACTCTGAACAGTTAACTTAGTATTCAGGCACCCGTTCACATTCTAATGGAAAAATACTTTAGATTTATTTACGTTGTTAAATATGGTCCGCCCAATGACAGCTAGGATAGGCTCCAGCTCCCCCGTGACCCAGAAGGATAAGTGGTTTAGGCATTGTGTGTGTGTTAAATATAGTTCTCGTTACTATTATTGTAATCTTCTTATTACTACACAGTCAATATACTGAAACCGTATTATTCTAGATGTCCCTTCACTTTTAATAAGAACCATTTATTTAAAAACCTGGTGAAAAGGAAGCAAACATCAGCCTCATAAAATGGGGCTGGATACTGTTTTGTATGTGTCTGTCACACTCAAACTTTAATCGACTTACAATTTACAAATGTCTGATGCTGCTGGAATTTAGTAACTATTAACAGCCATTATCAGAATCCACTTTCGCACCTTGCAGGCTAAGACCACAGGGTTGCCTGAATAAGCAGGCTGAGGGAGGAGCACTGCACATGGATAGCTGACTAGTCACCATGCTAGGCAAATGGCTAACAGCTAACCCAAGAGATGTGAGGGGAAGGGGGTTAAGACCATTTGACATGAAACTGTGGACGTCTGTATTACAGTTTCGGCCTCAGTTCCAGAATTGTTACACCTCTACCATGGAGCTTTTCTTTTCTTCACTTTAGTACTTTAGCCTTTGACTTCTATGGTTGGGTTAGAATTGATTTTCTTGTCTACACATTATCAGATTTTCTAGTATGATTTTTACCCTCAACATCAAAAACACTCCAGTACTGAACATCTAGAAAGGCTTACTTTGAATCATTACGGTTCACGCAGATAAGCTTCAAAATAAACAAGTATCAGCACCCAGAATAAATAGCGCACAATCTTTTGACCTTTAATGGGTCCATATGTTTTGCCAGGCCATAGAAAAGTAAAGCAATTACTTAGTGGCTGAGTGATATTATCTGAAGTAGGTCTCTACAGCCTCCCTGAATCCAGGCCATTGCGGAGGAAGAGGCCCTACAGAGAGACGCAAGTCAGTTCATTCTGCTGGGACTTGCGTGTACAGGCCACACAATTGCCTTGGTAACTTTTCACACCCGCACCAAGGATGGTATTAGTCACTGCCCAAAACACACTCACAGCCTAATAGGAGTGTACATAAGTTTGGGAAGTCCCTATAATGAGAAACAATGAGTGTTTGATTTGACTTATGAATAAGTGCTTCCTCCTTTTTATGAGGAATATGGCTGGTGTGCATAAGAATCCTTCTAAAAAGTCCTGTCACAGCCATATATGGGCTTCATCCTCTCCTATGACTGATACTGACACCAAATGCCTGACTAACAGACCTGCACAATATGGACAATACTCTGTATTGCAATTACATCGCTAGATATTGTGATACAGCTTACAAACTATTAATACACAGTAGTGAATCCTAATGCAGCATGTTAAAAGACACAGGGAACACAGTGAAAAATATTTTAAAAAATTTTTTGCCAAAATTAAGTGTTACATTAAATATCCAACTTAACTGAAAAATAAAGATAAATATAATAAAATACAACCTAAAATTAATATAACAGACCTATCTTAAAGCGACTGACAGCTCTCAGTCCAACATGCCCATCCTGCAAAGCCACTAAGACAGAATTAAACACAAAAGCATGAGTGGGTAGAAATGAGTGAAACAGGCTGTATGTATGCAGACAGTGTTGTAGACTATCCCCGCTGTGTTAATAGCTTGCTTAAAATATCCAGCTTTTGTATGGTGACATCTTAAAAATGGTAAGGCTTTCGTTGACTTTACTGCTTGATGTGCACCCAGTGAATGCTGGCATGGCTGGCTGAACAAACTGATCGACGGATGACAGGCAAAGAAAGTTTACTAACTGTTAGCATTTGCTAGTTTTGTTAAAGCTGTGTGGGTGGGACAAGCCACATCAGCCATCTGACTGAATGAGGACTCTTACGTATGCATGATCCAGTCAGTTTAGGTCGGTGATTTTGTGGATATTGGGCGGTTATTCAAAGGACATATTTTGTACATGTATATTTGTTGCCCACAAGTTCAAGATTGAGTTACTTAGACAGAAAACACAGATTAAGCATCCCTGCCTCTTTGCTAACCAGCCTGTATTATTTTGACCAAAATTATTTTCATATGTTAGGTCTTGTAAACTTGTTGGTTCACCATAATGCCTATAGACAATCATCTGGATTGTCAGAGCTGGCTGAGGATGCTCACAGCACACAGAGCAAGTAGTGGTTTGTCAAGAGTCTTATCTGTATATTGCGGCCCTTTGCAATATCAGCATTGTAAAGGCCAATATCAATCAGTGAAGACCTACTGACTAGCTATCAGTAGAGGTAGCATCAATCTAATACCAGACATTAATCCTGTGCCAACATGGGCAGAAAATGCTACATAAGATACCAGTGATCTGAATCTGTCACAATTCAATCTGAAATAACACTTGGTTCACAATGTGTGATGAGATGTTGTTAGATGTGTAATTCTTCCTGTGGGCTAGTAAGGTGTCTGAAAAGTTTGAGCATAATACTTTTAGATGCTCATCCTAACAGAAATGTTTTAATTAAAAATGATTTAAAAGCTTTTAAATGGGAACCATAACGTTCCAATATCTGTATCAGAAAAGAACAAGTGGCATCTTGCCATGTCTAGCTTTCAGTTACTTATTATACAACTCTGTGACATTTGCTTATCATTATCTGTCTGACAGGTATGTCCGTTATTCTGCAGACTCTCAAACAGGCTGAGGCCAGCAACTTGGAGCTGTAGAAGGGCAGAACACCAGTCCATTCCACCTCTCCACCCCTCCTCATAATCAACCCTGCTGATCTGGAAACACAATGTAAAGTCTGGCTGTCTCAAAAGGGGCCCAACGGGGCAACTGAATCAATGGTTGATGGCCACTGCAATGTGGAGTAAATTGGCGATGACAGCATGAGAACATTCCAGCAGTTGGAAGAGGAAAAGGGTCTGGCTCAGCTGTTTCAGACTGACCGTGCCATGTGAAACTGGTGGATGCAGCTTTATTTTCTTCAACATTACAATGAAAAGCAGCAGATTTAGGCCAAGTTAGATTAAGTCTATGTGTTGCACAATTGAGCTTTCAAAGGCAACTGTGGCCAGTTCCTCTTTTGTTGTTGTCTACGAATGTAACAGCTGCTTGGAAATAGATGAGTGGCAGAGATGACTTTATTCCAAAAAGTGGCTGGTTTTCAACATGTCTTTTACAACACTGATGTCTTATATATGACATCTGTCTCAGACCTACAGCTCATCTTGCACTGGGTCGTTATTCTATGATTTTCCAGGCAGAAAAGCCACAAACACGCCTCCACAAAGCCTTTGCACAAGAACTACACCGAAGCTAGTCGCAGTGCACCCGGAAAGGGATGTGCTGTCATCAACCACAAGCTATTAATACAATCCTGTGACCATCTAATCTTCAGGTAGAACTGACGAGGTCTCCAAAATGCTTACACATGAACAACCCCATGTTTTAATAAATGGTTTGAGCAGCCATTCCTCCGTAGTTTTGAACGTGGGATGTCTATAGACATGCAGTCTATGAACTCAGCTGGAATAAGCGAACTACATCTCTCTTAAACTATGTCAACTCTCAGAAGTTGTATGGACTGGCACTGATCTAGGCCTACATTTGCCAGCACAGACCAATGCTGCTCACGGCAACGCCCACATTTTTGTCAAACAAGAGAAGATGGGTCTGCACGAAAACAGACGTGAAAAAAAGTGATCGCATATGGTTCTGCGCCAGCATTGCAATCATTCACGCGGTCTAAAAACTTCCAACTGCAATCTGGACAAAAACGTTGCAGCGGAGAGACAGACTTCTGCAGAGCTGGCAGTGTGGCCCTCGCAGAAATGCCTGTTTCAACAGGAAGCGGTCGTACAAGTTGCAAAAAAGGAGCCAACTCGAGCTGGCTCCTTTCCTGCTCTCGCACCAAGTTGCATGAGTTAACCGACTACGTTAGCTAACTCCTTTATCTCCATCTAATCGTACTTCACGAGAGCACACTTTAGCGAGGATGGTTTGTCCGGAAATCAGTAAATGCTGATAAACTGCACTAACACGGACGAGAGTAACTCCGTACGGTACGATTATCCAGTTAACTAACTGCTCTTCAGCGGTTTAGCGACTGTAACAGAGTAAAAGAGGCGCTTCAGTCTGAGCTCTGTTGTAACATGACGACCTATTGTAGGTTATGACTCACCTTGTCCAGGCAGTTTACTTTTTCCGTGGGATAGACGATCTTGTTACATCTGCTACACTGGGGATTCATGTTGCTTTGCTCGCGCTGCCTACTCTACACGTCTGCGGTGGTCCCTGACTCTCCAGTGGTTCACTGCATATGGCTGAAGTGGAGATACGCTCTCCTCTCTCTCTCTGCCAGCGCTGCTGACTGACGCCTGAATGCGCGAACTGGGCGCGGGCACGGTACACCCCTCGTGCACGCGCAAGGGGGCGTGGGCTTGTGGACGCTGGAGGGCGGGGCGAGTGGAACGGGCTCACAGGACCATAAAAGGAGTAGAACAGGCAGGGCGGGGCCGGACAATGTGGCCGTTAAACATCCCGTTTAGTAAAGTCAGTCCAAAATACATTAAAGTGTCATATATAACGCTTTAAGTAGCAACGCTTTAAGTAGTACCTGTATAATTCAATAAGTGACTTAAAACCTTATAAAACATGCAATATTTGTACAAGCTCCTGGCCTTTTGTTTCTTGACTGCCTCCTTCTGGCTGATGTTGATATGACAAGCTGTACTTCCAAAGAGTCAGATGCGACGTAAATGCAGATACGCGTTGTTATGGTTTATTAATATTGTTCACGGTAGAGTTTAGGACACTGTAAGCTAACTTATTGGGAAACTAACCTCAATTATACAAACATTGTTGGAAACAACTGACTGTTTTCTGATGTGGGGTTATAGCGCTCCTGTTGACAGTCACTGTTTCATTCGTTAGCTGGTTAGCTAGTTAGCTTAATATAGCAGGGATTAGACCGCATGAACATTACAAACATTGAATTGCTTCGGCAAATGTAGCAACGCGACTGTTCTAAACAACATAAAAATCAACACACAGAAACAAACTTGACATACATAGTTATAGTTCTATATCCCAAGATGTGCTCGCCGTTTGCAGCAGATGGGGGTATAGCTCAGTGGTAGAGCATTTGACTGCAGATCAAGAGGTCCCCGGTTCAAATCCGGGTGCCCCCTGTTTTTGACTTTTTATTTAGGTAGGGACAAAACTAAGCAATTTAACATTGAAAACTTAATAAAAAATCTACCGTGACAAACGAGTCACGAAACAAAAAAACAATAAATGATAGTTATTTGCTGACACCATATCGTATGAATTTAGATTGACCAACTCATTTGTGATTATTAGTTAGTTATTAGATGTATTTATTAATAGAACTGACATTTTTAGGGTGGATTCAGGTGAATTGGTACAGTGTGTTGGGTAATTATGGGATACATGAATGTTTCTTCTGCTCATTTAGGCAGCAACAACTACAATCTAAATAAACTGAATAAGTTTATGAAGTTCTCCATAGCCAACTGTACCCTAAATTTTCAATGATCTGAAGAATAAATAAATGCAATTTATTTTTTAATATTTATACATTAAATCGATTTGACTCAGTGTAGTTCACTTTATTGGCAGGCTATCACTAACTGTGTCACCTATACTGGCCTGTAGATGCTGCTGTTGACCAAAGTGTTCAAAAAGTCTCTGCGTCTGTCTTTGTCTTGGCATCAAGAAATGGAGTGCCTTGGTGTACATTTATATGCACAGTGATATAAATAATAATTAAAAAAAATTGACCATTATTATTTTTACCCCATGCTCCAAGTAACATATCACACTTTTTTTTTCAAAACAGCATTTTCACTTTATTGGTTCACTTTTTGCACACTGTATGTTCAAAACGAGACACGGTAATGAGATTTGTAACGTACTTTCAACCTTCTACAATAATGTACTGACTTAGCCCTGATGTTGTTCACAATAATTTTTCACATCCAACCATCTGAGCTAATTACAGTTGTAGTTTGACTTTAATTCCAAACTGTAACAGTCACTGAGTTATGTAAGGACAGTAACACTTCAGACAGTAAATTAAAACCATTTCTTTGGGACTGGCTATCCCGTTGCCTGGACAGGGCACTCATCATTTTTGGGTCCTCAAGCTCTTCATATTTTGTAAAAATTATAACTGCGAAGGCACACATTTGTTCGCAATATGTTTGTTTTGTTTTTTTTAAATTGATTTGTCTGTCCATTAGATTCCTTACAACACTGTGGTACCTCTGAAAGAAACTCACTTCTAAGGGTCTAAATACAAAACAGGGTATGAGATCAGATCACGTTATGTCACTATTACTAATGAGATCGTTCATTTAAAGTGCAGTCCAGTCCATGTGGCTAACTGAGAATTAAGAGTCATAGACTTCTTTTCGTTTCAATGAACACAGCACATTAGAAAACACAAAATATCCTTTTTTTCAAAATGAAAATTCTATAAAGTTATATTGTACTGTACATGAACTGCAGAGTGTCATCATGGCTAACACAAGTCCCATTCCCACCGGCTTTGCAAAGAGTGTAGTCAGCGAACTTGCCAGTAACATCCACAGTTCCTTAATAAAAAAAAATAATAATAAAAAAACAAACAAAACAGAATTTCCTCGGTCCTAACTGAATAGCATGAGAAGTGTTGCAGAATGGACTGTCAAATCTAGGAAGGCATAGAAAGCTTGCAAAGTAACTATGTCAGTCTCTGGTGTCCCTTCAGCGGTGGTTGAAAGCCCATCATTGTCTCTTTGTCTTTGAGCTCTCCCACCAAAGGTAAAATGAAAGGTGTGTGATGGCTTCTTTGTGCAGGAAGTCCCGCCTCCTCAGCACTGCTCCGCCTCGATGAATCCCTCCTTTTCATGAACCCCAAGTTCAACCTCAGCATAGCTGGAGTGGCACCCCTGGTTTCGAAACTTCATGGAGGGCCAATAATTATTTGTGCGCCGCTGTAGATGAACAGAACATTGCAGCATTGTCAGTGCTACTGCAATTAAACCACCATTCAGAAGTCTGGAATAATTTGATTTATTAAAGCAATGGTCACCAACCCTCCTCCTGAAGATTTACTCTCCTGCAGAGTTTAGTAGCAACCTACATCTAACATTATGCATCCCTTTCCTTAAAACTAATAAATCTAATCCAGCCAATCAAGAACTTCTGAAGAAGTTCATCAGCAGGGCAGATTGAGGTTGTAACTAGACTCTGCAGGAAGGTAGACCTTCAGAATCAATGTTGGTGTCCACAGCATTACAGGGATACACCTAATTGTTTTTCAACCAAATCTGCTGCATCTGTAGCTGACAGTCAAGTACCATGGATAATCGTTTCTGTGCTTTTCTCTGTACAGACTTGACACAAAACACATTTATAATAGAAGCAAGTGAGCAAATGATGTGTTTGCAGTTCTTTTCTAAATTTAGGCAAACAGCAAAATCATGACATCTGTACAATACAGATGTGGTAGACAGAGATTAGATGGAATGCAGGACTATTTCTTCAATATTTTTGTTATTTGATATAGTAATATACAATACATACAGCATATACAGCATGTATAACACATACAATGTACATTTAAATATTATAAGCTAGACACCAAATGTTGCGCAGGACCAACACAATTGAATCATTTAAAGGAACAGTTGGATGAAAAATCTAAATTTACACAATTTTCCGCTTCCTCCACATGTTGTCTATCCAACAAGAGATATTCCACAAGGCTAACATTGCTAACAAACAAAAGAAGTCCGAACTTCGTCAAACCACATCTAGGTCTTTATTCACACAGACTTGTTGATGTGGCTTAGGACACAGACTGATGAGCTGGGAAATACAAAAATCAACAAAGCACAGTGTAGCCGAACACAGCAGGCTATCACTTTGGGCAACAGGTGTTGCACTGAACACTAAATCCCATTAGTTTTGTAGCACCAGCACCCTAATTTTTAAGAAGCTAAATGTGGATACCCAAAATGTTATCCACATTTAGCTGATCAACGTGGTGTCCACATTTAGCTGTACAGACAAAAGCACAGAAAAGATTATCCACCGTACTTGACTGTCAGCTACAGATGCAGCAGATTAGGTTGAAAAACAATTGGAGAATCCCTGTAATACTGTGGTCACCAACATTGATCCTGGAGGTCTACCTTCCAGCAGAGTCTAGTTACAACCTCAATCTGCCCTGCTGATCAACTCTTGATTGATCAACTCTGGACAAAGTGAAAAACTAAATGTGATTTTTCCTTTAAACATCAAACATAATTGGTTGTATATCATTGAAAACATCGACTGGAAACATGTGAACAGTATTGTGATTTGACAGAAGCAGTCAGTTTTTACCTGCATGAGGTAGAATGGAGGTGCAACAGTGGGGTGTGTGTTGATGTAGTAGACAGCCAACAGCGTCAGGAACACCAGTAGGACGAGGGCCGCAACCACACCCGCAATGATTGCTGTGTGCTCTGGAGTTTCTTCATCACCAGGAGTCGGTAAATCTGGAACTAATTGGAAAATGAAAGAAACAGCTGCAGCTGTTAGATAGTACATGTTTTGGAAGAGAAACGGTACTTGTCTGTAGAACTGTCGAAGATTCAGGCACTTCTGAATGAACAAAAGCAGAAAAGACACAGACTCAGGGGCCAGCACAGCACATTTATAGTGGACAGCAAGTCAGTAAACTGGCACTATATTCTCGAAAATAAACAAGCAAAAAGGGTTCTGGAGTGGTGATACAGAAGAACCACATTTCCCTAAAGAACCTTTCAGTGGATGTTTCACGGACAATAACTTCAACACAAGAACATAAAAGCCTGCACACTTGCCTCTATCATAAGTGTGTTTTGAGTCACTGTTGAGTCAGATTTCTTTTACTAAACAGGAGACTGTGTATAAAATTATAATTTGAATATTCCTTAAAGAACTGTCCAATTAAAGGTTCTTACAGTGGTTCTTTTATGGCATTTTTCAAAGAATCCTTTTGGCATGTTTATTTTTCACAGTGTAGTGATCAGATGGTTTTCTAAGACAAGCGCGCAGTTGTATGCGAAAGTTTAAATACCCCCAGTCAAATTATACATTCTGTTCATTTTCTAAGTGAAAATAAGTAAACTTGTCCTCTACAGGGAACAACCTTAAGTATGGAATTTTTATATTTATTTGTTCAACATAATGGAAATTAACTACACATGAACTATTAAATGTGCTTTAACTGTTGCCCAGACCACATTTTGTGTTTTTATTCTAATAAATCAAGTTTAATTTAGCAAATAAACAAAGTAATTGTGCGTTAAAATGAGCACAATTAGAATGGTGTTCTGCAACAAAATGTAATTTGACCAGTGATGCCCAAACTTTTGCATACGACTGTAACTTTAGCATAATGCTAAGCTATAGCACGGTGCACAGTGAAATGTAAAATGTGCTGAGGGCAGCTGCTTTCAAATTACACCCAGTCTGTATTCATACAAGAATGTCATTTGGTTAAACCGAGTAAGAGTCTGCAAAAAACAACAGCAACCACTGAACTGTGATTACTATGGACCACAAATAAACCAATGATCTCATCCGGAAGAGAATGTTTTATAAGAGGGCAGGCAAGGTCAGATATTCACAATCGTATCACAATCCTGTTAGTGTTTATACAAATGTTCTCAGCTAATTTTGCGTTGTAAATCATCCATGAACACTTAAATTGACATTAAAAAACTTTAGAAGCACCAAAGCAGCGGCCAACTCACCATTGCCATGGTGGTGTAACAGGAGTTTGGTGTCATCTGCAGAGAGAGATTGTTGTTGTACATGGAGAGATGGCAGAGCACAGACGGAGGCAGGAACAGCACAAGAGCAAGTTTAGCAATTAAGCGCACATGCAAAATGCATTCACCACACACAAGACAAGCACAAGTAACACATTAATGTACGGCTTTTAAGACTTCATAGTGCCTTCAAGTGCAAAGGCAAAGTGTTATTTCAAGCTCCTTGTGTATAAGAAAGGTCAAAAAGACATATTTGCACTTAATCAGACTTATTGTCTAAGCATCTTCAGTATTTATAGTGTAACTGTGAATGACACCCATTGCATGTACGTTATCTGTAAATCTACACCATGGAATAAACAGTTTCTAGCGAATTGGTTCAAAGTCAGAGTTAAAAACACATATTGTACTTTTTACTGACTAGGACTTTAAACTAAAAATCTTTTGCTTTGAGAGACCCTGTATCTTATGAATGTTTATTTGATTAAAACAAATTAAACATTCTATTTTGTCACTAACAAAACAATCATAATAGCTCTATCAAGTGCTTCAGTAGTAACAATTTCAACAGGGATGCTTTTAGCTAACTTTGAGCTCAAACACAAAAATGCTAACCAATACCTGACTAGCAAGCATTTGCTACACACATAAACATTTGTACACACATAAAATCATAATATTCTTCATTACCCCCTAAAAATGCGAGGCATATTACATACTCAGGCTTATTATTCAGTAACTACAGGGACTTCAGTGCAAATTGGTGGAGCTATTCTTATGTTACAGAAGTGTGTAATGCAACTTTGGGCCTGCTTTAAGATATTAAAACACAAAAAATGTTAATTTACTGCAGAAGATATGTGTTTTGGTAGTGACCATTTTGTTGAATGTTACCCAATGATTTTCAGACTTTGGGACACATTTACTTCAAAACAATGAGATCTAACTGCCCACCATGTGGCCACGAGGGACAGAGATTCAGTCTCGCTTCCTGCTCTACAATGCAGGGGTGTAGCTAAAATAAGATTATGCCTCTGGACTAAAACTCGACAAATCACTATCAAAACAAAGAGTTTTGAAGTCAAAACTTTCAGCTTCACTTAAAAATAATAAAGATCTAAAAAAAAAAAAAGGATCAAGTGTAAATTTTGGGGTTAGGGTTTAGGACAGTCACTTCACAATAAAAAGTACTTTATAAATGATGACTTTGTATATATTTATCTCATTACTATCTCAGTTATTGCTTTGGGTTAAATACATCATAACATAATCCTTGTCCAGTGTCCAAGTTATTCATTGTTTTTATTGTTTTATTTATTTATTTATTTTGGGACCACAGTTTGAGTTCATTTAATAGAATGGCCCATATACAGCACTGTATGTGAGAAGTAAATGTATGACGACTCACCATCAGTGACAGGGTTGCCTGGTCTGGCTGCAGGGGAAGGCGTGGCTGCAGGAGCAGAGGAGCTATATGGGCTGATGGAGCTGTCTGCACCTCCCGGAGTGTAATCTTCACATGTGCCCTCTTTCGCCTGAGCACACAAAAGAGGGATCATGGAATATTACAGCCAGGGCCATTTCTAACTTTGAACCCCAAGTGTTAACCTATTTTCCCATAAACAAACATTTCATTTGACCAGGGTGTCCAAATAACATACAGCTCTAAAAAATGAATTACAATTAAATGATCAAAGTATTGACTGCTAGGAAGCAAGACAGCTAATCAGCCAATTTGGCTGTATTAGACAATTCAATTACTAATAGCAATTATTTATATGGCAA
Source organism: Pygocentrus nattereri (assembly GCF_015220715.1). NCBI lineage: Eukaryota > Metazoa > Chordata > Actinopteri > Characiformes > Serrasalmidae > Pygocentrus > Pygocentrus nattereri. The sequence goes on from NC_051223.1 coordinate 16,514,492, forward strand.
TTGATTGTCTGTAAAAATGTATGACTATGACAGGCCTAGGCATTTCAGCTTTCACTACTTGCTAGCTATATTCGCCTTATAATTCCAGTGCAAAACTAACAAAGCAAACCTCAGGCACAAAACATGTTTTTGCTGATCAACCACATTCAGGATAATGGGAAAACTGCAAACGTTAGATTAAGTACACCTCCTTGTATCTACAGTCTTTGTTCACTTTCTCAGGTTCATTTACTGTATAAGTGCACTTTGTAGTTCTGCAATTACAGACTGCAGTCCATTTGTCTCTCACACTTTGTTAGCTCATATTACCCTGATAGTCAATGGTCAGGAGCCCCACATGGCCACAACAGAGAGGTATTATTTGGCTGGTGGATCAGAAACAGCAGTGCTGCTGGAGGTTTTGTCTCTGCTGGACTAAAAATGGTCCACTAGCTAAAATGATCCAGCCAACTGTGTCCTGTGGACAGCATCCTCTTACCACTGATGAAGGATTAGAGGATGACCAACACAAACTGTGCAGCAACAGATAAACCATTGCTTATGACTTTATATATATATAAAGTGGACCAAGAAGATAGGAGTGTCTAATAGAGTGGACAGTCTTTCAAATCTCCAGCAGCACTGCTGCATCTGATCTACTCATATCAGCACAACACACACTCACATGCTACCACTACAAAGTGCATCTATATGATAAACGGAAACTGATAATATGCAGATAGTGTGTAGTTGCAAAGAGGTGTACTTAATGAAGTGGCTGGTCAGGGTAGATGCCTCATTCAAACAGAAGAGTAGTAAAGGCAGCCTTGTGTATAATTAATAGAGCTGGGATATGTTCTTAGTTGCTCTTCTACCTCCTCTGAGCAGCTGAAGTCAAGCCATTCTTGTCTGTGTCTGTCTATCCCATCTGAACACCTGAAAAACAACAAAGATGTAAGCATGTACACAAAATTGCATGAAAAGGCATTTTAGAACTACAGAAAGGTAGTAAACTGCACCATTTAAGGCCAGCATTGTTCCTACCTCTGCAAGACGTTGCACCAGCCACAGCCTGACGTGAGGTTAGAGTGCAGGCACTGGTCACAGGTGGTGTGTTGGAGACAGGCTGAGTGAATGAAAATGGAAGGAATGGAGAAAACATTATTAAAACTAGTCCATCTCTCTAGTAGAGTAGAGTTAAATCTGGCTTTGATTGAGCCCCACACACTCACTGGGTAATGGGGTGAACTCAAAAGCAGAGCGGTTTATAATCTTAGACGTGTCCACTTCAACACGATTGTACTCATAGATTGTCCTCCTTCTGGCATCTGCTGAGATGAGAATGAAACTCTATTAACAATTTTAGGACTAATCCCATGAGAAGCAAGGCTTTTGGAAAGATGCTTAAAAGGGGTGTTGAAAAAAAAACTAACCTCGGGATTGTGGGGAAGGGAGAAAGGCCATGAAAGCATCAGACAAGCCCACCTTCACTGGGTGCTCAGTAGAGTTAATCTTCTCCACAGGTAAAGGAACCTAATTACAGAAGACATCTCATAAGGTCCATCAGAAGGAACTGCATGTGCCTTATGCCTGTGTTACATCTTTGAGAATAACTCTGACCCAGTAACTGAAGTGTTGGCCATTTAATTAAGGTATTTACGGCATGCATGGCAGAACCCATTAAGTGATCTCATCTCTTTTTTAAAGTGATATCATGCTGCAGCCCTGGAGCATCATGGGGTAAGTGCTTTGCTCAAGGAGACTTGTTTCCTGCGTTAGGTACAACCTACAGAAATTGGAGACCACCTTAAACAAGTACATAAAATTGTACATGTGCACACAGATATTGCAATAACCTAACCTATCATGCAGCAAAACCGGTGTCGTTACCTGTGTAAAAAGAACATTTTGATAAAAGTACTACTTTCTGCCAGACTGCATTTACCTGATATTTCCCCAGGCTACATTAAAAGTTAATTTGCTGACATGCTATTGTAATAGGCTCCTAGAAAAGCTGACAGCTTCTCCTCTCATTCTCTTGCAAGTAGGCTATTATATTTCTGTGTAACTGAATAGATCTTTTGACAAATAATATTTGTTCACTTTCCAGCCAAATCCTGCAACACTCATTCTATCTTTGTATGCCTGCTAGGTAGTTTTTTTAATATTAGGAAATGGTTATGTGCCAATCACATTTTGAGTGGTGCCAATGACAGAGCTGTGTAGGACAGCTACCACCCCTGCTTTTAAAAAGGAAACTAAATGGCTGGAAAAGGGCCACAAATTGTGTAGAGGATACTTGCTCAATATAAACATACTACATTTTTTCTGTTTTTACTATATTTTTATTTTTCATTTAATAAATAACAAAATTATTAACTGATGCTAACTGTAAATGAAATCTTATGTGCACCAGTTAATGTGCTTATGACATCATGCTAATCAGTGGCTACTACCTTCCAATCATCGTATTCAGCAGCTTTTGCTTTAATGAGAAATCTTATTGGGTTGTCTGCGGTGGGGGTGGGAGTGGGGGGTTGGATTATGCTTCAGCCTGACACTGTAACTTATATTTGCCCATTTTACCTCTGGGGTATTGTTGTTGCTTATGTTTAAAATTATAACAATTTTATCACAAAAAAGGAGACATGCTGAGAGCAAGGAGTGGGCCAACATTTTTTGTGCTCACTTTGGGACTTAACCTGGAACTCTCCTGCTCCAGCATATTTGAATTTCTGGTCTACAGCCCGAACATGCTGCTGCCAAGTGTTTTTCTTAGGTTTTCTTATGTTTCTTGGCTCCATAGGAAACTTGTATCATTATTTTGCTTCCCCTGAGCCGATGCTGTTAACCAGTGGAAGGACTCACATCTCTGTAGCCAAAGATGATGGTGCCGTTGCGATGGAGAGCGGTTTGGAAGGTGAAGGATCCCTCTGCCTCCCTGCCCTGCAGCCTCACCTTATCCCACTGCACCACAAACACCTCACCTAGAGGATCAGGGGTCAGGTCAAAGGTCAGGTCAATATTCACAGCACAGAAGTTTAGCATTTAGGTAAATATACCAGAGAATTTGTAGTTTGGAGAACTGCCTCTCAGTAATGCATTCCAGGTTTGACAAATGCTAGAGGGCGCTCCCGAGTGAGTCAGAAATAATTGAACTAATATGGGCTCATAATTGGGCTCATATGCAAAATCATGGTTTCTAATTACTTAATCATTTTTATACAGAAACATGAAGCAATTTTCTGAACAGAGAACAGCACAAAATATTTCAGCACAGCGGTTATTTTTGAACACTTTTAATCTCCAGTTACAGGATTTTGTGCCTCACATACTATATGTTCATGAAGATGAGCACAGACCACTTTACTCAGCCTATGAGCTCTCCAGCTTGCCAGGTATACAGCACTCCATAGCAGTAATCCTAAACTGTCCTTATGTACTTAAATACAATTTTGACCGATGACAATACTTTTACTTGTCATCTGTGCTACAAAGTTTGCTTCTCCTACATTTCTTTTGAAATTAAGAGTAGTAACAGGGAATAATAATAAAACTTTTTTATTCCCCCTTTGACTACAGTAATAGCCACTATTTTTCTAGAAGACTTTACACTAGATGTTGAACCATTGCTGTGAGGATTTGATTGCATTTAGCCACAACAGCTTTAGTGTAGTCTAGAATTAATGATGCATTTTTAGTTCTGGATCACAACCCCCACATCCCGCAGGCGCTACATCACTCCAGAGAATATTGCTCAAAGGAGGCTTTATATCCATCTAGCTGACTCTTGGCATTGGGCATGGTGATCATAGGTAGAGCTAAGGCAATGCAGCTGTTCCAGAGCTCCAAAGCTTTCCTATTGGGATTTTGCAAGCTGTGTGTGCAGCTGTAGCTGGATTCACTTGTTATTTGGATTGTCCAGATACTTTTGAGAAAATAATGTATGTCATGTCTCTTACATGGTGAACTATATATGTGCACTTTCTCTTGTACTTCTTGTTGCAGTTTTTGCACAACTCTGGAACCTGACACCAGGAATTTCACTGCAAGAATTATACATTGTGTAGCTCCTGCATTCAACAAATATGCAGTCAAGTATAGTTGTAAGGACAGTGATCTACTTTTTCTTTAACTTCTTCAGCCAGAGTTCTAGTAAAAAGTATGCAAAAGTTTGAATGTGAGTTTATTTTAATACACAATTTCTGTTCATTTGCTAAATTCAACATATCGGAAAAAGTAAAACAGGTAATATAAAATGTGCCTTAGCTTTTTCACAGGCCACATTTTCAGTTTTAATGAAGCTGTGCATTAAAATATACTTATAGTCTTCATTTGACCTCACTCACCATTGTCCAGGTAGCATACAGTGGAGTTCTTGGAGAAGCTGGGGTCAAAGTTGGCCATGAGTGGAGCGATGTACTGGGTAGCTGTCAGCATGCGGTGTGTAATCTCACCAGTGAAGATGAAGCCTGTGGAAGGTCAAGAAATCAAAAGTGAAGGTTTCCAACCAAAGTCAATGAGATGTTTTTAATATGTAGAAAAATATTAAAGATCATTCTATTATAATCCACTGTGGTACAAATCCATTTCCTCTCAATGATATGAAAATAATTATGAAAATTAATTAGTGCAGCAGACTGCTGGATCTAGGATACATTGAGCAGCCAGACAGATTCATGGTCACTTTTCCCATCAGTGTAAGACAGGCGAGAAGGAATCTTTAATTAATAAAGGTCTCCTCATTAGTGTTCCATTTTTCTCATGCTAATTTAAGAAGCAGTCAATATGGGGAGACCATTATCATTATAAAGTTTCCTTAGGTAACATTTAGCTCATGAAAGAAAAAAAGAATCTACACTGCCCTTATATGACCAGTTCTGCTGTTATTGACCTGAGAATACAGCCTTTGCACAAACTGCTGGATTATTATTCATCTTCAAACAAGCTTCGCAAAACACTGGAAAAATTCCCATTGAACCAAGAGAGAAACTGTAGCTCATTTATTTAAAATACCTAAATTTACAACAAATTGATAATCTCAATGATGTGTATTCTGTATTCTTGTGAAAGGTCACACTGATAGATCACAGCCCAGGTCTGTAAACTCAATGTTGAAAAGTGCCTCTGAATAAAGTGGCATTCAATTTTCATTAGGGGGAATGGATTCTGCCAGTGCACAGCACAGATACAGTTAATAGTTGAAGTGTCGACACACTGACCTGCTATTCACTGACCTGCTATATACTATTCTGCTATTCACTGACCTGCTATATACCAATCTGCTATTCACTGAACTGCTGTACACTGACCTGGTATATGCTAACCATAATAACCTGCTTTACACTGACTTGTTATACACTATAGCATATGCTATATACTGACCTGCTATACATTGTCCTACTATATACTAAAATGCTATTCACTGACCTGCTATATACACTGACCTGAAATTCACAGACCTGTTATTCACTGACCTGCTGTACACTGACCTGGTATATGCTAACCATAATAACCTGCTATACACTGAATTACTATATACTAACGTGCTATTCACTGACCTGCTATACACTGACCTGATATTCATGGACCTGCTATTCACTGACCTGCTGTACACTGACCTACTATATACTAACATGCTATTCACCAACCTGCTATTCACTGACCTGCTATACACTGACCTGCTATACACTGACCTGCTTTAAACTAAACCTGCTGTACAATGACCTGCTATGCATTAAATTGCTATACACTGGCTTGAGACATACTGACCTGCTTTACACTGGCCTGCTATATATTGATCTGCTATGAAAGAACATAAACTACAGGTTAACTGAGTGTAAGTGCACTACCTCCAGTTGCTATGGTGATTTGCCTCACTTGGTGTCCATAGAAGGGGAAGACAAAAGACAGAGCCACTCGCTAGAGAGAGAGAGAGAGAGAGAGAGAGAGAGAGAGAGAGAGAGAGAGAGAGAGAGAGCGACAGACAGACAGACAGAGACAGAGAGAGACAGAGAGAATAGAGAGAGAAAGCGGAAAGGAGAAAAACAGGAAAGGTGGGAGTGAATGTAAAAATGACCAAGGAGTATTTAATTATGAAGCAAAACGAGATGTTTGCCTGTGCTCGTAACCACAACCTTGAGCATAAATCCTGCATGTAAAAGCTTTTGCAGAGATTTTTCTAGGTGTATTTATGTATGACTGTCTTACCGCTGCCTGTCGGTGTGTGTTGGACAGAATGCCATGCACTCGGACTTGACCCTGCTGGACTGAGTTCAGGTCCACCCAGAGCTCCCGAGTTCGTCTGTCGCCTGGACCAAAACTACGCCATGAATAATACCTCTTAGAGTCCTCCTGGGAGAGAGAGAGAGAGAGAGAGAGAGAGAGAGGGAGAGAGACAAGGTCAAAAAAGGATGATGTACTAAGTTTGAGGGCCAGATGTACAAAGCCTTTAGTGACAGCCTTCAGGCACAAAAAAAGACATGTTCTGACCATGTGTTATTTATGAAACTGGTATACAAGGCTAAACGTAATGCTGGACAATAGATGGTCTATACTAGTATATTGGCACTGGTGTCACACAACAATAATGATATTTAGTTTTAATGATACCAATAGACTACAAAAAACATAACCCCTTAAATGCCCTGTACTGGGTCCAAACCTTTATTTCACACTTCTGCAATTTAAGAATAACTGGAGTAATTTGCTTTGTAGTCCACGTAGTTACTAAACAATAAGCCTTAATTCTGAGACCTAATTTAAGTAACAATTGTTATGTTTTCGTTAGCTTAGAATGAGCCCTTCAGATCTACATACATTTCTCATTTTTACTTTGAAGCAGCAGCTTGAAATTGGTGGCACTATAGCAGCGTTTGAAAGAAGAAGAATCAGTGGCTGCTGCGGTGCTGGCTAACTGTTTTGTGTTGTGAGAAGTCTAAGAGACCAAATTTTGTCAAATGCAAGATCACACTTATTATTTAGCGCAAGAAAAAGCAATACGGCCTGAATCCTCAAAACCATCATGGCCACCGTAGACTCTACTGCATGCTTGGAAAGGGTTGGGTGAGGGTGGGGTATTCTGTTAACTGTAATCTCCAACCTCAACCACTAGATGCCACTAAATCCTACATACTGCTCCTTTAAGGGAATAACTGCCCTGTACATTACAAGTTTCCTCTCTTTTACTATTTTCAGCATTTTAGGATAAAAATACAGGTGAGAAATGCAGCCTGCATTTCAACAATTTTCAAGGACGCTACTGGAGTATCTGGAATACTGGAGTATTCTTTTGTAGTTTTCTGTCACACATAATTGTTTACATTCATGTTCTTTAACAACTATCAAAGAAAGTTTAGCTTGTTGTTATTTTTTTTTAAGTTAAGTGTAAATTGAATTTAGTTTTAGTGAGTTGAACAGTTTTTATCTTGCAGGACAGCATTTAATTTACATCAGTGCTGTACATGCCAGCTTACTATCATTCACCTCAGCAGTATTTTCTCCATCAAATTTCCCGCGCTGGCTCTTTACTGATGACATGACAAAGCAGCCATGCTAAACCATTCTGTTTTGCATTATGTAATTCAGACAAACAGCCTTCATAGAACAGTGATACTGAGCCCTCACCCGTCTCAGCTACAGCCTAACTTTTGGAATGCAGCTACTCACTTTATTAGCCCCATTTCACAGTGGCCATAAAATGCAATTTTCTCCTGTTTTGAGGTCCCTCAGTTGAACTACGCATGTTTTTCTTCAAAAATGTGGTTAGAAAATATTTTGATGGATTTTGAAGTAGAGTCAAACAGGATTTCCATCTTTGTTGATGAGCAAGCAAGTCAACATTTATAAAGTTTTTAAATTACATATTAATGCTATTTTTCCAATTTAATGCTACTGTTTATATTTTTATCTCAGCATGGCTGTCTTAGCATTTTTATCTCAGCATGGCTGTTTTCACAGCAGGGGGTTCTCAATTCCTTCCCTTTCACCCCTCTTTACTCACTAACAGTTCAACTCAGAGTCACAACACTTCACACACAGAGAGCTGGCAGTTAAAAATAGTGTTACAGGGAGGTGTATTATTTGTTTACATTAACTAAATATATCAGAGTCGATAGCCACCACGGGGGAAAGAGGCCAATGCAAACATCATCAATTACTGTAATAATGCAGAAAATGTCTCCCCCATTTACATGCATTTGGGTGATGATTGCACACAAATAAATAATTATAAATGTGGGTAATTATATAGCCTGTTTGATATACTCCAATTTGTGCAACAGTACTGGCCATATTTGTATGAATTCTTCACCATCTATTAAGACCAGGCGTAAATTTTCGACACTGTCTGAATGGCATGTTGTTGACTTCTTTTAATAGTGGCAGCAGTCAGGGTGACTAGACAGAGGCATGGGCCTCAAACATGTGCTGAAAGAAAATTTACCAAGAAAATAACAATATTTCAACAGAGTAACTCTATTTCAACTCTCAAAATTGTCTCACAGATCCCCTAGTGACTCCTTTGGCTCATATGCCTGTTTCATACAGTCTTATTTGCACCAGAAACTGGCTCAAAGACTTTGTATGTCTGGTTCTAAGAAAGGCAAAAGTGAATAGACAGACCGCACTGAGACACCTGGAGCAGGAAAGGGTGAGTGACTGAAGGGAAGCAAGAAAGCATGGAGGAGAAAAGAGAAAACACCAAACCCAGATAACATCACATCAGTCAAAATGTTAATTTATTCATTAATGTGCCTGGAACAAACTCATCCCCATATGGTTTCAATCTGAAGCGCTCACATAATACACCACAATGAATGAATGCTGTGGGATTAAGAAAGCAGTAAGTCGTGATTATTTGCAGTTCTTTTGTCACAGTGACACAACAAACAGTTTACATCAGATGCATGCAGGGAGGTCACTAAAGATGGGACACGTAATGCCTTGAGTTTGAAAAATTTGATGCATGATGAAGTGTGGAAAGAGAGAGACAGAGAGAGAGAGAGAGAGAGAGAGAGAGAGAGATGGGATGAGATTGGGATGTTGCATGTGTATCACTGCATATGTGTATCTGTTTGTTAAAGGTGTTTGCGGTCCAGATCTCTGCTGTGTTATTAATGCACTCTATGGCTGAAGGTGACAGAGAAGGATAGAGGCACTATAGTGGGAAGGTATGGGGAAGAGTAGAAAGTAGAGCAGTTAAAAGCAGTCTCCCTCTCTCTGTCTCTCTGTCTCTCTCTCTCTCTCTCTCTCTCTCTCTCTCTCACGAACACACACACACACACACACACACACACACACACACACACACACACACACACACACACACACACACACACGCAGAGTGTAGCAGTGCTCCATATAACAGGCTGCGACCCAGATTCTGTGATTTGAGCCTATGTTTCTGGGGGAAACCTCCAGCTCCAGCTGCAGAAGAGGTGCCATCCTCTCCTCCCCCTGCAGCACACAGCATCTCTCTGACCAGGGATGATGGTCAAGGCCAAGAATGCCCACTAAGAGTTTAAAGGCTGCCCAGAGAACTTCTAAACAAAATCAAAAAGCACCCACAGGGCATTACAGAAATGAAAATCACAGGGTTGGTTATGACAGGATTTTCCAAAGTAAAAAGGTTATGTTCCAAGGCGCGCAAACACACACACACACACACACTCACACACACATTTGGTTTTATGTGGGGATGTGGGGACACACTGACATACATATATGTATATATATATATATATATACACCTTTCATATTTCACAAAGAGAAGAACATAGCTCTACTCTTGTTCAATTCTGAAAAAATCCACAGGTGTTTCTCCTCTTTCTTCCACTGCGAGAAGACAACTCGACACTGAATCTGAAAGGATGGGAAGCTGTCAAGAAGCTGTTACTGGGAAAAGGAAATAGAAAAAAACAAGAGAATTTGCAAATCAAACAAAGTAGCTGCTGGTGTTGCCATAACAATGGGCTGGCCACCCCCCTAGTCCAGACTTTACTTGGATCCAGGATTACTTGGATCAGGCAAAGCTAACTTCTAAGACTGAACTTTGGATAAACAATTTGAAGGTACCCTGCAGATTCCTTTGAAAAACTGAAAACAAGTTTCTTAAAAAGTGTGGAAGTTGTAATAAAAGAAAGAGGCATTTTTGTTATTTTACACTGTACTGTGTCCCTACAGAGATAATGTGCTTTGGAATCTAAGACACAGCACTGCATATCCTACCATGTGACTGTCTATTCACCAAAAGGTATTGTGCGATGACTTTACCATGTTCATTTCAATGTTCTTTGAACAAGAAGTTATTAAATGATAAATAATATATTGTAAATATCTATGTATATACATATTCATATTTTATCAAGTCATCTGTCTTGAGTTTTTTCCATGTTTGAAATATCATTTACAATGTCAGGAATACTTTTCTGCTCCATGGTTTTTCCCCTGTTTTTCTCTGTTTTCCTACATAGTCAAGACATTTTTCTTCAAAAAATGTGTAAAAACAAATGTGCACACATGCAAAATCATATGCACACTATACACACTGACATGCTGAACACACCAGGATGCTTTAAAAAACCTCTGTTGGCACAGATTGTAGTAAATCTGGTTTGAATTTGTTTTTGAAGAGCAGGAAGCATAACACAGTTTATGGAAATTATTCTTATATGACTGTTAGTGAGGTAAAAAATACTGAGGACGACTTCAATAAACCCACACACCGGAGGCTGCAGTGAGATGTCTTGGTCCTCCCACTGGGATATTTAAAGAGCGATCAGTGCACACTCTTTCATCTGCTTCATTTCATCATTCCCCCACAAAAAGCAGTAATCCCTCATAGCCTTTACTGAACCTCACTCCAGACCATTAGGATGTTTTTCTCATAAAAGCAGACTGTACATGTACACAACGATGATAAACCTGATAATGCAAACATCTCAGCCTCTGAGTCTGAAACTTTCAAAAGATCAATGATAGATAGCAGAGCAGACCTTAGTGATGTGAATGCTTAGCACTCATTGAAGCATGTTATGAATGAGTGCTAAGAATAGAGTAGAGCTGGAGTGGATTACAGCAGGTGGCATTTAGACAGCAGCATAATCATGAAGGACTAAAGTAGGAAATGAGAAGTGAAGAGAAACGAAAATATGCATGAAGAAGACAAGAGAAAATATGCAAGGAGAAGAGAAGAGAAGAGAAGAGAAGAGAAGAGAAGAGAAGAGAAGGGAAATCAGGTCTGGTTTGCAATAACTTACCACCACGTTCGTCATGTTGTCAGGCAGCGTGTCTATAGCCAGGCCTGTCGACGCCTCCTGGCCCGTCCTGTTCTGTGAGCGCCTGTTCGACTCCTGCTGGTCTCTCTTGACTCTCTGTACAGCTGAAGGGTCACCATCTGAGCGAGACGATCGGCCATAGAGTGAACCTGAGAAAAAAACCCAATCTATTTTAATTTGACACACAACAAAAAGCATATACGAACAAATACTAACCTAGATGTAGCTCATACTGAGATTTCTATCAAAAATAGAGGCTTCCAAAACTGGGGTTCTCAAGTACTCAACATTTTTTGAAGTTAAATCATCTTATTGTGCTCAGATGATGTATGTGTTGCAGCACATCAATGCAGACACTTTTCTATTGTGTAATGATGGACAATATAGTTTTGAATCTGAATCTGAAGTAAGTTCTAAAGTAAGAACCTCTGATGGTACTTAAGTCTTTCATCTTTGAGAAAAAGTCAAGCTCCATTGTTGCATCCTTTTTCAGATCTTGCATCAGATCTGAAAAAGGTGTTTCTGTCCAGCCTTCCCCTGTGAGAAGGCAACTCAACATTATGAGTCTGAAAGGTTGTGTAGCTTACAAGAAGCTCTTACTGCGAAAAGTAAAAAGACAAAAAAATGTAGACCATTTGCAAATCAAACTAAGAAGCTGCTGGTGTTTTCAGAATGGACTGACCACCCTAGAGTCCAGACCTCAACACCACTGAATGTGTTTGGGATTACTTGAATAGTGAGGAGCAGAAAATACAACCAACCAAGACTGAACTTTGGAGGTGTGGAAAAATATCCCTGCAAATTTTTCTGAAAAACTGGAAGCAAGCCTCTTGAAAAGAAGAAGATGTAATAAGGCTGTGATGATCTACAGCGACCATGTCACGATAGCAAACTTTGAAGACTTTCTTGCTTTTATACAGCAGTTTTTCAAAGTAAAGAAGAAGCGAAACAAAGAAGCCCCAGAAGATTTTTTTAATTAGGCCATGTGGTTTTAATACTGGCAATTTATTCCACCACAAAGTTGTCCATTCAAGCTGTAATGATGTATTCTAATAATACACTGGAAACAAATATGGCTTGCATATAAGCTAATTGTGTTCAGAAATTTCATGAATTTGTATGTAAATGTAGAATTAAGTATGACTCATGATAAACAGCAGCAGTAAGCGACCACTGCTGGTGAAAAAAACTAGCTTATAACAGATATTACAGCAAACCCACAGATATTCATAATAGAGATCTTGATAGCTGCTGACAAATATGAGTCTAAACAGTGATGTGAAGCCATTTGGTGGCCATGTGCTCCCTCTCTATGGATGTCAATAAACACATTCTCAGAATTTGCAGATGCAATGAAAATACTGAATTGTGTCAGGTTTTCCTGCATCAGTGACCAATTTAAAGATTCTGACACCACATTTTACATCTAAGAGCAACTTAATCTAGGCCAGCTTATCCATTATTCTATGAGAATGGGCATTGTTACTCTCGTGTGTGCACATATAAAGCTATATTAGTTGGTTCTTTAAATAAGGCATGTGTAGCCTGGAGTATACATGAAATAATTGTGTGTTGCTATATAAAAGTAATAAAAGCCCAAAAGCACAGCACAACAAATACAATCTATGTAAAACAACTCTGCCCTCAAACTCCAAATCTGGCAATTTTACAGATTTTCATAATTTCTTCTTGATTAAATCATTAAAATGTAAAGTCATTTAAAGTGTATTGATGTGAAATACTCCACTCTAGAGAAAGTTGCTGAGTCAGAATTGTTCACAGTTGTGGTGATAGGGACCAGATGTCAGAAGAGTTTAATGCCTCTAAAAGCTCCCCCACAGAAATGCAGTACATGAAATGGTTATGAATGCATGGCTTGCTGTCTGAGCCATTGCTTTATGACAGTTTTGTGTTAAAGTTTTGCCCTAAAACACATTTTAAAAATTATTCACGGTGCACAAAGGCTGTTGTGAGACAAAATAGTACCCAAAAAATATATTTTTCCAGACTTATCACAATTTTACCATTGTCAACATTACATACACAAACTCAGAAGACGTGCATGTAAAATGGCTATATTTGAATGAGACAGGGCATATTGTGAGCCCTGGTTTCTATCACCATCACTGTAAAGAAATCTAATTTGGTGAGTTTCTTTACAATGGACCCTTTCACATCATACCACTCTGCATGACTTTGGTTGCCATGTCAGCAATTAAATTTAGCAGAAATTTGGTGGAATTCCTGCTTTAATGCAAACCTTATGCCATGCTAGAAGTACTTTGCCTCTGAGGGTTTGTGTGAATTGTGGATGAGTGAAGGCTGATGTGTTTGTATGTTTGACAGATGTACTGGCACAGAGAGATTGATGTAAAAATAAAACTGTGTAGACCCGGCCTGGAAAAAGACGCTGACCTGCTCCAGAAAAAAAAAACCTTTACAGACAAGACACAGGAGACTTGGGTACAGCAGGATATACAGATATGCACACATCTCGCTCTGACTCAACTTCGTCTCATAATGACAGTGACAGCACAGTGAGACTCAGCAGACAGCAGAAGGTTATACAGCGCACATTCAAACCACCCGGCACATCCAGTGACCCGGCTCGGCTGTTTTTCTGGCAGGTGAAGGCGAGTTTATCAAAGATATTTCAAAACTGAGCTGAAGAACAGGGCCTTGAGGTAATCTGTCCTGCTGCCAAGTCATTCTTTCCAGCGACGTGAAAGATATTGCAGGGCTTTGTTGGACCATTTCCACAGCTTCCCATTACGAGATCTCTGGATGAAGTGCTGTTATCTACTCTCTCGCTTGCTTTCATAACGTAATGCTGATCAGCAAACTGCAACCTTGCTGTGAAGGCAGCACTATTTCTAATATATGCAGCTGCTTAGGCCCCTCAAAACACCAGGGGGCAACCTAACAACTTCTGTGTTATAAATATACCATTATGTTGTCTAAGATGCTCGAGTGAGAGGGGAAAAAGGAACTTTTCAAAAAAGAATGGACACATCTGGAGCCAAAAACAGAAAAGAAAAGGCTTAAGGATAAAGGTATGTTTTGTTTTGTCTTGTAGTTGGACAACAAGAAGTAGTGAATCTGGGTTTTGTCTAGCCGAAACAGCTTCCAGCTTCAAATTCACAAAACCTAACAAACAACGTTGTGCCTAACTCTTTTTAGAACAACAGATAACAACTTTGTCTGTTAATTCGGATTTAGATTTATAGGCTGTGATTGATTCTGGTTTGCATGAACATGCAAGAGTGATGTTTATGATGAAAAGCCAATCATGTGAAACATGAGGCAGAGGAAAAGAAAATAACACCTAAATATGTAGAACGTAAAGCATTTAAAACATTAAATTTTGTCACCACTGCCACCCTGGTAAGATCAAACCATGGTTAAAGTTAGCTGGGTAAGCAAAAAAATACTGCCAAGAGAGACAGACTGCTGAATTTAGAATGCTTAGAAATTTGTATGTATTTTAAACTGTAACTTATTAGCACCTCAAACAAACATCCAAGCATCAGCAATACACATTAGCCAGTTACACAAGTATATAATGTAGACAGCTTGTGGTATTTTACAGCACGTCAGCTAGCATGCTCACCACAAATCCTGATTAGTGATTCTTAAAGGTTATAGCTGGCCCTTTGTGAAGGCCACAAAGCACCTTCCAACCATTGTCTTCGCAATGCAGCCTTGGTGTCTTGCTCAGCTGTACCCTAGAACATTTTTCTTTCAGCCCAAAGCAGCTTAGTGTGAGAGACTCACTCAGCCATGTCTTGCTCTTTAACACTTTTTATAATGAAAAATGTTGATCTGTGGTGTGAATCTCCTGGTCAATTCATTACAGCTCTAAAACACAGCTTAATGAAGTGTCCTGATAATTAGGTCCCTCTTCACAGAGCATTAGTCTGAAAGAAAATGATGGTGAGTCCCACAATTTACACTCTTTATACTGAAAAATGTTGACTTCTAATGTGTATCTGGGCCATTCATCACAGCTCTAAAATACAGCCTAACCGAGTGCCCTCATAATTAAGCTGGCCCTCAGAAGCCATTAGACTGAAAGAAAATGATGGTGAGGTGGAGCAAGTGAAAACATCAGCTCACCGGCCCATGAGATGCAGGCCAGAAATGTAACATTGATGGATGGTCACTGTCTAATAGACATTTTCCAAGATTCTCCCAGCTTTGTGGATGGAGTGAAGTAACCCTTAGAAATCTGGAGTCATTATTGAGACTTTCTAGACACAATCAATTGACATGATATGTAGATATGTATATGTGGATGTGCCCTATATTATCAGAATCATATCAGTAGCAGTAGATAATTACTTTATAAAACTAATACATAATGACATACTATACTGTGCAAAAGTCAGAGACCACCCAACATTTAATCATTTTACCAGGCAAAATGACCATTAAGCCTGAGTTCTTCATCTGTCAGCATCTGGGAAACACGTGCATAAAACACGATGTTCAGGTCTGGACTCTACTTTTTATCTATTTCTTTTTCTCAGTAAAAGCTTCTTCACAGCTGCACATCCTCTCAGAGTTGTCTTCTCACAGTAGAAGGATGAACAGATTTTTTTCAGATCTGAAGCAAGAGTGGAGCTTGATTTTCTCCTCTTTCAGATATGCACGCTTGACGTACTGTTTATCTGATGGTGATCTACCAGGTCTTGCATAGTTGTTAGGAGTCCCATTTTCTCTTCACGTTTTAATAATTATTTGAAATCCAGTTTTGGAAAATCCTGTTTTTTCACTTATTTCCTTTGACTTTCCACTTCCTTTTTAAGTGGATTATCTTATATCTAATATCCTCAGAAATATCTCCTGAAAAATGAATAACTTCATGTTGATGAAGTTATGGCTGTTTTGACTTCAAATGATCTCTGATATTTGAACAGTGCTGTTGTGCTCTGGAAGAGCATTTAGATGATGTTTGTTTGTTTACAATACATTCTTAGAGCGCCGGTCAAAGCACACATAAACAATCAGAGAACCACAGCCAAATGTTTTTTATTACAGTTATTTTTCAGGTTGTCTTCAGAGTGTGGGGGTGGGGGGACATCTAGACTATTATTAGTCTCTACAAACACAAATGTGGCAACAACTGAAAGTGTAGAATCTGCACATTCAACTGAATTTCTTTGCTTGTTGAGTGAGAAATAATGAAACAAAAAGTAAAAGAAGCATTTCGAGGTGTTAGTGTAATTACATGATTGGGTTTGTGGTTCAATGTGCATACACACAAAGAGGTGCACACACATACACACACAGTCAGGCACAGAAGTGTGTCTTCTATGAAAGAAGTCAGAGGCTGCTGCTTATGCTTTCACTGGCATGTGTGGCTTGGCCTACCCTTTCAGCTGCATTAAATGCATAGCTCTTTTACAGCTGTTGCATGAAACAGCAGGACGGGCAATCTTCTCCAAACAAACAAACTGAGGAGAGAAAAAAGGCTACATGCACACTGCAGGAGAGAGAAGCATAAAACATAGAGTAGAAGAAATAATAAAAGAAAGCACACAACCAGAAAAGGGTTATTGCATTTAGCTGTATAAGCCCCAATTCCAAGTCTTCATGACCATGTCTTCAAACACAGGGCTCTGCTTTACTGCCTTAATAAAAGCAGACAACTTTGAGAGGAAAGGCACTTAAGAGAGCTTTTCAGCCTTTAATAAGACAAAGTGGAAAACGAGTGAGAACAAGATGACCCAGCATTCTCTAACTGTGGGACATTGGGGAGAAACACAGCCAAACCACACTCTCTAATCAGGTTCAGAAACGAGTCACATACGTTATAAATAAATGTGTGGCCAAGTTGTTGCAGGAGATACATCTGAACTAAGTCAATGTCTTGATTCCAGACTCCCATCATGATGTGAGCACCAAATCACCCAATAAAGCATTTCAGCAGTGGTATATAATTTCAGTCTGAATTTTTTTTATCCTTAAGTACTTAAACACAGGCCACATATGGTGTTCTAGAGAGCCTTGGCATTAGCTTTAGCATTTTTGAAAAAAACAGTTGATATGTTAGCCTCAATAATGCTGTTCACCAATAGCTGATAGCCCTAAGTCAATGCAACATACTGTTAAGCCAGTAGGGCTGCACAATGCACAATGGAAGTTGTAATCAATTGTAAGCTATTATTTGTGAGTTGTTATAACAATGAAATGAATGTAACATCAAACAAAATTTCAACCCCTGCCCACAGTGGGGGTGACACAGGTTGAGTTCTGGAGATGTAGCCTATCAGGTAACACAGATTTCTGTAAGCAAAAGGTCTTCTGATCTACAAAATGCCTAAAAGTCATTTGATTTGGGGATGGGATTCCATACATAATGCAAACACTGATTTAGCATTTTATAGTTTGCCTGCTCAGAACAATATGCAATTCCAAAAGACTTCTCTGGATTTGAGAGCTGAAGCACTCCCTTCTGTGCCTACTGCCTTTGCTGTCTTTAGCCAATAGCCTATGTCACATTTTTAGCTTAAATCAAAAAATCACATATTTAATAACACTAAGCCTTACCTTCACGTAAAAAACTATTTTGTTTCCCATTTTGAAATGTATGACTCCAAGTGTATGTGTTGCTGTGGGTTTGCTCACACTCAAAGATGTAGACAAAATGGTAATTGAGTGCCCTCGCTTATGGAGAATTGGAATTACTGTGGAGAAAATGAACAATCTGCATATTTCAATTTGTTCCACTTGTTGAAATTTGTACATTGTAGAAGTGTTTCATGTCATTTTAATCTCAGCGTTTAATAATAATAAACTTCTGCTACAACACTTGAAGCCTTTCTACTTTTATAATACCTAGTACTACATGCCCTGGCCAGGCACACAGGAGAAGTTTTATTTTGTACCATCATTGGTTTTTAACATTTAACATCATGTAATATCCTCTCATGCTTTTGTTATGTCCCCTTGTTATATTGTTTCAGCCTTATGTTATGTCCTCTTGTTCTCCCATTCTCACGTTATGTCCTCTTATCCTCGTGTTGTCCTCTTTTCCTCACGTTATGTCTTCTTGTCCTTGCATTATGTCCACTCGTACTTATGTCTTTGCATTATGTCATTTCATCTTTATGTCCCATTGTCTCCTCATTCTCACATTATGTCTTCTTGTCCTTACATTACGTCCTTTCATCCTCATTTTATGTCCTCTCGCTCTCTTGTCATGGCACTTCGTCTTCTCCTTGCTTTTCATAGTACCCACCACAGACAGAAAAGAATTAATTTAGCAAAGCTTTATCAATAGAGAAAATAATTTGTTTCTTTATTGTTTCTGCACTTTTCACACTGATTAAAACAGTCTTTCCAAGAGGAGAAGGTCTGTTCTTTACAAGTATGATTTCGAAGTTATGGTGTTTTAAGTTTGAAAGAGCATTCCAAAAGCATGTATAACATTGTTTGTAATAAAACAGTGTTTATATTTGACGTTAAAGATTGATCACCTAATAACTACTGATTAGTTCATTTTGTTTCATTAGTTTGTTGCAGCCCTGGTTGACATTCACTCTCATTGACTGGTTTAGAATCTAGGCAGATTTTTCCTGGAAAGTAAGTTTCAGCAGGATGATACTGTAGTCTGCTATAGAAATGTGGCCTATTATGTTGTTTTGCTCTGTTATCACTCAACTCAAACCTTGTCTGACGAGCTGAAGGTCACTGTAACATTGATGAAACATAACAGTCTCAGATTCCAGGCTGCCTCCCCTTCAATGTGAGAATATAATTCATGTCTGAAAAAATAGAGTGAGAGGTAAAGGAAACAGCAGGATAGATTAAAAAGGGGGGTGGGTGTGATGTGTGTCATGGGGGAGCTGCTGTTCTAATAGTGGATCTTGTTTGATTTCATAGCCGGAAAAGCTCAGCTATTTCTGTTACCACACACAATCAAAGCTGCCTAATTGGGTCATTTAGGCCATATTTCTGTGAAATGAACAGACTTGAACAAGAGAGAGAGAAGGAGAGAGAGGAGAGACAGACTGAATAAGACAGAAACAGAAGAGAAAGAGGGATGAGAGAGAGAAAGAGAGAGAGAGAGAGAGAGAGAGAGAGAGAGAGAGAGAGAGAGAGAGAGAGAGAGACACAGAGAGGAACACAGCGATAAAATGAGGGATCAGGGGTGGGTGGAACCAGAATGGAGGAGGTAGACCAGGCTGTACAGAGAGTGATGATAGTGTGGGGTGGGAGAAGGGTGAGAAGACAGAAAAAGAGTATGAGAAAGAAAAGGAAAAGACAACAGGACACTAAAAAGTCAGGCAGTTTCCTGTGTGAAGCCCACACGCTGCTCTGTCTCACCCTTTACTCTTCGAATGGACACGTGAGATGCTGTTAATAAACAGCAAACAAAAGCAAAGCACCAGATTTATATAAATGCTGGTGGACTACATGTGCCACACCACATCAGCTCCTAGAAACATCATTAAGAAAGCTCATTCACTAATCACTGCGCTAGAATTTAGCATAAAAGCATGTTCCTCTTGAACCCGTTTAACTACGTGAAATATCCATGTTACTTTTTTATTTTTTTGCTTTTATCTTATGCCCCCCCCAACAACATAGCTAACACACTCTATAGTGCACTATTTCTGTGATATAGAGTGATTTTGGCTTAGCCACAGAATCAGATTCAAGATTAGAATCAGGACCAGAATCAGTCAAAATCACAATCAAATAGAATCGGTCACAATCAGGATCAGTATCAATCAGAATCAATGAGAAAAATCAGAACTAAATTAAACTGTATTAGAATCATTAACCACAAAAATGACAGCGGAAGGATAAAAATACACACAGGAGAGGAAAATAGGACATGTGCAGCAGACACACTGCACAGAACACATGCAGGAATACACTCTCACACACACATATACACACACAGGCAGCGATTTTCTCTTTCTCTCTGTACTCCAACAAATTCTAATTGAAACAAATCAACAAGGATTACAGCGCTTTCCACCCCCATCAAAATCCCCTCTTTGTACAACAGCAGAAGAACGGTCACATTTTCCAGTGGGGACTTCAGGACCTGTATCATAAGGCTGTAGCTTGGGTCGCTGCTCTCTTCCTGTTTTCTGTGTATGTGTGTGTGTGTGTATGTGTGTGTGTGTGTTTGTATGAGTTCAGTCACTCTGCGCTATTCTTTGCCAAATTGCACTGTCCGAACTGACAACTCATGAGCCACACTTTCTATTCATCTGCCTGAGCTTAAGTTGCTTTCTAACAGAACGCTGTCTTTTGTTTTTGTCGAGAGAGAGAGAGAGAGAGAGAAGACTACCAGTGATATGGATAGAGGGAGTGTGAGAGACAGTGAGAGGTAAAGAGTAAGAATGAGGTTGTAGAGAGAGAGTAAGAGTGATCAGGGGGGGTGGAGGTGAAACTTACAGCATGCTAAATGAGAAAGTAACACTAACTCAACTCAACTCAACTCAAATTTATTTGTAAAGCACTTTAAAAACAACAGAGGCTGCAACAAAGTGCTGAACACTGCAGGTATAAAACAGACTAAGAGAGTACAAGAGACAAAGAAAAAGTAATAGAGTGAGAAAGAGTGAGAGAGAAAAAGAGAGAAAGAAGAGTGAGTGAGAGAGAAAATTGAAATGAGATAAATGAAAATTTCAGTGATGATTTATTGATGCTATAAATGAATGTGGTGACACTAATAAATCTTATCAAAATTAATAAAACGAGAGAGAGATTGAGAGACAGAGAGGGACAGAGAGAGAGAGAAAGAGAGAGAGAGCTAGAGCAACTCATGCCACTACTATAGAGACATCAGGATTAAAAATCAGTCCCTGAAAGAAAAGGGCCTTTTGTTGTCTCCTTGAATGGTACTTGCAGTGTGAGTGGGTAGCGTTCTACTGTACTCTAGAGAATAACACCGACGCTGTGAAAGAGCAACTGTGTTCTAGCCAGACAAAAACTTCACAGAGAACTTCCTGTGGCTGTGTCGGACCTGGGTGGCTCTATGAGGTAGCAGCATGGGAAAAGTGAGACCTTTCACCTGCAGTAGGTCAGAACATGGCTGACTGTCCGGCCAGGTGACTTCATACAGCGTGGGATGAGGAGTGTTAATGTTAAAGCGTTAACCTTTCCTATTAATTTTATCAACACTAATAGAGGAAAAACAAGTCCACAAAAGTGCTTACAAAGTCGATTCATTGCATTTCCGTATCAGAAGAGTAAATCCTGCATTAAGCCACTGCCTCAGTCCGGATCTATAAATTAGTCTGGCTGTCCCTTTGGACTCGGTGAGATCAGCGAACATGTATGGGAGTCGATAGTCTGATAGCATGAGTTATAAGTTCCACATGAGCGTTTCATGGCACATGAGAAGGCTTTCGTCTCATGCAGAGGGGAAGAGTACAATTTGGCGCAAAGTCAGAAACTGTAACCATAGCACACAATCACAAATAGAGTCAGCTGCCCTGATAGGCGAAAAACAGGAGAGAAAAAGAAAGAGAGAAATCATGGCTGGGGTACATGGTTGAACTATCTATCTCAGATTATCTCTTGAATTTGAACCATATGAGGACGGCCAGTGTCAGCACAATGTCATCAAAGCCTTTCAAGTGCAAAGCCCAGGGTGAACTAAAATGGAAACACCTGGTGAAGCTCAGTTTGTTATCATGAAGTTCTGTATCAAAGGGCTGGATTCATGTTGTATTAATGAGTGATATGTCAACTCTTTCTCTTAACTGAGCAATGTGATCATGCTCGAGGGTCAGTGTTACAGAGTTTTTCTAGACACTGCAGTGTCATGGTGATGGCACTGTAACACTAATTTAATCAAAGCACCCAATGAACTTAAATTTATTCGTTGTCAGGCTTCAAGTTAATCAACAAAGTGTTGGATAAAATGTTGCCAGTCAAACATTCAAAATGTTAATATTAAAGCACACACACACACACACACACATTTTCTAAGCCGCTTCTCCCTCAGGGTCGCGGGGGGGTGCTGGAGCCTGTCCCAGCAGTCATTGGGCAGAAGGCAGGAAACACCCTGGACTATGTTAAAGCAATAAAGTATAAAGCAATAAGCAATAAGTGGCAGTGTTATGATTGTTAGCTAGATCTGCCCCAGTTGACTGTGAGTGCTACTGCTGTGGATTAATGTCTAAAAGCAACAATAGCTCAGTCATAAAGCTGTAGACTACGCAAACTCACAGAGCAAAGTTGCCAAGCATTGAAATGTGTACATGTAAAACTTGCCTATCCTCTGTGTCATCTCTCAATACAACAGTCAGTGATGCCACCTGTTTCAGAAACATAAATAATTGATTTCACCTTCTCGGGTCAAGGACTGGGACAACTTGTATGAGGGCTATGGTATCTGCAAGAGTCTGAGTAAATTGTAGCTTCTTGACTTGGGACCATCTACTATGTTTTTTTATGGTAAAACACAGGGAAAAAGAAAGATTCAGTCTCTAAATCAAACAAATTCATCCAAAAGTAAGTCGCACAGATATATAATAGAAGAGATAGAAATGTGAGAGAGATTGGCCGACAATAATGCTATCTGCTAGAGCCAATCAGTGTGTCAAAAGAACAGACCCTATTTCTGATGTGGGTGCCTTCACAATTAGGTCAGTTCCTTCATAATTCCTCTATTATGACAGTTACATATCAGCTACATTAGGGATACCAAATACCTTAACAGTACTTATTGAAAAATAAGCACTTAGATTTATAACTGAATGATAAAATAATATTATTATTTCCTGTAGCCAGTTCATATGGGACAATAATTGCTAAACCACTGACAGATTTGAAAGATAATAATAACAACATGGTGCATAGCCATGTCTTTTAGCAGGTTGTGTTATTACCATGAAGTAAATCAAACAAGACTAATATCATTGAGGAAGTTCAGCCAATTACAGAAGATGATTCACTCAGGAATTATTATTGGCAGACTAGTAAAAACTAGGAACATTTTGGAACGATTTATACTGGATTAATGAAATACTTTAGCATTTGTCAACCTAATCTCTTAGAATTAGTTTGCGCAGCATTTCCAAAAATTACCTCTATCACTGAAGGCCTCACCAAAATGCCCTACACAAACTAACTTTGTGAAGTGTGGTAGTTAAGGTGCTTTGTCAGGAGTGGCCTACAGTTTGAGTAGCTGGTATTGGTATATAATAACACTTTAATTGGTAGTATTCTGAGAACATCACAGTTGCACCGAAACCATTGTGGTAGGCACATAACAAAGCCATTACCGATCTGGCAAAGCCAGTAAAATGCTTTGAAATTGCATTAATGTTAATTTTGCCAATACATCAAACTGGACTTTCCTTTTGAGCACGTACATGTGACATCAATAGATAAAGACATTTAACATGTTCCAAAAAACTTACCCGAAAGCTGACACAACACCAATATTTCAAGAACAATATTTCAAGTTTTCCAGGTAGAGTCGCAGCAAACGCATATCATATTACAGTACATTTCTTCCCTCCTGGTTCTTTCAATTAAATAAAAAAAAAAACCATACATAGTGCAGCATTAAATTGTATTAGGCTACTTTGTCAGTTTAAAAAAAGCTACACTGAACAGAAGCTTTAGTCTGCAATTTAAGGGGTTAACTCGGCTCTGCTTCAGGGCTTCGCACATGCTCAGTGTGTCCTTGGTTGCGCAGAACGGGATGCCCAGGTGTAGAAGTGGATCAAACAGGACATGCCTTCATATAGGTCACTCACAAACTCAAATCTGTTGCATGGAATCCTCAGAGCCCTTGTTTTATGGCTTGAATGAAAGCTGTAATTCGCAAACTATGTCACATGCATGCTCACATATGCGCATGTACAGTGGCTGAAACGCACACGCAGTGATGTAGTGAGGCCGGTCAGCTCTCTGTGGGAGCAGCATGAGAACTGAGAGGCACAGGAGAGACAGAGGCCAGAGAAAGTAGAGCAGCACTGCTGCCTGGCAGAGAGGAGAAGAACCAGGACTGCTAAAAATACAGCATCTCCAAGGAGGACAGAAATACACACACACACACACACACACACACACACACACACACACACACACACACACACACACACACACACACATACACCCACATACACACACAGGGTGTGTACCAGTAAAAGCAGAACAATAACATATTTGTTAACTAAGCCCCCACTTGTTTGAATATTTACACACAATGCAGTGACATATAATGTATTGAATTAACAATGGTTTAAAATGTGTATATATTTGGCTAACACACTGAAAAAAGGGGTGCATTAATGTGCTAATGCATATCATCATGGTCAAAACCTATGGCAACTTTACAGGAGAACAAAAAAAAACATATGTACTTTCAATGAAAGTTCATGTAAAATGCAGTAAGAATTCATTTTATACTATTTTAGAGTCTGTTTGTCCATTACCATGAATATTCAACAAAGTTTAAAGGGTAGATGGCAATATAAAAAAATGTGATCAAAATGGCTATACAAGATTTGTCCTCACAGTACAATATGTAATGTTGACACACACAATTGATTTCGCAGTGCATTACATTCCCATTCCCAAAATATGAACACAGCTGGGAATGAAGATAAACCATACATCAGTTACAATCACACTGTTAATGTGTTTATGATAAGTCATGGCAGATCTTTAGCCTTGCTTGTTAAGCTCAATGAAGTTTATTAAGTATTTCCGCCGCAGCAGCAGTAGTGTTAACATAGTAGGGCTAACAGGTAATCAGAGGAGGGAAAGTGCCCTTCTCTGTCAGGTACCATCAGCAATTCCTCAAAAATGTATTACTGATAAATCCTGTTAGTGTAGTACATGTGTAAAATACCAGCTTATCCTAGCATACATTTTCTGTTGGTCAGCTCAAGACAAGACTTGTAACAAAGCTCTGCAAAACAGTGTCTGTGACTGGATTGAGGTTTTAGATTTTGCAGCACCAGTCAGGCTTGGTGAAGTCAAGCCAGGTCTCAAAGTCACAGGCACAATACGCTGGTTTGGGCTTCAATTTCATACACTTAGATGAATGTACAGGGTAGCTGTGCTTACCTACTTTTGTGGAACTAGTGTAGGTTTGCAGCACATACAGTCTCATGCAAAAAATTCTAATAAATCAAATTACATATCTTGCATAATTACATTACATAAAATGCACAATTACTGTTTATTTGCTGAATATAACATAATGGAAAAAACATGAAATGTTTACATTTATCCAAACATTCGTGTGTGTGTGTGTGTGTGTGTGTGTGTGTGTGTGTGTGTCATTAATGATGCTTCAGTAAACTCCTATGTGTGTTTGTCTTCAAGGATCCTAATGACTCAGAGGAAACTGACAGCATCATTAATGACACACACACACACACACACAGCAGAATAGAACTCAAGTGTTCTCAAACAGGAACACATCAACATAAACCTAAGAACAAAACAACAGCCCAAGTGATTATCAACCCACATTTACTGGTTCTAATTAGCACTTTCATAATTTAACCCTTAAGATCTCAGGCCTATTACATCCTAAAGCTTATTACCCAGTGACTAAATGGAAAACAAAGCAAACTGACTGAGTTAGTCATAAATTACAGTAATGTGTAATAGAAGTTTGGGCCCCAACAGTGCTGCTTCAGCCAGGGCTGCATTTAGCATCCTATTAGAGCGTGACCCAGAAGAGCATGTTTTACATGACTAAAGTCAAGCATTGAATTTACTCAGTTCTAATGATTACATGATTTCCACAAGAACAAATGATCATTGCTGTAGAAATAATAAAAATGAAAATAAACATGATTTGCATTTTTCCAGCTCATTTGAACAATGTGTGAACATTTCATGATAAATGGACCACAAGAAATTCTCCAAAAGGACTTGGTTTACAGTATTGTTACATTATCTTACATTAAAAGTTAAGAGCATGTTTGCCTTTTGCAATTCTGGAGATAAATGTTTTTCAGACAGCAATGATATATTACAACCCAACTGCTCTCAAAAGATAAAACTGTGTTGGTGTAATAAATTTTATTAATGTTTAAATAATCTACACATTTGAATCAAGTCAATTCACTGCATCACTGTTTTCAGTGCTGTGATCTACTTGAGAGGATCCTATCCCAGGTCAGTTACCTGAGTCTGAGTCTGTCTCTGTGTTAGTGTGAGCTCAGTGTTCTTACCTGAAAGCTCCTGGCTCCATACTCTGGCCAGTTCAGCCTGCGATAGACAGATAAGCAGCACAGTACACAGACCCATGGCCACCTTCTCTTCTCTCTTTCAATCCTTCACTCCTTCAATCGCTCCTCTCCTCTTCTTACTCCTCCTCTCCTCTCCCTCCTCGGCGTCTCTCCCCTCTCACCTCACTCCTCTTCCTTGTGTGCACTTTGACGGACTCTCTATCTCCTGCACTTTATTTCACTCTCTCGCTCTCTCTCTCCTCCCTCCCTCCACTCTCCCTTTCTCTCCACTCTTTCTACTCAGAAAAAATACAACAACACAACAGAATTCAAAGTGTTTTCTACCCTTTTTTCTCTGCCTCCGTTCCTCCTCTCTCTAAATTCTGGGATGTGGTAGTCATGGTAATGCAATAGTTCAAGGAGGGACAGTCCGGCAAATAGTTCAAGAAAAAAAAGAAGACTTCTCCTCCCTGTTTCTTTTTGTTTCTAAGGCTCTCTCTCTCTTTCTCCCTTTTCTGTCTTTGTTTCTTCCTCTAATTCTGTATATTTCTCTCTTTCTCTCTATTTCTGCTTCTCCTGTCTCTGTTCCTCTTTCCCTTTCTCTCTACCTCTGTATGGTTTTCTGTCTCTTTTGTTTCTCTTTTTGTCTGTTTTTGTCTCTTTATCTCTGTCTTTCTTTTTTTCTCTCTCTCTAACTTTCTTTCTTTCTGTCTATCTCTCTTGCACTGCTTCTCTCTTTCTGTTCCTCTGTCTGTTTTTGTCTCTATTTTTCTTGCTCTGCTTCTCTCTCTCTCTCTCTCTCTCTCTCTCTGTCTCTCTCTCTCTGACTGGCTGTTTCTCTCTCCTTATGTTTTTTTTCCCTTCTGTCTGTTTCCCTCTTTCTGTCTGTCTGTTTTTTGTCTCTTTATGTTTCACTGTTTCACCATCTTTCTCCTCACTCTTCTCCTCTTTCTGTCTGTTTTTGTATCTCTCCCATTCTCTCCCTGCTTTTCTCTCTCTCTCTCTCTGAACTGTTCTGGATTTAAGAGAAGGCTGAGTCTACCACACATACAAATATTTATATATTTCTGCCTTTTTCTTTCAAAAACAAGTTGTGCTGAAGCTGTAAAGAGCTCCACCTAGTGGAAATGATGCTGAACAAAGGAGGCATCCATTTATCACCACTGTGTACAGAAGTGCCCCAGAGTACTGATAAATGGGTACGCACAGATCCAGAGATCTCGTAAACTGAAATGACTTTAAATTGTTGACAGACTCTAAACACACACACACACACACGCACACACACAAACACACACAAACGCACACACACACACACACAAACACACACAAACACATATGCTTTCTCCACACGTTTTGGCATGTTACACCACAGTTAGACTTTTAAACTTAAACAACTTCATCACTTGGACCTACATGTGATAGAACCAAGAGGCCAAGCATAACATTTACCCACACTCATGCTGACCCCTGGCCTGTCACCATGGTGACAGGTGAGAACAGTGTAATTCTGCGCAGCTCCGCTGGCACAGTGCGGGAACCGAGTGGAACAAGCAGAAGAAATCCCACACAGCTGCTGAACATGATCAAATGCCAATACACCCACACATAGATCAGCTCTCCAAAATCAATCCCTGTGAGGACTCACTCACAAACACACACACACTTGTGTTTCCACCGATACTGTCAGGGTGACTGAACAGAGCTTGGCAGAAATGGTGATTCCCTGACAAGGCCGTAGCCAGCACATTGGTTCATGCGGATAATCCAATTTACAGGAAAAGAAAACATTTAAAGCAATGCATTGGTAAAAATAATGTATCCCAGCTAAATGTCAAGATCAAACAGCTGAGCATGTTTTACCCATCTGATCTGAAATTGGAATATACTGCCTTGCACTGCCTTTCTCATGCAATGAATGAGAAAAAAAGACAAACACTTGAGCCTGGATGAGATATTGAAGGCCACTGAGCTCCTCATGTGTCGTTGTGTTGGTGTGAATTGAGTGTGACAGATATAGCTTGTTAGGTAGGCGGACTGTAGTCAGTTAGGGAATTGTTTGTTTCCCACCCGTTTTGCTGTGTGTCACTGTACACATCTCAATTAAACAGCAGCTACAGAAACTGCAGAAGATTCTTTCTCTGAATTGTATATCTTCTTGACTTTCATAATGTACAGCATTCTGCAACTCTTCTGAAAGTTCCATGCAACATTAGTTGCTTGAAACCTACATGAAGCTGAGGGTGCTTTCACACCAACCTTGTTTGGTCCGGAGCTTTGAACTTTGCAGTTTGGTTCAAACCAAAGCAGTAATTGTGAAAGTTGCCTCGGACCACGGTCTGGACCAAAGGACCAAAATATGGTTGTACTAAAAGAGGTGATTGCTATACAGATCAAACTGAACCATAGTTTGGTTGGTTTGCAATGTGAAAGAACCTTTCTGAATGGTTTGGACTTTCAGACCAATTACATGGTATATCATATGCTACCATGGTACATCATATGCTACCACTCAGTTTTACATGAGTAAAAATGAGTGGTAGCATATGAGGAGAAGAGGAGATGAAATATTTTATTATAATTTGATGTAATAAAAATGTCAGCTTGAAAAAGCACAAGAATGGCTAAACTTATACCTGGTTTTCTGAGAGGATGAGAGAAAGAGGACATTTATTTTTCTCCACTCAAACAGAAAAGGTTACCCTATGAATTGAGAACATGTCAACGTCAGACAACCAATCAAATGTATATAAGTATAGTTACGTGAACTGTCCTGCAACTCCTTTGGGAAGGGAAGACCAAGATGTGGTTTGCTGATGAATTTATAGGACAAGATGTATGGGACATCATCTAGTACATCATCACCCCAATGGCTGCTTAAAAACAATTTTCAAAGGCTTCACGTATACACAACAGATAAAAACATAAATAAATAGTCAAAAACCCTAGAGCAATGATTCTCAACCTTTTGCAACTCATAGCCTACAAAAATCACCACAGAACTTTAGCAGCCCATAGTACTGAATGGATCTGATCATTTTTACTGACTCATCTAATGAGAGCTGATCTTGATTGCTGGATGTCAGGCTGAAGAGAGGAAAGCTGCAAATGTTCTGACTCAATTTGCCAGGTTTATATACATATTTGCTATGTTTATTCTCCAAATGACAGTGTAAACTGTTGTTTCAAAGCTTCAGTTGAGCTGTAGTTACTCATTTTTTAATTCTTGGACCTTTTAACCATTCAGCCAATATGGATGAGCTCCAAACAACTGGAAAGTGAAACATTTTAAATTGACTGAAAATATAAACATATCAAGCTAAAAGAAAAAAACGAAGGTCAATATAAATATGTTTTATTTTTGCAACTAATCAGTAATATTTGCCAGATTTTAAAGTTTGGTTGAATGTAGCAATGTTTTGTGGTTTAAAACAAATTGGCAGTAGGGGGCCACTGGGGGGCCAAGGCCCATGGGTCAAAAACCTCTGTCCTAGGTAGACAGATAAAGACAGATATGAGGAATAAAACAATCACAGCTGAAAAAATACATAAAGATGATAGCAATGCTACAATTATGTTTAACTTCACCTTGCAGAGTGAGAACAATATGGTGTATAAACATTTAAGTTAACTTGGCTTATTGTGGCATGCGCCAGAGAGCTTCCCGGATGGACGTGAGGCATGAGAGTGACGGCGGGAGGAGGAGGACGAGGACGCTGGTGCCAACCATGAGAGGCACCAGGGCAAGGAGGAAGTCCCGAGCTCCGCCGCCCAGGCCCCGCCCCCTGTTAACTAGTGAGGCTGCTACGTTCGACCCGGGTGGCTGAGCTGCCAGCTGGGGGCAGTAACGGGGAGGCGGAGGGGCGAGCTCTCATTCCCTCTCGGCTCTGGTGCTCTGGAGCGCCTTTAAAAAGAGCTGAGAGGGAATAGAGCGAGAGAGGGACGAGCAACAGCAAAAAGAGACTGAAGAGCTGAGAAACCTAGCATAAAGTAATTGAAAATATCCAGTGAAAAGTGGACAGCATAGCTTAGTGTTGGTTGGTTTTGTTTGTTGTATTTATTTTGTGGCCGTGCTACAGCTATCTAATCGAGTAATTGAATGTGAACAGTGCTCATTTCGCTAATATTTGAGGCAGCCAGAGCAAGCTGTACTGACAGGTTTGGGATATAATAGAGCAGAAGTGTTCAGAATTTGTAAGTGGAATGCAGAAATTCATTATCTGTATTCAGTCCAAGTTACATTTTGTAAAGAGAGTATTCCGAATATAGTTACTTTTAAAATTTTGTGGAAAATACTTTTAGAATACTTACCCACCAAGTACTCTAAAGCAGAAGACAATACATGCCTTCTTTACAGACACTGACGTTCCTGCTAAAGCCTGAGTAGACTGATAAATCAATGTGATGATCAGACATGTATTTATATGTCACCAAAAATCAAGCTGTCCACTTTATAGTCAAGTTAGCAGAATTATGTGATTGGGATATGAAATTGTTTGCTTTGAGACAGCAGTGGGATTATGGGAGCAGCAGTGAACTGAAGCAGGTGATGAGAGCCAAATTAATGTAGTGATTTTTTCATAAAACACATTAAGCGAAGAATTACATGAAGAAAACATACTACAAATTAACTTTAAATTACATCAAATTTTTCATGTGTGTCTTCTCAATATGCATTCTTAATGAATTCTGAATGTGTTTTTTTTGTATGTGGTTTTGTAGTTTTGTTTTTTCTATTTTTTTTTTAAGAATACATTTCAGGACAGTGTATTCAGTCTTCCACTATCACTAATTTTTCAAAGTATTTTACCCAACTCTGGGTCCTGACATGTTACAATTTACAGACATATGTAATGTGACATATTTAAAAATGTACATTACATTACAAATACTGGTGCTAACGTCAGCAGAATTAAGAAGCACTGTTCCAAATCAACATCTGCTGTTTTAGTTATTGTCTGTGAAACATTGATTGAAGTCAAAATTATTGTGTTTGGAATTGAGTGAAACACCCCTGCTTTGTATTATACAACACCTTCGATTGAATAATATAAATTCAAATGAAGTTTTATGTAAGCAAAAGTCATTTAAAATTTTCTCCACGCAAGCCAACCTAAATGACCATGTGGTCTCACACTCACAAAGCAAGAGATGAAGTACAGATGAAGTTCAATTTCTTTCAGTCAGTTGATTTCTGATATTCTAATGAATTATTTTTTTTTTTTGCAAAACAGCTTGCTTACTTAAATATACATGCACTTATTAAAAAAACAAAGAACAAAACAGAAATCTAGCCTTTGAATGACATTAAAGTTGAAATGTTCATTTCATTGTAAAGACAAACCAAAGAGAAAACATGCACCATTTGTGTAACTGTTTTTACAAAAGAATAGGAATTTCTATAGGAAACAAGCTTTCCAACAAATGCAACATACATGCAAGTGCACATGTACTGAAATTTGTATGATTACACTTTAAGAGAAGACATGTTATAGATGGAATTTATTGAACGATTTAAAAAATAATTGATGGGACCAAAGCTGTCTGTTCTACCTATAGTGTCTTACCTCAAAACTAGTGTCATAGTATTCGATACTAGGTCTCAGTCTTGTCTCGGTTGACTGGGCTTCAAGGGTTGGACAGTAGTGGTGTTGCTGCATTTTTAACTCGGTCTCCTGATGTTTCAGTGAATTATTCTGCAATAATTGCATGTGTCTTCATGCCACTTTTCAAAGTTAATACAACCAATAATTTCTGCACTGTATTAATAATTTTTGGACATCTGAATAACTTCAACGGCTTCTGCAAACAGACTAAGCCATCACTCCTACAGGAGATCATGAGTTTGAACCCCAGCAATGCCATAGCCATCCATAAGTGAGAACCCAAGAGGAAGAAAGGCCTGACGCGATAGAAAGACTCCATGCGGGAAAACTGAGTGAAAAACCATTATATTGTTTACCTAACTAAGATGCTGATTTAAGTTTAATTTATATTGAGCTGACTTTCATTTTTTAAGTGAATGCCAAGTTGGACTGACTATGGTAATAATGAATAATATTTTGGGGATATATGACTTAATGTTATACTTTATTAAATATAGTTTAAAATATATTAACCCTCTCATGCATGAATTATAATAAACTGAGTCAAGTGTTTTTATACATCCTTAGGGATGTAAAACAAGGTTTGAAAAAAAAATATTTATTTATTCTTTATTCGATAAAGAAATATTTAACTGTCCACGCAAGTGTACTTCATGCATTTTTTATTGTAAAAAACATCAATGTAATAACTTGGTAGTTATATAGGTATAATTTGTAATTTAGTTATACAGTTGTAATATCGTATTCTGTTGGAATGGTGGTTCCTCTGAACTGAGGAGGATAGTGTGACACAAGTCTCTGAACTGTTAAGTCTCTGAACTGAGCATATTCTCTCACAGTAACTTATAGCATGTATCATATTTCCTGTCAAAACATCCTTGTTACTCATTTCTGAGACTATTTTCGGTGATAGTTGCCAAAGCATCCGGGACATAAAGCTACATGACACTGCACGTATATGTACTTGGTTCTTCGTGTGCATGCAGCATCTTGGCATCTGCTGGCGTTTATTGCTTCCTTGAGCTGGGGCCAGTGGTTTCCAGGGGTATACTGGATCTCAGGGGGGGCCTTAGACACTGCTTTCCGTTTTGCCCGTGGTGGAGTGGCACTGGGTCTGCCTCTGGTGTGTATTTTCATGGATCCTGCATTGATAAGAGCACGAGCTATTGACGCCTTGAAGTGCAGCAGATCCTTTGCTTCATTTCCAGACATTCTATAAAGGAGCCAGGCATTCACAGTTGTGACATCAAGGAAGTGAAAGAACACTCTGATGTACCACCGTTTGTTTCTGCGTCGGTGTGGATACATGGCAACACATTAATCCATGAGATCTACTCCACCCATATGCTGATTGTACAACTTCATGGAAAATGGCCTTTGGATGTTGAGCATTTGCTTCTCTTTTTTGCTCCATCTCTGTGCAACATCTGTTGGGGACAGGCCGTTGCAGGAAGAGGCCATGTGAATAACTGAACTATCCAACCAGCATGTGACAGTGATGTTTTGTGCATTGGTCACGACAGAGACAGATCCTCTTCCTTCTTGCTTCATTTGCTTTTCTCTTTTCAGCTTTTCTTGTGCTCAATGGAGCCTGTTGCTTCTACATGTGCCAGTGCCATAGATCCCTTGGTTTTCCAGTGCCTGAAGGAGGGGAATGGTGCAAAAGAAATTGTCAAAAAACACCTTGTAGTTCTTGTCCTGAATGTCTTGACAAAGGCACATGACTACATCTCCAGCCATTCCCAGCTGACTGATCTCACCTCGTCCACCAGCTGGACCTTGATAGGGTTCAAAGTTGTACATGTACCCAGAGGATCCTGCTCGCACCCACACTTTAATTCCCCAGGGCTTGGGTTTTTTGGGGACATATTGTTTGATAGACAGGCATCTTGTAGGTAATCATCATCTCATCGACCGACTGAAATTCTTCTGGGTCAAGTGCTGATTGGAAGGTTTCCGTGAGTGCATCCAAGACTGGTCTGATTTTGACAAACCTGTCAGCATTTTTGGGGTCCATTGAGTAGTTGTCAACAAAGTGCATGTAACTAAGAATTTGCTCGAACCTGTTCACAGGCATTGCATCGGCTATCAGTTCAAGATGAAGTCCTATCTCTGATGACCAGTACATTCTGGATCTAGGATATCTGACATATGACATTACCATATTGATTCCATGAAATGTTTTGAAGTCCTCTGAGGTCAATGCCAGCTTCTCTTTTCCTTTCTGGACAGCGTAAAGGTTTGTATTGTGTGTCTTGATCATATCCTGGGTGAAAAGATGCATGAAGAAATCTATTGGATCTGCTACCTCAACATTCATCTTGCTCTCTCCTACAAAAGGAGGCAGGTCTCCCTCAAACTGGTTATCCTTAGCTTTCCAGATATTTCTGACACTCTTTTCTTTTGCTTTTTTCCCCTGGGCCCTGGAAGGTGGTCCCTCAGGTTCAACAGCCTCATCTCCTTCATCAGCTTCATCTCCTTCCTCAGCCTCAACTCCCTCAGCAACATTTCCAGACTCCTCACCTTCACTATCACTGCTTGAACCTACTTCTCTGCTTGCACCTGTCTGTACTGGCAGCCATTCCTCATCACTGCTACCAGAAGCACAGTCTTCCTCACTTGAATTTGGAAACTCCTCTATTACCCTGTATGCTAGTTTTTTGGGCTCTACAAAATATAAGGATTTAAAGAAAAAAACTCAAATTACATTATAAAAACATAAAGAAGTTGATTTACAGACAAAACATTAAAGCATATGAATTATTTTCAAGAACAACATTGGTAGTAATTGACATTGCATTAAAGTTGAAACATAGCTAGTGATGCATGATGTACAATTGAGTGGACAGATTATTAATCTGCATTTCCTCCAAATGTAAAATAAAAATTTTGAAAATCTTTACATAATATGTCACCTTAGATGTTAATTGATGTAATTATATTTTTTTTAACCTGCAATGGTATCTTTTTATAGAAGGTAGAAACAGAAATAGCCAAGGTGTTTGGTCTTTCTCCCTGTCTGTCAGCCATCTTGGATTCACTGACTATTTTTCCCCATTGCAATGACTAGCAAATGGGATTTTTTTGTATAGGATGATGCAATAGCTTCCACTAGAGTGGACTATATGCAGCAGTGCCCAAAATTGCAAGCATATATAGAGAAAAAACACTTTTAAACAGCTGTACACTGTAGTGACCTCTATTCATGAAAGGGTTAATATATTAAACATATGGATATTATTTCTTTATATCTATCATGCAAAATGTATAATAAACTACAGACAGATTTCAGTTTTCTTCCCCTGTCTTTTTTTTATCTTTTATATTCCAAAAAAAAATCTTAATCTGGTCTTGTCTAGGTCTCAACACTCCTGGTCTTAGACTTAAACTCTACTACTGCAAAGCATTGGTCTTGTCTCAGACTCGATGTGTCATGGTCTTGTTCTTGACTCGGGCTTGGCTCTAGTGGTCTTGACTACAAGACTACTCCAAACCACATAACTCGCACACCTTTCAGCAGTAGTTATATAATCCATAGTAGTTATGGAATAATTAATAGTATTCACTAAATAATGTCTTAAGGTGAACAATAGAATAATAAGCCCAGACATCAAAGGGTTATTGCTGACCCATTGATAGTCCAGTTCTGTGTACCCAAAACTGACTCTTAAGCTACAGTAAAATCCATGACACATTGATCCAGTGTTCCACAACAAACAGGATCATCATAATGTTGGCAGTTACCTAGAATTAGAACTGACAGTCTAGATATTAATGAGGGAGAACATTCTAGACTTCAAACAATCATATAGAGGAATGGGACAACAAGCCAGCAACACTTCTCTGGTGTCCTATGGACTTCAAAGAATACAAAAAACAGGTCTCAGATTAACACAAAAAAGACAATACTGTCCAGTACCTCATATTCACAGAACAGATGGTCATTTTGCCTGCCAGTGATTCTGGTTGTTCTGCAGATGAGAACGAGTGGGGAAATCCTGCTGAAAATAAATTTGGTTCTGAACCAGCCCAGTATAAAACTTTGGCACTGTGTGAAATGTTCTGAGAGGATGCCTTTAAAGAGGTTATGCAATGTTTGTTGGTTTTTTTCCACCGGACAGACGTAGTGTGTGTATGAGAGATGGTTACAAGCGCTTTTATGGGTCTAAATAAACTGATAAAACAGCTTGAACAGCTCTGTGTTAAATCTTGACAGAGGAGAAGTCCTGATCCTATAGCTTGTTCCCATTTGCCCGTGCCAGTAACTGTTCTTCAACAGAAATATGTCTAAATAACAAGGAGCTTATTTGACATGCCATTAGATGCTGATTTAGAGCGAAAGAGCTGCTCTTTAAATCACGATCTTTCTTTCAAGTCCAGATGATGACTAGCATTTCTGTTATTTGTATGCTTTACGTCAAAACCTATTTAAGAGTTAACCTAAAGAGCTGCCAGAGATGCGTGAAACTTGGTTCAGATGGACATTCCGTCGGTGTGGTGTATTACACCATGTAATGTGTCCCAAACAGAAACAGCTGTACAACACTTTCTGATGTAAGGGAGTAAGGCTTATCTGAGTGAGACCAGACAGGTCTTGTATCTGTGTGGCCTCTTTTTAGACTGCCAATAATCTCTGAAATGCTTCCAAAGTGTTCAAGTGGGGTTTTTTTAACTGGAAAAGCATCAATGGGCAGTTGGTGATGAGCAGGATGAGGGATGCCACCCGTTCTCACAGTCCAAGTCTATTTAGTTGTACTTGTGTAATGCTTTTTACAACACACATTGTCACACAGCAGCTTTATAGAAAAATGGGCCCAGAGCCCTAAAGTGCAAACTGAGGATGACAGGAAAACCTCCCTATAAGAGCATAAGGAAGAAATTCTGAAAGGAACCAAGACTCAAAAGAGGCTTAAAGGAGATTTACTACAGTACTGTGCAAATTGGATTTAAAACGCTGTTTGTCTGGGATAGTAACCATTTATTTGCTCAAAAAAGTATTAATATTGGAATACATACTTATCATACAATAAGCAATGGTTTCATGTATGTCAGTGTGTTCATGTAACCATTTCCAATCTAACATACTGACACAAAATCACTACTTATTGTATGAATATTATACCACTGCTTGACCAACACGCCCCACCTGCTCTGAATGCTGTTCTGCCAAGACATGTTTGCTGCTTCAGTTTTGCATGGGAGATATGAGGCTAATGTAGCTAACACGTAAAGAAGCTATGACTCACCAGAATTGCATCATCATACTCTTGCCTCAAACTGTTTTCAAGTTGTCAAGTAATTCCAAATAGACCCACTTATGTAAGACTTGCACCATACCTACACTTCATCTTGAAAAATAATCATTAATATATTTCTTAAATCTTATAGCATTTACTGTTTCTCAATGAGTCATCCATTCAGGGTCATAAAAATGTCTATTTAGTCTGACTACATTCACTCAACACTGATGCCTGAACATATTTACCCCTGAATGAAATCTCTGGAATACTCCACAGAGCACATGTTCAACATGAAGCTGCTTCATCCAAATTTCCTGAAAATCAAGTAAAGAAGAAGCGTACATGTTCTCATTTCTCATAATTATGTTCTGTATTTTCAATGATATTGTGATATTGGCTGACAATGTCTCTGTGACAGCTCGACCCTGTTATACAAATTACAGACTGAATGTACATTTTGAATGAAAAATAGCTACAATTTTCAGATTAATTAGAATGTCCTATTACCCTGCTGAAAAAACAGCACATGGAATGCATGGTGATCTAAGCTGGTTTATACTGGTCCAGTGCTGGTATGATACTGGTTTAGTTGGTGACCCCGCATGGTCATACAAAACACAACACATTCTACTTTTGCTGGTGATCAATGTATCAACTTCCTTTGCTGCTGATCAGCACACCAGCATTCAAAACACAACATATGCTGATTTTGCTGGTGACTAGCCATGCTGGTCGATGCTGTTTGTTTTAGCAGAGTGGCTATTAGCTAGTAATCCTAATAGCTAACAGGACTATCCTAAATGTTAGTAGCATTGTGGACGAAACCAGTCCTGCGTGTTCGTTGATGCAAAAAAATTGAGACAAGAAGATCAGACTGAAGTGAAACAAATGAAGTTTTATTACAGAATTCTGGAGAGGTTACAAACAGAGAACATGCATCATGTATCTCCCAAGTAAGCGCTGACCTCCCAATGTGTTCTGACTCCTTTTATACCCTGAAGCTGAATGTGTGTGTGTGTATAAGCTAAACCTAAATGTGCACATGTTCCTGTTTAGTGGGTGCAATGGACATATAGTTTACCATATATGGATGCGAAAACCTCATGTTCTAACGAAAACCTCACGTTTTAACGGTTAAGCGCAGACCTACTTCAGTTTGTGGCCTTGGCCAGTTTCCTGTTGCGTACATCTCTGCATGTTTGTCACATACTGCCTGTTGTAGCCTGCCCTGCCATGCAAATGTCACAACTCTTTAATGCTAAGCGCGAGTTAATGCCTTCTGATATTAATGGTTAAAAGTATGCTACTACAAACATTAATGCTCAAAAGTATGCTACTAAAGATGTAAAAATCCACAGCACGAATGCCACATTTTATGAACTTGCTGATTTTATGCTAAAAGACTCAACCTTGTTAGTCTTTCAAGCCATTGTCATCAGATGGGTTAATATATTTTGAGTGATTAAATGCATGTTTTCCTAGATTCAATGTAGAAATGTAATTTAACATTAAGGTTTTGTGTTTGAAATATATTTTGTAAAAGTTTAAAAGGCTAAAGGGCACTCCAGTAGTGGAATAACCCTTCTGTAAAAACAGACAAATGGTCAGACACACTCAGGCTTCAAGATGTACATGTTTGTTGTACCTGTATAGCTAACAGTATATCACCATTAGATTACTCAGTATCAGACAGACCGCGTGGCAGTGTAATGAGGTATGCACTTTTTATGACATTAATGTAGCTGTTGGCTCCAGTGCAACAGAAAAGAAGCAAACTTCAGACTCCAAACATATTTGCTGACTTATTACATTTGAGGTAAAGGGATGGGGAGTTGTTTCATTTTTTTTCTTGTCTAAATCATCACTTTGAAGGAGACTTCCACAGATTTTTAAAAGAAATTCTGTATTCAGTTGACATAAACAATGAAGTGAAATTTGAGGTGAAATTGTTATTCTGAATCAGATTTCTTTAATGTGGTGGTGATAGAAACGATTGATCACAACATCTACAAGGTAAATATAGCCATTCAAAACCACCAGTGAACCTATTGGTTCTTCTGAGTTTTTGTTTATAATGTTGATAATTGTAAAGTGGTGGTAAATCTGAAAATAATATTTTCTTCTGGGACTATTTTGCCTTAGAACACCCTGTATGTACCTCTCTATCATAAATTCATTAAAAAATATACATTTTAAGCCAAAATCTTATCACAAAACTATTTTAAAACAATGTCCCCTGCATAAGGTAACATCTTGGGAATCATTAGATGTAATAACGTTCTGGAAAGGAGCTCTTAAAGGCATTAAACACGTCAGACATCTGGTTTGTATCACGAACAATGTGAATAATTCATGATTTCATAAGTTTCCCCAGAACAGAGCATTTCATATTAAATCACACTGGATGACTGTACATTTTGACCATTTAATTCCACAGAAATTCTAAAAAACTGGTGGAATGATTGTGTTGGATGTGATAGAAATACAAGAACAAGGTAAGTTGAAGTTCATTGTAAGTAAGGGGTAGATTGACAAGAGATTGGTTAATACGGGTGTGAAGTGGACTGATGCATCAAACTGAAGATGGCAATTCATTAGCATTGATTTTAGAACATCTGCGTCGATTATAATCAAATATAATAATACTTACTTGGAAAAAAACAGAAAAGTCTTAAGAAAAGCTTGTTGTATTGTTGTTATTGTGCACATTCAACTATTATGTAAATAATTTTCCAGTC
The DNA here is from genome assembly GCF_015220715.1 of Pygocentrus nattereri. NCBI lineage: Eukaryota > Metazoa > Chordata > Actinopteri > Characiformes > Serrasalmidae > Pygocentrus > Pygocentrus nattereri. The sequence goes on from NC_051223.1 coordinate 16,554,504, forward strand.
ACATTTATGTACGTATTTATTAATTATTTATTATACTACTCATATATTTGTGTGTCATAAATAATACTGAACCATACCAGAATAGCTCAATTGAACTGAATCACAATGAAGATAGGTTACTGGTTAGTAACCTTAAAGATAAGCAGAGGCTATCAGTGTGGAGTTCAACTGATCCTTGCTCTAGATCTTCCTCGTAGTCTCCTCTCCCTCATTCTCTCCATCCACCTGGCACCAAACACAGCAGCAAGGTTCTGATTAGAGCAGGAATCCCACTCGCCCCTCTGTTATTAGAAACAGGCTCAGTGGGGAGGAGAGGGCCATGTGAGAAAGCCAACGTCAGAGCAGTCAAACAAAAAGAGAAACAACTGAACACATTATGTAAGCCTTGTGAAGACCTCTGTAAATCTAATACATTATTCAACATGGAGTTTGTGTTCAAGCGTGTGCTGATGCCATAAAAGTGTGCTTCTGCCTTTCAAGATGCATTGATTTATTTGTGTGTTTGTTATGGTCGTGTGTGTGTGTGAGTTGCTAAACATCAGCAATGTTTTATTCTAAGACACTGTTAACTGTTAACCTTACCCCTACCTCTGCTTTTTTGGCAGTTATCATAACCATGATACACTCTCAGAAAAGGTATGAAACTGTCACTGTACTTCTCTTCTCACTGGGATGGGACCCTCAAGGGTACAACTTAGTACCTTTAGTCAGGGAACATAATTGTACCATAATACACTGAAATTATAGTTTTTTAAGTTGTATTGACTCCACACTTAAAACCACCGTTGTCCGTGTGAGGGAACATTTACATTCTTTGTACCTTGATGAACGAAAAATGTACCTGCACAGAACCTTTACTACTAACTGTATACATTCCCCCTCATGCTCTATTACTTAATTAAATGTATAAATTATTCAGTAAATACTATGAAACTTGTCTGAGTTATGTACTTGCAAGAGCAAGGAAGTCTGGGTTCAAATACAGATCTTTAGAGTTTTAGAAGTTTACTAAAGTGTAACTTATTTATTCCTTTAACATCTATAATGTTGCACTGCCTTCCATCCTTCAGATTTTCAATTCATACATATTTAAGCCATCTAAACCAGCCATTAGGGGTGTACTTTGTGTACTTCTGGTGCCGGTCCCAAGCCTGGATAAATGGTGAGGGTTGCGTCAGGAAGGGCATCCGGCGTAAAACTTGTGCCAAAACTATCATGCGGATCACAAATATGATTGCCATACCGGATCAGTCGAGGCCTGGGTTAACAACGACCGCCTCCGGTCAACAGCAGGGTGCCGGTGGAAATTGGACTACTGTAGGTCAAAGAACATCAAAGAGGAGAGGAGGAAGGCGGGTTAGAAGGCAGCGAGAGAGAAGGAAAGGCAGGAGTGTGGAGGATAGAGTAGGGACTCTGAACATAGGGACAATGACTGGTAAAGGCAGAGAGCTTGCAGACATGATGGAGAGAAGGAAGGTAGATATTCTGTGTGTCCAGGAGACCAGATGGAAAGGAAGCAAGGCCAGGAACATTGGAGGTGGATTCAAACTGTTCTATCAAGGTGTAGAGAGGAAGAGAAATGGAGTAGGGATAATCCTAAATGAACAGCTTGGGAAAAGTGTTCTGGATGTAAAGAGAGTGTCAGACAGGATCATGAGCCTGAAGTTGGAGGTTGATGGTGTAATTTTGAATGTGGTCAGTTCATATGCACCACAGGTTGGTTGTCAGTTAGAGGAGAAAGAGGAATTTTGGAGTAAGATGGATGAAGTGGTAGATGGTGTCCCTAGAGAGGAGAGATTGGTGATTGGTGCAGACTTCAATGGACATGTTGGTGAAGGGAACAGAGGGGATGAAGAGGTGCTGGGTAGGTATGGTGTGAAAGACAGAAATGTGGATGGTCAGATGGTTGTAGATTTTGCAAATAGAATGGAAATGGCTGTGTAACACGTATTTTCAGAAGAGGGAAGAACACAGGGTGACATACAAGAGTGGAGGGAGGTGCACACAGGTGGATTTTATCCTTAGCAGGAGATGCCACCTAAAGGAAATTGGAGATTGTAAAGTGGTACCAGGGGAAAGTGTAGCAAGGCAGCATAGGGTGGTTGTCTGTAGAATGAGATTAGAAACAAAGAAGAGGAAGAGAGTGAAGACAGAGCCAAAGATTAGATGGTGGAAGCTGAAGGAGAAGGATGGTTGTAGGCAGTTCAGGGAAAAATTGCAACAGGCCCTTGGGGACAGTGAGGAGCTACCTGAGGACAGCTAAGGCAGTGAGAGAAACTGGCAAAAATGTGTTGGGTGTTTCATCTGGTCAGAGGCAAGAAGACAAGGAAAGTTGGTGGTGGAATGAGGAAGTCCAGGAAGGTATTCAGAAGAAGAAGGCAGCTAAGAAAAAGTGGGATAACCAGAGAGATGAAGGAAGTAGGCAGGAGTCCTGTGAGGCTAGTCGCATAGCGAAAAGAATGGTGGCAAAGGCAAAGGCTCAGCCCTATGATGAGCTGTATGAGAGGCTGGACAGTAAAGAAGGAGTAAAGGACTTGCATCGTTTGGCTAAAAAGAGAGATAGAGCTGGAAAGGATGTACAGCAGGTTAGGCTGATAAAGGATAGAGAGGGAAATGTACTAGTGAGTGAACAGAGACTGTTGAGAAGATGGAAGGAGTACTTTGAAGAACTAATGAATGAGGAAAACGAGAGAAAGAGAGGAGGACAACAGGGGGAGAGATAGTAGATCAGGAAGTGCAGAGAATTAGTAAGGTGAGCAGCAGTTTGGTTTCATGCCCAGAAAGAGTACCACAGATGCAATTTTTGCATGTTGGTAGAGAAGTACAGAGAAGGTCAGAAGGAGCTACATTGTGTCTTTGTGGATCTAGAGAAGGCATATGATAGGGTGCCAAGAGAGGAACTGTGGTACTGTATGAGGAAGTCAGGTGTAGCTGAGAAGTATGTTAGGGTGGTGCAGGACATGTATGAGGATAGTGAGACAGTGGTGAGGTGTGCATTAGGAGTGACAAATGGTTTCAAGGTGAAGGTAGGGTTACATCACAGGCATGCAGCTCCCTGCCATCAAAGACATTCACCACCAGTGCTGTGTGCGCAGAGCACACAGCATCATTAGGGACCCCTCCCACCCCAACCACAAATTGTTCAACCTACTTCCATCCGGGAGGAGATACAGGAGCATCCGGGCCAGAACCAGTCGGCTCAGGTCCAGCTTCTGTCCCTCCACAATCACTCTGCTGAACTCCACACCTCACTGATAACACTACCACTCATACTGCACACAGCGGACTATGAACACTGCCTTTCATACTACACTCACCAATCAGAGCTGTTGTTTTATTCATTATTATTACCATTGCACAAATTTAACATTCTACTGCCATGTAAATAACACATCACAACAGTTATTCAATACAGTGTACATCTCCAACATTTTCATGTATATATCTACACACCTATAGTGAATCTATTTTTGCATATCTATAATACTAACTTATTCTATATACTGTAATTTGTTGCACTATGTCTATTTATTGCACACTTGCACAGTCTCTTTTTGCACTATTGCTACTATTTGCACTTCTGATAGATGCTAACTGCATTTCGTTGCCATGTACTTGTACTGAGTAATGACAATAAAGTTGAATCTATCTATCTATCTATCTATCTATCTATCTATCTATCTATCTATCTATCTATCTATCTATCTATCTATCTATCTATCTATCTATCTATCTATCTATCTATCTATCTATCTATCAGGGATCAGCTTTGAGCCCCTTCTTGTTTGCAATGGTGATGGAAAGGTTGACAGATGAGGTCAGGCAGGAGGCTCCATGGAGAATGATGTTTGCAGATGACATTGTAATCTGTGGTGAGAGTAGAGAGCAGGTGGAAGAGAATCTGGAGAGGTGGAGGTTTGCACTGGAGAGGAGAAGAATGAAGGTCAGTAGAGACAAGACGGAATACATGTGTGTGAATGAGAGGGAGGCAGGTGGAAAGGTGAAGATGCAAGGAGTAGAGGTCGTAAAGGTGGATGACTTCAAATATCTTGGGTCAACCATCCAGAGCAATGGACAGTGTAGAAAAGAGGTGAAGAAGAGGGTGCAGGCAGCATGGAGTGGGTGGAGACGGGTGTCAGGGCTGATGTGTGACAGAAGGATAGCAGCAAGAGTGAAAGGGAAGGTTTACAAGACAGTAGTGTGTCCTGCTATGATGTATGGTTTGGAGACTGTGGCTCTGTCTAAAAGACAGGAGGCTGAGCTGGAGGTGGCGGAGATGAAGATGCTGAGATTTTCGTTGGGAGTGATAAGGATGGACAAGATTCGAAATGAGCAGATCAGAGGGACAGTGAAGGTGGAGCAGTTTGGAGATAAAGTCAAGTTGGAAAAGTTGGAGATAAAGAGGCCAGGTTGAGATGGTTTGGACATGTGTTGAGGAGGAATAGTGGATATATTGGTCAAAGAATGTTGGAGATGGAGCTGCCAGGTAGAAGGAGAAGAGGTAGACCTCAGAGAAGGTTTATGGATGTAGTGAAGGTGGACATGGAGGTGGTTGGTGTGAAAGTAGAGGAGGCAGTGGATAGGGCAAGATGGAGGCAGATGATCCGCTGTGGCGACCCCTAAAGGGAGCAGCCGAAAGAAGAAGAAGAAGAAGAAGAAGAAGAAGAAGAAGAAGAAGAAGAAGAAGAAGAAGAAGAAGACATATTTAAGCCATCTAAAAAAAAAGCAAAGCAAAACAACCACATATCCAGTCTCCGCTAAAATTATTGAAATGGCAAAGCTAAATGTTCAGTCAGCCACTGCACAAGCATTGTGCATAGCCTATACAACAATTTGGAATGTTGTGAAAAAGGAACCATTGGTGTACTAACAACCAGACATGAAACAGGTCGGCTGAGGAAAATTACAGCAGTTGATGACAGAAATATTGTGGAAGCTGTGAACAAAAACCCAACAACAACAGTCACTGACATCACTGACAATGTCCACAGGGCAGGAGTTTCACCATTCACAGTTCAAAGAAGACTTCAAGAGCAGAAATATAGAGGCCATACCACAAGACGTAAACCACTCATCAGCACTGTTTTTTGCATGTTTGTATACACATTCAAGACAAAAATATTCCGAGTTTACAGGAAAACCAAAGCAAGACAGGACTAACCTACAATGTCAGGTTCAAACCTGGTCATCACACTCCAAAGAACCTGAATTAAACCTGAATGTTAGGATTATGTTCAGGGTTAGGCTTAGAAATATATGATTAAACATATAGCACAGATTTCTTTTTTCAGTATTTCCTTGCCAGCTACACATCCTTTCAGTGTCATTCCATTAAGTTATCTTCTCACAGTGGAGGGATGGACAGAAACACTTGATTCTTGCAGATCTGAAGTAAGACTGGAGCCTGATTTTCTCCTCTCTCTCAAAGATGAAAGTACTGTTTTTACCTGATGGTGGCAGTTTTGGTGGTCTATCAAGTCCTCCATGTTTGTTAGAAGTCCTATTTTGTCTGTATCCATTAACACATTTTTAACTTAATTTTCTTCCTTATGTAAATGGATTATCTTATATGTATAATGTTTCTCATTAGGATTATCTCCTCTTAGATGCCCATGAGAAAGAAATCTGAAGTCAGTTAAGGTGTATTTGGAAAGTTTAGCTTGTGCGAATATTAGTGTCTCTCTGCTGGGGACTAATGTTAGAGACTCCTTTGGGAGCAGCTTTTATTGGGAAGACAGCTGTAACTGGAAGGATAAACTAATTAAATACTAATATTACACCTACACTATTACACCTATGAAACGGTCACCATGGTGGTATCCCTCTTGTCATTGGAGTGGCACCCTCAGGGGTACATCTCAGTACCTTCAGTCAGGGAGCATAACTGTGCCATAATCCATTGAAATTATATCTCCGAAGTTGTACTGACTCCACACACCCCGTCTCATCTCCAGGCCTTTTATTTTATGTTTTAAAACATTAAATTATGAAAAGTCAATTACTGTTGTACTAGGAGAAACTTATTTAAGGTACACAATTGGACCTTAAAAGCACTGTTGTACTTTGTTGAATGAAAAAAGTACCTGCACAATGAAAAATAAATAACTTCTTCTTGGCTTTTTGAGCAAGAATTAAGTCAATAAAAGTGTCATCTCTGACTTTTGCACAGCTATATATGTGCAGACATTGTTTAAAAAAATAGCCTCTGTGTATGTGTATGTGTGTGGGTGCGTGCATAAGACACTAAGGCAGCTGCAGTTCAGAGAGGAAAGAAACATTGGACATGTTCATCTCTTCACAGCAATATGTCTGTCAGATAAGAGAGGCAGCTAAATGACTAATGCACAATCTCTGTCCAGACAGCAGAGTAATGACATAGTGACTATCCCTGAAGAAGGCAAAACAAATACAGAGGAATCGGCTGCGTCTGAACCTGTTTCTATGGAAGGCAAAGCGAGAGAGAAAGAGAGCGAGGAGACAGACAGAGAGAGAGAGAGAGAGAGAGAGAGAGAGAGAGAGAGAGAGAGAGAGAGAGAGAGAGAGAGAGAGATACGTCTCTTGACCCAACAAACTATTACATCATCTTTCAGAAATAACATAATTGAAACAACCCAGATGCAGTAAAGGTCAATGTGAGCCAGCCGTTTGGATATTTATGATGCTGTGTCTGCAAGCTTTACTGCTCTGGACAAATGTGTTTCTGATGTTGTGGGTAATTTCTCCTGTAAATATCTCAGAAATCTGAAAGGAGCAGAAACATAGTGTGCTTTCACCTCTAATGCCCCAAACTGCTATGGAACAGTTTCCATTACACAGCCGTTTGTTGTGGGTCACTGTGGTACAAGTTTCATGTAAGATGATGCCAATACTTACACACTCAGCTCTCTTTCAGAGCATATAAAACCCTGAGAAATAACAGCCTGAGCCCAAAGAACTTAATAATAGACTACCACAAACACCTTGTACATGTTAAAAAAAACAAAACAAAACAAAACAAAAAAACTGGATCCATACTTTGTGTGCTCTCCTTGTTAGTGCTAAACACACACAGCCCTGATCACTCACTGCAGGGGGTCTTGGCCTGTTAGACTGACTTTAGAATGGCAATTGTTTGCTGGCCTCTAGTTGACTGTGGCATGGAATGCAGAATGTTTTTGATAGGTAGGACCAGGCAGTTGTCACAGACATGTCTTTGATTTGTATATATTTGAGGAAATCAATGATTGTTCCATGGCGATTCATGCTTTTGTTTCTTAGCAGCCTCTCACTTTAGCCTACAGGGCTGTCAAACTAACAGTGTGATTAATTTGCCTTTGGAATTTTGTGCTTTTGTTTGGCAGAGAAGAGCCTGATTCGATTAAAATTGGCACAACTGATCTATTCATTCTCCACCCACAACTGTTGTTTGCTAGGACAACCTTCATAAAAGCTGAAGAAAAATCCCATTCAGCATAAGGAGAACCTGACCATTCTGGCAAGTGTGTCTCCCTTAGTTATTGTTGCTATGTCTGTCAAACATTCAGCTTAAGGCACCTGGTAGCATCCACAGCACTCATACTAACCAGGGTTATTACAGATTTCTAATTTTCTTTAGTTTTTATTGATTATTTGATTTCAGTTTAGTTTCAGTTAGTTTTAAACATTTTTATCAATTTTAGTTTAGTTTTCATTCAGTTTCAATTTTAGATTTATTTTTTGTATTATGATGAGTGTGTGATAGCCAGTATTTGATAAAGATAGAATTAAATGAACATGACAGTAGACTGAGATCTGCTCAGCTTTATCTTTTCCTGATGTTTTTCCTCAGTAGGTCTATTTCTTTTAGTTGGTTTCACAGTGGACATTATAGTTTTGATTCAGTTTTTGTGCTTTGAAAAAAATTTGTTTTTACAACACCATTGCTGAAAAAGTTGTGACGCTGTGCAAAATGTAAATGCACAAGCTGCAATGATGTGCAAATCATTTAAACCCTACATTTCTTTGATAATACTACAAAGATAATATATCAAATGTTGAAACTGAGAAAGATCATTTTTAAAAAAATAAATGCCCATTTCCTCTCCTTGGATCACCACCTTATCGTGGTGGAGGGGTTTGCGTGCTTGAATGATCTTAGGAGCTATGTTGTCTGGAGCAAAAGCTCCTGGTAGGGTCTCCCATGGCAAACTGGTCCTAGGTGACAGGTCAGACAAAGTGTGATCCATAATAACCCCTATGAAGACACAAAAACGGGACTTGTGTACCCTGCCCGGAACAGGGTTACCGGGGCCCCACCCTGGAGCCAGGCCTGGGGGAGGGGCTCGCCAGCGAGCGTCTGGTGGCCAGGCATTTACTCATGGTGCCCGGCCGGGCCCAGCCCGAAGGAGTTACATGAGTCCCCCCTCCCATCGACCCACCACCAATGGGAGGGGCAGTAGTAGGGGTTCGGTGCGTTGTGGATCGGGCAGTGTCCAAAGGCGTGGGCCTTGGCGTTCTGATCCTCGGTTGCTGAAACTGGCTTTTGGAACTTGGAACGTTACCTCACTGGCGGGGAAGGAGCCTGAGTTGGTGCGCGAGGTTGAGAGATACCAGCTAGATATAGTCGGGCTCACCTCAACACACAGCTTGGGCTCTGGGTCCAATCTCCTTGAGAGGGGCTGGACTTTATTCTTTTCTGGAGTTGCCCATGGTGAGAGGTGGCGGGCAGGTGTGGGCTTTCTCATAGCCCCTCGACTCGGTGCCTGTATGTTGGGGTTTTCTCCGGTGGACGAGAGGGTAGCTTCCCTATGCCTTCGGGTTGGGGAATGGGTCCTGACTGTTGTCTGTGCTTATGCACCAAACAGCAGTTCAGAGTACCCAGCCTTCTTAGAGTCCTTGGGAAGGGTGCTTGAAAGTGCTCCTCCTGGAGACTCTATTGTCCTACTGGGGGACTTCAATGCTCACGTGGGCAATGACAGTGAGACCTGGAGGGGTGTGATTGGGAGGAATGGCCTCTCTGATCTGAACCCGAGTGGTGTTCAGTTTTTGGACTTCTGCGCAAACCACAGTTTGTCCATCACGAACACCATGTTTGAACACAAGGATGTCCATAAGTGCACATGGCACCAGGACACCCTAGGCCGCAGTTCAATGATTGACTTTGTAGTCGTGTCATCGGACTTGCAGCCATGTGTTTTGGACACTCGGGTTAAGAGAGGAGCTGAGCTGTCAACTGATCACCACCTGGTGGTGAGTTGGATCAGGTGGTGGGGGAAGATTCCGGTCAGACCAGGCAAGCCCAAACGTATAGTGAGGGTTTGCTGGGAACGTCTAGCAGAAGAACCTGTCAGATTGATCTTCAACTCACACCTCCATCAGAACTTTGACCAGATATCGGGGGAGGTGGGGGACATTGACTCAGAATGGGCCATGTTCCGTTCCTCCATTGCTGAAGCGGCTGACTGTAGCTGTGGCCGTAAGGTAGTTGGTGCCTGTCGGGGCGGTAATCCTCGAACCCGGTGGTGGACACCCCAGGTGAGAGATGCCGTCAAGCTGAAGAAGGAGTCCTACCGGGCATGGTTGGCCTGTGGGACACCAGAGGCAGCTGGCAGGTATCGACAGGCCAAGCGATCTGCGGCTTCAGTTGTCGCCAAGGCAAAAACCCGTGTATGGGAGGAGTTTGGTGAGGCCTTGGAAAGTGACTTTAAGTCGGCTCCGAAAAGATTCTGGCAAACCGTCAGGCGACTCAGAAGGGGAAAGCAGTGTGCCACTAGCACTGTATATAGTGGAGATGGTGTGCTGCTGACTTCGACTGAAGACGTCATTGGGCGGTGGAAGGAATACTTTGAGGACCTTCTCAATCCTACCGACACGTTCTCCAGTGAGGAGGCTGAGTCTGGGGACATGGGAATAGGCTTGTCCATTACTGAGGCCGAAGTCGCTAAGGTAGTTAAGAAGCTCCTTGGTGGCAAGGCTCCAGGGGTGGATGAGATCCGCCCTGAGTTCCTCAAGGCTCTGGATGTTGTGGGGCTGTCTTGGCTGACACGCCTTTTCAACATTGCGTGGACATCGGGGGCGGTGCCACTGGATTGGCAGACTGGGGTGGTGGTGCCTCTTTTTAAAAAAGGGGACCGGAGGGTGTGTTCCAACTACAGGGTAATCACACTCCTCTGCCTCCCTGGCAAGGTCTATGCAGGGGTACTGGAGAAGAGAGTCCAGCTTATAGTCGAACCTCGGATCCAGGAGGAACAGTGCGGGTTCCGCCCTGGTCGTGGAACACTGGACCAACTCTTCACCCTCTCCAGGATTCTGGAGGGTTCATGGGAGTTTGCCCAACCAGTCCACATGTGCTTTGTGGATCTGGAGAAGGCATTCAACTGTGTTCCCCGGGGTATTCTGTGGGAGGTGCTTTGGGAGTACGGGGTACATGGCTCTTTGCTACGAGCCATTCAGGCCCTGTACAAACAAAGCTGGAGGTTCGCATAGCCGGCAGTAAGTCAGACTCATTCCCAGTGAGAGTTGGACTCCGTCAGGGCTGCCCTTTGTCACCGATTCTATTCATAATTTTTATGGATAGAATTTCTAGGCGCAGTCAAGGGATGGAGGGTGTCCGGTTTGGTGACCTCAGGGTCACATCGCTGCTGTTTGCAGATGATGTGGTCCTATTGGGGACATCAGGCCGCGAACTTCAGCTTTCGCTGGATCGGTTTACAGCCGAGTGTGAAGCGGCGGGGATGAGAATCAGTACCTCTAAATCCGAGACCATGGTTCTCAGGCGGAAAAGGGTGGAGAGCCCTCTCTGGGTCGGGGATAGGCTCTTGCCTCAAGTGGAGGAGTTCAAGTATCTCGGGGTCTTGTTCACGAGTGATGGTACAAGGGAGCGGGAGATTGACAGGCGGATTGGTGCTGGGTCAGCAGTGATGCGGGCTCTTTACCGGTCTGTTGTGGTAAAGAAAGAGCTGAGCCATAAGGCAAGGCTCTCGATTTACCGGTCGATCTACGTTCCCACCCTCACCTATGGTCATGTAATGACCGAAAGAATAAGATCGCGAATACAAGCGGCCGAAATGAGTTTCCTCCGCAGGGTGTCTGGACTCTCCCTTAGAGATAGGGTGAGAAGTTCAGTCATCCGGGAGGGACTCGGAGTAGAGCCGCTGCTTCTTCACGTCGAGAGGAGCCAGCTGAGGTGGTTCGGGCATCTGGTTAGGATGCCTCCTGGACACCTCCCTCGGGAGGTGTCACAGGCGAGTCCACCTGGGAGGAGACCCTGGGGAAGACCCAGGACACGCTGGGCTATATCGCCCAGGACACGCTGGGCTATATCGCCCAGCTGGCCTGGGAGCGCCTCGGAATCCCCCTTGGAGAGCTGGTGGAAGTGGCTGGGGAAAGGGAGGTCTGGGCTTCATTGCTTAGAATGCTGCCCCCGCGACCCGAACCCCGGAGAAGCGGAAGATAATGGATGGATGGATGGATAAATGCCCATTTTGAATTCAATGCCAAGAACACGTTCCAAAAAAGTTGGGACAGGGGCAACAGAAGGTTGGTAAAGTTGTGTAATTCTGAAAAAACACCTGGTGTTTGAGTCTTTCAGAAGTAAAGATGAAGAGGAGTTCACCACTCTATGAAAGACTGCATGGGACTGCATTATGCAAGGGACAAGGCCAAAAACCAGTATTTGCTAGCCACGATCTTTTGCCCTCAGGTAGCATTAGAAACATGATTAAAGACATGGTTCTGAAGGGAAATCACTGCATGGGCTCAAGAACACTTCTGAAAACCACTGTCTGTGAAACCAGTTCATCACTGCGTTCACAAATGCTAAGTAAAACTAAAAGAAGAAACTTCTCATCCAGAAACGCTACTACCTTCTCTGAGCCTGAGTACATTTAAAATGGACTGAGGCGAAGTGGAAAAGTGTCCTGTGGTCTGACAAATCAACATTTAAAATTCTTTTTGGAAATCATGGACACTGTGTCCTCTAGGATAAAGACTACTCAGCTTGTTAACAGTGCACAGTTCAAAATCCAGTATTCATGATGGTATAGGGGTGCCATCCAGACAAAGTCTTTTTCAGGGAAGGCCTTGATTATTTCAGCAAGAGAGTATAAAACCATAGTCTGCATGTATTACAACAGCATTGACATCAAACTCAAAATGGGCATATTAAAAAAAATAAATAAAACTTCAGTAAAATAAACAGTTTCAACATTTGATATGTTGTCATAGAATTTGCATTTAAAAATATAGTTTACATGATTTGCATATCTTTGCATTCTTTTTTATTTACATTCTGCACAGCATCCCATTTTTTTGGAACTGGGGTTGTATTTTTATTACAGTTAACAAGCAGTCACTGTCAATAATAGTAATAATAATAACCGTGGTATTTTTATTCAAAAACAAACTGGCCTTACAAGATGTTCGGTTAATGTGAGAAGAAACAATGTGAATGTTGGCCAATTTAAAGAGAACAAAAAGATACTGGAAATCAATTTTACATTAATTTTACACCAGGGAAATCATTTAGCCACTCAGTGTTAAAGCAGGGGTTTAATGACAAATAAGAAAGTACATTGCCAGATTTCAGTCATGGCCAAACTAAACAGAGTACTGGAGGGTGGTTGTGTAGTGATGGTGTTCATTAAGGGGGGTGTCCAGCAAAGAGGCAACATGTCCTTTATAATGCTTCCCAGTTAGTTTTCTTTGTTCATTTATTTGGTTTCATTTGTTTATTTTTTACATCATTCTTTGTATTTTTATAATGAACATTAGATTAATATATGTTTTATATAAGGAATATTACAATCTACTACTTGTTTTGGCATCATGTAAAACAAGTAAAACCATGACAACTATGGTTTATTTGCTGTGTCATTGGTAGGCTAACCAATACACAAAACAAATGAAGACTGCTTTTGTAATTGAGAAATACTTGGCTCTTTTTTGTTTTTACATTCTACCCTGCCAGAACGTAGCCTAAGTTCACCTAAGTGCCTACATTCAGGCTGTGACTCAATCTGCATAGTTTATCTGCTTTATCAAATAGAATGCCTTTGGAATGACGCTCAATTGAGAGAGGCTGCCCCTTCAGAGCTAACACTGGAGGATTCATTGTCCTTTACCTCATGTCTTTTAACAAACTTTGTACAAGGGCATTAATATTAATCTTTGAACACTATGTTGTAATCACAAATGTGAGCACTGTACAGTCCTGTTAAATATGACTGATTTATCAAGCTGTCAACATTTAAGTTAAGAAATGATTTGACATAAAAAAAAAGATATTATAATGTGTATTAGTAATTACAGTAATCTAGACAAAATTTGGTTTAACTTAGAGCTGTATTAGTCTGTACATGAATAGTTTTGAGTGTGGTCTTCTACTGATTTTAACCCCTTAAAATCTCAGGCTTATTACATACTAAGACTTCTTATTTAGGAACTACAGGTACTTCAATACAGATTGTTTAAGCTATTCTTAGGTTGTGTAATAAATAAATTTGGGCCCTCCAGTGGGGCTTGGCCTTTTAAGACATTTGTCCAAAACTTTTTTAGCAGTATTTTCAACGTCAGCAATGAAATAGAAACTACATTGTCCTCCAGATGATCAGAATGTGTGTCAGTCTTTGTATGTTTCTTAGTAACAGTGACTTCCACCATTTCTGCAACTGCTGCTTCTGTCTACACTTTTCCTTCACTTGACGGAGGAATTAACAGCAAAAGACAATTGTGATTGACTGAGAGGTGTACCCATTATTATTTTGCAAATGGTCTATTTTGTCACTTCCTATCACTTCCTCTTTGCCATAAACTCAAGAGAAAGATGAAAAAGCACAGTCCTCATAAGTATTTATTAGCATGGGGCTAGCTCATATTGTAAAAATGTACTTTGATCATGTGGAATGCTCTTATAAGCTGAAAACAGAAACATTATCAAAGGCATTTAGCTAACTGAGACCCAATGCTATTGTAACAAACCAAATTATGCATTTTGTGAATTATTATACCACACAAAATTTCCGAAAAGCCCACACTGTAAGGACAGATCAGGTTTAGTTTTTAAGGTGCTAATGGAGCTAATGTTAGCACAGAGGAAAATTCATCATTGTTGTTTCCAAGCTCAATATTTCTAATTGGCTAAAACAACACAGTCTAGATGAGGGGTGTATCATTATACAGTGGAATCTCAACATTATGTAGAGGCTTATTAGGTCAGGTGTGATTTTTGCCAATATTCTGTAAAGTTAGTCCAACTTACAACATTGGCCATAAAAGAATCTACTTGAGGGCAGGGCATGAATACATCTACTAAACTAAACAATTATAAAGAAGAAGAGGTTAAATAAAGTTTTTTTCCATCAATTATCATACAGGTAGTTTCTGACGGCCTCTAAGTTAAATTAAGCAAGTTTATTTTTATGCAACCGAATGAGATAGTGAAGTCATACTGATATACATATATATAAGCCATATTGATATATAGATTTTATACAATGACAGGCTTCTTTAGACCTGAGTGATGCACTCATTCCATGGTTCATGGTGTGCGCAGCTCTGCTAGTTTTTACTTAATGGCCATGCACCCTGTTAAAAAGTTTGCAGGCACTTGCTTTTGCTCCTTTGCTGCAGTAACAACCTCTTCTATACTGCAAGGGCTTTACACTTGATTGCATTCAACTACAAAAGCATTAGTAAGGTCCGATACTGTTGTTGTATTATTAGTTCTGGCTCCACAGCCTGTGTCAAAAATGGGTTCACATAAACCCTCTGGGGTGCATGAAATCACCCACACATCAAATTCAATGTTTCTATATATGTTTCTCCATCTTTGCAGAAATTAATTCCTGAGTCGCCCTTTCCATTCCACCTTTGCAAGATAATACATGACTGAGGGATTGAGATATGAAGAGGGATTGAGATACATGTCTTCTGGCTGTCTCTCTGTGTAATTGGTGGATTTGTGTGTCTCTACATTTTGTGTGAAACTGACCAATGGACACTCGGGAAATCAGTAAGAACTGGCCCATCACCCTTCATTCTTCATTCAGTCATCATCAATAACACATTTGAAATGGCTTGTAAAATGTTTACAGCTGCCAAAGCTGCTGCAGTGGTTTTGGAAGATGATGACAAAAATAATGGAGCATTTTGATATGAAACACATGGGGGTCATTTTATATGCAAGTGCCTTTAAAGTTGAACTTAAGAAGATATGCAAAAATTTAGAAAATGGCCTTAGACTTTACAGGGTTAAATGCCAATATGAGCTATTATTATTATTATTATTATTATTATTATTGAATCTTGTCCAACCTTAACATATGCTGATATTGGTATCTGGAAGTAAACAAAACTGTATGACAACAACCAATGACATTTCATCCACAATGCGGCTACATAGTGAGGAGGAAAGAGAAAAGAAGTGAAGAGACAAAAAGAGAAGAGAAGGGAAGAGAGAAGAAGTGATGAAAAGTGTAGAGAGAGAAGAGAAGGAACAACAAGAGAAGAGAAGAGAAGAGAAGAGAAGAGAAGAGAAGAGAAGAGAAGAGAAGAGAAGAGAAGAGAATATTATTGTGTCCCAGTTGTGTGTTTATGGCTCAATGATAAGATCAACATTACAACTCTCCACCAACAATCATCCATTCCAATTTGTAACATGGACTGAGTGAAAAAGCAGAGAGAGAAAGAACAACTTAATACGTATTGCTGAAATGTTGTGGTACAACCTTCATAATATTGATTTCATGCATAAATGTCTTTCTAAGCACTGCGCTGTAAGTGGGTTTTTAGGTTTTCACATCAGCTCATTTTCATAACACCTAGTACATTTATTTTGATTGGAACAGAGTGAATGTGTAGATGCCAATAGCGGCAAAGATAACGTGTGAGGGATTACTCATAAAATGAAAACACATTCACATGCCCCGTGACTTGCACTCACATTGAAACAAACACACAATACACACATTAGTCTGCCTATCAACACAGTGGATTCCAACTGTTTTACAGTGGGGAAATCTACGATTTATTTGGAGGTCACTAACGCAACACTAACGCAACCTGCTGGGCTGATCAGCACCCAATTAAACATTGTGAGAGACTGTGCGCACATGTGTGTTTGTAAAGAAGAGTGTTAATACATCAGGGAGGCCTAACAGAGAAAGTAAACAGGGTGGGGTAGACCACCACTCGGTTCCAATACAAGACACTTCATGTCAACGTATTGTTTTGTGTTGGGACACCAATAGTGGTCTATCCAAATAAACAGTCAGTGCTGGATTACGCTGTCATTCACACACTGCTCCCTGATGCTTACTGCCTCTCTTCTCACATCTGTTTGTTCAGGAACTGCATGTCACCTCTGAAATTCATGCTCTGCTCCGGTACAGTGATATAAAAGACACACTAGTTTGGAATGCTTGGTGTTGGGACTTTGTTCAGCCACTTAAAATATATTCATATTGACATGTATTGAAAGTATAACATTGCTGTCAAAAAACTCCAGCTCTATTTTGTTGTTATTTCTTTATTTGTTATTTATTTCATTCGAAAACAGCATCTGATCTTTACACTGTGTGAAACGTTCATAACAAACAGACCAATCTTTAAAATTTAAATCTTTAAAATACATTTCTTTACAAACTTTTTGAGGTTAGCTGGTTAGTTTCCTGCAATATCTGGCCATTTCTGACCTGAAAACCCTAGCACGCGCACACACACACACACACACACATACATACACACACACACACACACAGCTTTTTCATGACAGGCTCTCTAGTGTCTCTCCCTCATTATCAGTACAGCCATCATTAATTGATAAGGGCCTTTAAATGGCTCCTAATGAGATGGCAGACAGAGCTCTCAGAGCAGACAGGAGCTCTGTGTACATGGAAGTTTAGGACACAATGCACCTGCGTTTCCACCACAATGATCCAGACACATTGAAAGATCTTATCCACTCACTGCTGCTAACCTGCATCACATCCTGAACAAGCAGGAATAAGTAGTTTGTTAACCCCTTAAACTCTAAGGGTTTGCATGTGGACCCACATTCTTAACTCTTATAACTACATAACATTTCATAGTAGTTACTGAATAAGACATCTACAGATTCACATCTGGCAGGGAGTTTAAAGCCTGTTCGCTCCATTGAGATGAAGACATGGCTACAGCATGCTGCTCAACGCCTTTCAGTGTGGAAGTTTTTATAAATGGCTTCTTTCTGTGTGCTGAGGTGCAAAACAGGTAAACTAATAGGATGAGAATAAGATGAGATGAAATTAGAACACTCTGGTTAGATCACTGCTGAGAAGAGCTGAGACAAACGAGTCAAAAGTCAGCATGGTCTCTCACAGTTTTGACCATAAAAGGTTAGTCACAACATTGGTATTCAGCAATGTGGACAGGAAGGAGAGCAGAGAGGAGAGAGAGAGAGAGAGAGAGAGAGAGAGAGAGCGAGAGAGAGAGAGAGAGAGAGAGAGAGAGCGAGAGAGAGAGAGAGAGAGAGAGAGAGACAGTAAAGACTCATCTGTTCGCCATAGACAGAGCATCCAGAGAACACATGCTGATGTATCAACAAACTGGTTAACCCCTTGAATTCCAGGTTTATTATTCGGATATTAATCTTAGTATTCAGTAATTACAAGGGCCACCATACAGCCTCTTGTGGTTTAAGGGGTCAGTGAGGTCCATTAGGCTGTGGTGATCTCACCTTAAAATGATATTGCTAATAACATCTCTCATAAGTATGGATGAAAATTCTCGATGAAAACGTGCTGCAACTCCATTTTAGGTATTTTATTAAGTTTCTGCATAATTTGATCTTATTAAGATAAACAAAGTGGTTTGATATGAAACGCTCCATTCTAGAGAAACATACCAAGTCAGAATTATTCCCAGTGGTGATAGGAACCAGACACCTGAATAGTTTACTGCTTCTAAAGGCTCCCTTATAGAAAGTTTACATATAATAGTTATGAATATGCTGCCTGATGTTCGAGACACTGCTTTTGGCAGTTTTATAGGGTTTTTGACCTAAAACATATTCTTAAGTTATTCATTGTAAGGCAAAGAAATACACAAAAATAGCTTATGCTTTTTAGTTTAACCGCTATTTCTACATCATTAACAATACATGTAAAACTCAGAAGACACATGTACACAAAAGTGCACTGATTTACTTGACTCAAATTTGTACCTGTGTTCCACATGAATAACATCGCTGCTGTCGGAACAAAACCTTGTCTCTCCAGATTGGGAACTTTACAGCAGAAGGAAAGAACCTACTTTACTTTTAATGTAAGTCAGTGGAACCAGACATATTTCCAAGTCATTTTGGGCCATTTCTTTTGGCGACAGGCATTTTCAGATTATGTAAAAAACTGAAAAATGTTTTCTTCCAACAACAGTGATATATAACATGATATTTAGCTTTGAGTTGACTCACTTTTGGCAAGAATTCAGTTGACATGATGTATAATGTTCTACACTTCTGGGACTGAACCTTAATGTTATGTGGAGGTGTTTCAAACTTTAAAAAGGTTCTTCACATTTTTTATCTCATTTGCAAAGAGAGCTTATTAAGGAACCATCCACTAAGAAGATGCTTAGAGACCCAAAAGCAGTTCTTCTAGGGCATTGATCCAACCCCTTTCATGTCCCTTATTTTTAAGCTTGTATATAAAGTGAACTACTATTACTAAAGTGTTTTATTATTAACACAGGATGGTGAAGAAAGAACTGCAGTCTCCTGGTGTTTGGTAGTGTCCTGGCGCTCACTGTTTGCTGCTCAACGCTGATGATAATTATGTTTAATGAGGTGACCATTGTCGTCTGTGGAACGCGCTTCTGCAAATTACTCCCAGCATGAGGCTGAGGGGTCCGTGGGGGGTTATTGGCAGGGCTGGGGGGGCAGAGTTGTTTGTCCAGAGGCAGGGGGCCGAGGTCAACAGCAAGCGGCCCTCCACACTATTTTTCTGTGGACTGTTTGTCTGCAATTCAGACCCTCACCCTGCATATGTGTATGTGAAAGGAGGTGAGGTGCTTGTCCTGCCCCATTGTGGGAGCCTGTTATCTGTCCATTAGCACAGACGACCCCCAACCCCAATCCCCCCGACCCCCACCTATGCAGCTGATAAATTTGTCAAACCAACCTAAGTGCAGTGGGGGTTAAGGGGTGGGGTGAATAATTTTGCTAATCCATTAACTAGTAATTGTCTCCTCCTATCTTGTAGCTTTGACAAACAGAAGAACGAGAGAAAGGATGGCTGCATCTGGCTATATAAGTCAGAGAAGACAGAGGCGGTCAAAACTCACCGACAGAGTTAGCATCAAAGATAGGACTGTTAGCTTTTACTGTAGCTGAAAAGTTGTGAATTAAACACTACCAGGCATTTTTCAGGTTACGCTCACTCACTCCAGCTTTGGATCAGAGATGAGCCCTGCAGCAAGATTCCTGTGCATACTGTGTGTTTGTATGTTTGCATCAGCTGTTCAGGCACGGATCTGGGCCTGGATGCTCTCAATGCCTTACAGCCCACCGGAAGAAGGACCTGTGGGGCTTAGAGACAGAGAGCCTGAGACACAGTCTGCCAACCAGAAGGGGGATATGGTGAGTTGATCATATTTCCATGTGATGCATTTTACACGTATGCATCATTCCCACATGAATAAAACATACTACAGCAATACCAATTGTGTAAAAAGTAAGTAATAAAAGTGTGTTAAAGTAATATTTTATTCCTGTGGAAATTACGTGCAAAGTTAATTTTTAAAAAGATGTATATAAAAATGAGATATCCAGTTGATTCTCATCATGTAGCTTCTACATTAACCATTTTTGACAGACCGTCCTGCTGGACGAAATTAGCTGAGCTTATACTGAATATAAACAGACACAGAAATGTCTGTTGTTACTGTCAAAAATTATTACATGATCAGTCAAAGGCAGTTGCCGTATATTAGCACAGATTGCAGGAAAGGACAAATAAACATCATTATTTGCACTGTATTTTCTTAAATGTTCTGACAGTGGAACAGATATAAGTGGACTTTTAACACTTAAGTTATTTCTTAAACAATAATGCTGTTCTATGATGTGACAGAGATGCACACAAGTATAGCAATCTGTTCGATCTGTTCCGGCAAATGAGAAAAAACAGGAACTGGGCACAATACAACAATAACAATAACACACACACACACACACACACACGCACACACACACACACATACACACACATTTTCT